>NC_136010.1:7501568-7814068 GCF_048128805.1 Centroberyx gerrardi
GACGTGATGGCGGGTAGCAGGTAGGTGGGAAATGGCAGCCATGTCAGAAGAAACAAAATTATTATTGTCAACTCCTTCAGCTTCAGTCCAACTCTTACATCAACCTCCCTGTAGAAAGCAACCACCACTCACCGCAGGTCGGCACCCTCCCTGTGTCAGCAGCCACTGTAAACAGGCCAGGTTGCCGGTGGCCGCCGCGTCGTGCGCCGGGCTCGCTCCGTTCTTGGCCAGGCAGTTCCCCGGCAGCCCGGCCTCCTCCACCAGGAACCGCAGGCAGGTGAGCTTCCCGGCCCGGGCGGCGTGGTGGACAGGTGAAGCCCCCAGCACATCCTTCACGTCGCCGTTCAGCACGTTTGCCGCTAATTGCACTTTGAGAGTTTGCACGTCGCCTTGCCTGGCGGCCAGCAGCGTCCTCTCCACCACCATGGCTGCAGCCCGACGACTCCCTCCCTCAGTAGCCCGCGTTAAGCCCGATTAGTTCACCGTGTAGATGGGGGTCAGCATTGTGGTTTGTAGTAGGAGTTGTGTGCAGTTCATCTCAGTCGTCCGGTTAATTTAGGGGAAAAGAAAAACTCGCAATCCGCATCTTACCGAATGAGAGTCTGATGAAAAGCGGCAGGTAAATCCTTCAATAGATTGTGCTGTTTTCCCTCATAGGCTACACAATTTTTTTTACCAAAACACACGTTTTTTACATGTTGAAATACGCGCATAGGCCTATCTTAATCCATGTTCTATATATAATCGAAAAACCGAGCTCCTTTTACTATTTTTCCCAACGATGCAGCTCACCTGTGCGCCTGTTTTCTCGCCCGCAGGATGATAAACACCTGTTGCAAAGCCGAACCACTACTTAGTTTTTATTCTTTAGTAAAAACCGAGCTTGTTTTGTTTGTTTTTTCCCCGAATTACGCTGCGTATCATGTGCTTCAGAGAATATCCCGTAGTGTTTTTTCCCTGCTATCGCAGATGGCGACATGGGACTCACCGCTTGTTAAATAATCCATCAGGGGGAGGATAGCTGTTGTTGGTCTCAGGAAATCGGCTCAGAAGTTAAAGGGGCAGTACGACGACGAGGCCACTTACATCAGAGTGAGAGAGAAAGTTATGCAAGTGCAGTGGGGAGTCAAGTATACGGCCAAATAGTAATTCAGCAATGGAGCTTTTGAACACACGCCCAGTCTTGTTTGCATAGAGCCTCGCCGGCATTAATTTTACATATCAGAGTGAAACCAGCAGCTTGTCTGTCCGTCAGCGGAAATCCACCGCCTCCAGACTGCAGAGGTCCACCTGGTGGCTCTGAGGAAAAATGAAACTGCAAAATGTAACCCTAGTGTGTTTAGGTTTTGGCATTTAGCTATTTACTGAGGAGTAGTAGAGGATCAGTGTCGTGCTCAAGGACACTTCGGCAGGCCCGATGGGTGCTGTGGGGATTAAACCTGCCCACCTACATTTCTTGAACCTAGGCTAGACTATATAAGGCCTGTAACGCCTATTTAATTAACAGCTAGAACTCTTCTTTATATTTTTTGACTCAATCTGCAGTAATTTCCTCGCTCCGGATAGCGGGATTGTTTCTGATTTATATAGCAGAGGTTATGAAATCTTATAAACTCTTTTAAGACGGGCATAAAACTTTTTCATGTCAACTTTTGTTGGTGATTATTTTCTTTGTTTTTGTTTTATGTTTTGTTTTTAACTCTGTAGCACTTTGAGATTCACTGCGAATGAAAAGCGCAGTACAAATAAAATGCATTGTTATTATTATTATTATTATTGTTATTATTATTATAATAAAATCGTCTTTGTTATTCATGCTTTCATTCTGCAGAAGTAAAGGTGATTGCCATTATAACCAAAGAAAATCAAAATGTCCAAGCCTACACAAAACATTTTAGAGTCCTATTTAGTCAACATCACTCAGTTCTTAGACACCGATCCATCTCCTCAGTTAAAACTGTTCTGACAGGCAGGTTTTGCTTCCACACTTTAGTGCATGATACATCAATTCATTTTATTTAGAATTAACCACTTCATCCATATGAGTTTAGATAAGCTTATAGTCCTATACGTAGCCTATTAGACTGAGTTAAGTCAGGTGGGTGAGCTTGATGTTTGGCTATTGCTTTATATTTACTGTTTGCATGCAGTCGTCTTCCATAATGTATCTGTTGTGATGAATTGCAATACTTGCCATCACCAAACGGTGGCAGGAAAGCTTAATATTCATGAAGGTGCACCTGTAGAGGTGTTCAGGAGTCTTTATTTTGAGTGCTGTGATTCATTATAGACCACCTCGAACACATTGAAGGACAGTAAAATTAATCACTAACTATATTTCTAGTAAGATTTTTTTTTTTAGTTGGGTCATTTCTCCACTTAGAAAGCTAACCCTCATTCTTATCCACTGTCAAAATATAGAAAATAGAACAATTATTAATAATTATACAGTAAAACATTTAAGTCAGTAACAGCTTCTCGTGTTCATAGTTATTTATATCCATTCTTCGTTTTCTTATATTTCCATGGGAATACCATTTAGGAGACAACAACAACAACAAGCAGCAGCAAAACGTGTCGTCTTACATCACAGCCACTTAACCCTGTCACATCATTATGTGGTTTATCGATTTCCACTCCAGCGGCCTCTGCCGGGTGTGTCCGGGTGGAGGGGGGTGAGACTCGTGCTCGGCGCGTGCCTCCTAGGACCATCTGTTGCACAGGTCCAACTGTCATAGACACCGCGCGCCATGTTAATTCGGGGGAGGGAAGGAAAATTCCCACGAGGGGTCTGATGAAGAGTACAATTCCCTTAAGAAAAAGAACTATAGTAATCCTGTAATCCATTTTAGAAGGGAACTAGTATAGAACTAATAAAATAACAAGACTACAGGCCTTATCTATAGATAATAGATAATATATAGTAATGTTATAAGGACGTTACAGTAATAGCCTACCATATAAAAAAATACCATAATGTGTAATAAAGTCACTATAAACCCACTACTGAGTAGGCTACCACAGACACACTATAGATTCTTATAGCTATACTACAATGATATTGTAGTGAATTTTCGTTCGGGAGAGTTTCGTTCCAAAAATAAGATGGGACTATCCACCTTTGAAAAAAAAGTGACACCCGACCCACTTTTGTAAAATGACTGATGGCACATAAACGGAACAGATTTTAGTGTTTTCTGAAGGCTAGTGGGTAACTTAAATCCTTGGTTGACAAAATGATAATGCTTATACAAACTGAATCCTCTGTATTTTTGTCCATAATGGATATAGGCTATTGTCTTTTGGAAATGAACTCTTTATTTAAGCTATTTATTGATTATGACTAGATTTTTTTCATATTAGCCTAAATTCATAGACCTAGCCTATAGCTAATCTAGGCCTATCGCGCTGCCATTATGTAGGATATATATATATAGATATATATATATATATATATATCTATATATATATTTTAAATAAGCATACTTGAACTTGATAAGTAGAACTAGACCAATTTCTGCCTTTATGGTGCAGCTGCAGCGGGCTGTGTGTAATTAATAGCTTGGCATAGGGTTTAATCATGTGTAGGTTATCCGGAGTCTTTTCCCAGGGTTCATTATAGACGCTCCCATAACTTCAAGCAATGAGTAAATCCCCATTGAATAGCAGGAGGCCTGCCAACGGTTTTCCTACAGCAGCGTTGAGCCCAAAGCCTGGGAAAGCTGGGATATTTCATGCACGCGTCAGACGTGCGACAGTTATTCAAATTGGTCGCAATTATTCAGTGCGTGGCCTCTATTGTCGTCACATCTGCTGCTGCACGCGGGAACATTCAAATCAAGACAGTTTTTGCTGAAGATCATATTGCTTACAACCTAATGGCACTGCTCGTTCAAAATGGCTGTAAATAACCCATGAACAGAGAAACCCAGATTTAAGTCCTAAATCCGTTATAAAAATGAACAATTTGTGAATCTATTCATAATTGTCAGTGTTATAAACCAACAAATCAACACTATGGCAGTGTTTACACCCATTTAGTTATTTAACACTTTATAAGCAGTTTTGATCAGCCACCTCAGAGTCATATCAACTGTATGAATGGACAAACAACCAACAATCAACACTTTTCAACTCAAAAATAAATACCTTTCAGATCTAAAATAAATGGCATAAAGACTTATGAACACTGGAGAATTTGCTGTGTAGATTTGAGACCACATAACTAAAAAAATAACTCAATAATAGGCTATGTATTAAGAGAAACCTTCTTCTTCTTCTTCTTCTTCTTCTTCTTATTATTATTATTATTAGGCTATTATTAGGCTATTATTAGGCTATTATTATTATCATCATCACTTGAATGTTGTTGTTTTTTTTGTTTTTTTTGGTACCCTATGCCAGTTTAGAAAATAAAAATCATATTCTTTATTCACCATCGCAGGCCTCAGCCAGTATTTAAAAGAAGGCTGTAGTGAAATTCCAGTAGGCCTGCTGCTGCTGTACTGTACTAGCTCGCATGGCCTCGCGCCCATCTGTCCAACGGCTCAGCTGGTTGGCGCGTGCCGTAATTGCTCTCGCTTGAGTAAACCTGGGCGCGTGCAGGGAGGAGGCCGTCAGTCCGTGTTGAACAATAGCCGAATAAGAAAAGTAGGCATGTCTGTATCTGAATATATGATATAATATAATTGATATATATAATATGATTGACTGATATAAATAAATGTAATAATAATAAGCTAATGTCAATAATAACAACAAAAATAGCCTAATGATAATAATAATAATAATAAAGCCTGTTTCGGTTATATATCTGTGTCATAAAACCCACATAAAAACCATGAAACTGTTGTTCTGCATTATTTAATACAAGCGGTACATAGGCTGTTTATGAGAAACGAGACCAGACAAAAAAAACTTTATTTAGCAGCGTTTTCGGCTGCAGAGTAGACTGAAAGAAGACCAAGACACAAAAAGAGAGAAAAATGCTTTATTTGATCGTCTCTCTCCACCCACCCGTTCCGAAAGTGCCATCTCTCTCTTTCTCTTTCCTGCATTCTCTACCTCTCGTTCTCTCTACCTCTTTCTTTTCTCTCTCTCTATCTTTCTTTCTCCCCTTTCTTTCTTTACCTCTATCTTTATTCTCTCTGCTTTTTTCTTTATTTTCCTGTATCTTTAATCTCCCTGCTTCTTTCTTTCTTTACCTCTATCTTTATTCTCTCTCTGCTTTTTTCTTTCTTTACCTCTATCTGTATTCTCTCTCTGCATCTTTCCTTCTTTACCTCTATCTTTATTCTCTCACTGCTTCTTTCTTTCTTTACCTCTATCTTTATTCTCTCTCTGCTTCTTTCTTTCTTTACCTCTATCTTTATTCTCTCTCTGCTTCTTTCTTTCTTTCTTTCTTTCTTTCTTTCTTTCTTTCTTTCTTTCTTTCTGTCTTTCTTTCTTGACTGTAACCCTGGATTGGCATCATGGGCTACTCTTGCCTGGTAAATTAAAAACGGGAGCTGTATATATATGTATTTATAATCACATTTATAATCACATTAAAGACAAGAGGAAAACAGCTGAACGAGTTTCTATATTTCGAGGTAGTAAAGGATTTATATTTGCAATTTTTGACAGCACTGATCCAGGTAGGCTATATGTTAAGATATGTTACTGTAAGATGAGTGAAGACATTCCAACAAAGCTTATTTTTCAAGTCAAACTCTTCATGAATGTTGACTGTGTGAATATAGTACTGCTGCAAAATGTGCTCAAAAATCTGTATTGGCATAGTATTGCCCCTCTGAAATTCTGACACTTCTTATAGTTTTGGAATAAAGGGAGCAAAAAAATTAAAAAAAAGATTTGAGAAGCTCTATACTCTGATGAAGAGAAATTGGTCTAATTTATTTTCTGGCACTGTTTTTAACTTTTCAGTTTGATGTAGTAAGACTTTTCTCACTGATCTTGCAGTGAATTGGATTAACCTTTTTCAGACTCAAAAAACCCTCAAAGAACACAGAATCATTAAATCTTAATAAAAGCCCTCAAATCTCATTTATGAGCTTCCTCTTTTTACATTTCTAGTAGACAGAAGCTACTTCAAGTCATGAACAAATTTCAGCTTGGCTATTGTCTATGTCCATGGTAGGCTATCATTTAAATTCTCAAATATTAACAATATAATAATAACATATTAATAATCACATATTATCATGTTATAATCATTATAACCATTTAGTAAATCGTTGATATCGAATAAGAAAAGCTTGCTATTGTTAAACTACTGCAATTTAGCAGGAACAGTGGAGGATAAATCCATAACTCATGAGTTTACCCAAGATTTTACAAGATTTATGTAAGTTAATTTGACATAAATGTTTCTGACATAGTAAGAGATCAAACTGATGTAAGTTATATGATCTTTTAAGGAAACCCCCCCATAAATTATGCTAATGCTTTTTCTGAAAGTATAGGCTAATTGATTTTTGTTTATGTTGATAGTCGTTTGTCTTATGATGATCAATGACTGGAGCTCATTGTTTACCCAACTTTTCATTTACCATTACATCACTGCTTTAGACAACTGCAGATAAGAAGAATGGCTTTCTATAGCCACAAGTGACTGAATAGGGTGATTTATAACAAATACAGGTGACAATACTCCATCCTAAACTCCTTTTCTATCTTTATCACAACCTTGAGACTTTGGCTAGACTTCTTCCTTCACACAGTCACCTCCAACTCACCCTGCAGACTGAAGTCTCTCCCACAGCGAGCCGGTCATCCGTGAGCTGCAGTGAGAATGTAGACGGTCAGACTTTCTCACACTCAGCCTCATTAGCGGCAGAAAGACACAGGACTACTAATTAAGACAGACGTTTCAACAATGCAGCGGAAAGTCAAAAAGTTTGAGCTGCACAACTCTGATGTTGTAGCCGAATCCTTCTTTGGAAATGACTATTTGTAAAAAAAAAAAAAAAAAGTCGATAGATAGGCCTATATAATGTACATATAGATGTCTGTATCGATTATATTTTATATCATATAGCTTAAAGGCCTTTAATGACAATGCTAACATGAATCACGTGTGCACCAAAGCATGATGTTAGGCTATATCCCAGCATGCAACAATGTTAATGAATTGCACAGGTATTTTTTGCAACATAACATTTCAGCATGACCATTTTAAGAATTAATCCAAACGTAAACAAAGCCCCATCATAAAGTTATCACAGCGGTGGACATTTTTTTTGCATTTTCAAATTGATTAACAAAGCTCTTTATACAAGAACAGACAATGGTATTTCAATTACTAGATATTAACAGTCAAGTACTATTTCATTTATAGCTACAAGCTCAAGTCAAACGTTTGTTCATCATTATCTACAAATTGCAGGGAACTGGCTGTGATTTCGTTAGGTGTCTATAGAGTTATTTGTCATTTCCAAGTCCCATTCTACCCTTAGCTGACATGCTCAAAACATAGTTAAGTCTGTAAAAATACTTATGAACATTTTAAAGTAGAAAAATAACCTACCAGAATATGACTTCGTAACCTCGCTGCTCATCATTTAAAGCCCAGGACGGCTTGCAGGTTGAAGCTGGTTGAGGACTGCAGTCGTATTGAGCGCCCTTTTACAACACGAGGCTGAGGCTCAATGAGAGCCAGGCGTTTTCTCTGTGGGCGGACACCACGCACAGGCCACGCCCTCTTTTCAGCTTGGCTCAGCCGCATGTCGACAACTGCAGTAATGATAATAATGAGTGATCTGTTTTGGACCAACAATACAGCAAAATGTAGAATATTAAGAATTTAAGTTGTTCTATAAACCTATAGAGTTGAATTTCGTTCTGGGCTGAAGATGATAATTGCAAACGTGACTCATGCTTGCAATAATTAGACCACACTATTCTTAACCTGTTTATTCTTACCATTTTCAGTTTAAAATATAATCAAAAACATTCATCTCTTAGGCAAATATACCAAATAAAGCTATCACTTTTATTATTTACTATTATTTGCATTACTCAGTATTATTTCTAAGCCTTTATTATCATTGATAGGCCGCTTTCATCATCACATTAGTCGACATTGTGTTGATACAGAATAACATGTTTTTTGTGATAGACAGCTCCCCCCACCCCTCAACAACTCTTAATGGTCCCAATATCTCTGTAACTTCGAAATAATTCATCGGAGCAGGAAAGCCATCTGGTGCCTTTGTTCTGCTGGCTCGTGCTGTTCTCGTGCCCCTGATAAGGCCGCACAATGGTTTCAGCCCAAAGCCCCCGAGACATCCAATATTCAAAAAACCCGCCAACAAGCCGGCTGTCCAATACCTCGACTAGAGCTGGGGCCACTTTAATCTGCGATGGGCTCTATTTATTATCGAAAAGATAAAGAAAAAAGCAGTTATTTGTCTTGGAACTTTACCCAGTGTCCATTTGATCATTCTTATGCGTTCCATATTAGCATAATGGCAAAATCTATTCTATTGAAGCTATAGACTGGCTTCTGTTGAGGTGGATGAGGTAAGAGTCTGCTGGAGCTGCAAACGACAGCTATTGGTGGAAAATCCCTCATGCGACGCTATAGTTTTACCTTGGGCAACTTTGAAGACCAAAACATGTACGCCACCAGATGTGTAGCCTACCTTAGAGCTTGGGTTTTGGCTTGGGTTGGCTCTTTAGATATTCAAATCCTGTCTGAGCTATCCATCTGATTTATACACAATTACACAAAATGTTTTCTCCGCCTCTGAATCCACTAACGACGCCAGGCTTGATGCTTTACACTGTTGCGGACGCTTTATTTCTAATGTCGACTGTGGAAAATGAATTCACAGAATGAAAAGCAAAACGTCTGTAAAGTTAAGGCACAATTTATATAGAAGCACCCAGTCTCCTCATGCCTTTCTTATAACATCCTTTATGCAGACAATAACCATAATTTGTGCTTCATCATTCGATTCCTCGAGATATATTTTAGCTATTATATGCCATCATTTTAGGTTGTGTTTTGTATTTATTATAACTGGGTAAACCTATAGATTTCACAAGTCTCTTAAATGTGTTACAGGAGCCCACAGTTCCAACTGATATAATTTGTATGGCCATGTGTAGACTTTGTTCCTAGATGACATTCATTCAAACCTTTATTTAATCCTCGGGGACACATTGAGAGAACGACTCAATGCAATGGTGCAGATAACAATAGATAACACAAAAATCAAAGACAATAAATACACAAATAAACAAAAATTTGATATCCAGTCACACCAAGTTTTGCAAAATCTACCATTTAAACAGCCTACGTTTTAAAGGATAGGAAGCAAATAAAATCCTTAGTTGACAAAATTATAACATTTTTACAGACTGGGTTATGTATATATTGTATTGCATATTAAAGATTTTAAATTCTGCACTTCAGTGTTTTCCCCAAAATGAATATAGGCTGAAGCGTTTTGAAAAGGAACTCTTCATGTCTGTAGCTTACAAACTGGTAGGCTTATTAAGTGATTTTAAACATTGAAATATATGTCTTTTGCTTAGATTATAGACACGTATTTGTTAGAATTTCATTTCGCGCGTGAGCTGTGAAGATGCCGAGGCAGATGCGGAACAGAATCAGTGACGTCACGTCGACTTCGTGCGAGGAGAAAAAGTTTGAAGTTTTCGTCACTGCTGTGGCAGATGCTTTAGGAAAATGGCGTTGGTTTAGGCGTGGGAAGCTTCTTGGCAAATTTTGATAGGTCTACCTTTTTTTGCGTCTAACACTAACCAGCATCCCCAGAGGCAACATACACACACACACAGACACACACACACACCCCCACACCATGCAGACACACTGATACACTGTCAGATCAGACCCTATGCATTGCTAGATTTCTTTACTTGTACCACAAACAACACAAACACAACGTTGCACAAATGAAAATATTTGCAAAGGACACCTGTATATATATATATATATATATATATATATATATATATATATATAATTTTGCTATTGCATTGCAAATAAACTTCCAAAAAGAGATTTAGACTTCTAATAGCTATCACATACTCAGTTTTGAGAGAACAATGTGGTGCAACCTAAATTATTTTCAGATTACAACACCAATGCTTACTTTATATACACAAATGCAAATTGAGAAGATGCAGATTCCAGTTACATTTCATCAATGTAGGAATAGTGGATATTCCGCTATTATGCACAAACATGCATTTTACTATTGGCTACTATTTTACAATTGCTTCCTTTACTATCACTATTCTTATAGGATGTAGAATGCTTAATAATTATTTGTCCATGCACCAACCGGGCATCCTTGAATCTAGGAATTATTCAAAATGTATTGAATATGGATATTTATTGGATATTTATTGAAATATGTAGCCTAAGCTAAAATCAAACAGTTGTATTTTTCCCTCCCTGCCCCCTCCCTCCCCTAAGCAACACAAAGAGAAGCCCTACAGCCAACACACCAACATCTCTGTAAAACCTCTATAGTCACCTGAACAGGATACTTTGATAAAATGGATGCCATTCCTACTCTTCACTGTTCAATAGAAACAAATCCCCAACCTAGAGCCATTAATTTGATAAAGACAGGAAAAGGAGGTCACCACAGTAGACTGATTACTGAAGGGACACAGGAATCTCAGTCCTGAGATGCCTTAAATTAGCCCAAACAGGAACAAGCGCCTTCTTTATTCTCCATTCTATAAACATCTCATGCAGATTATCAGTTAAATACACATGCAGATGCAACAGCCGTACCCTGTCCTTTGTACTAATCCACTTTAAGTTCTAGGGAACCACAGAGATGACTACAAATGGATGTGTGATAGGGTTGGAAAAGTCAGCTAAACTCATTTAAATCATTCAGTTAAACACTATCCTCCATCTTTAATCAGAAGTGTGTGTAGCCAGTGGTTACTGGTGTGATGGCAGGCCCCAACAAAACATGGGTTCACGCTGCTCTCCGGCCTGGACAGGTGGCTACAAACCCAGAATCCAGCACCACGGACAGCAGTCACTGGTCAAAACACCCTACCAATCTTCAGCACCAAGGACAGCAGTCACCTGACACACAGACTGACTATCAAACCCAAGAATGCCAAGCTGATACTTGTGACCTTGTGGAGAAAGTTCTTCCCAAGTTGTCTTGGAGAGAACGATCTTCTCATGAAAGTGAGCACAGAAATGCTTCGAGTTTGAGATGAACTGTGTGCTTCACATCATACATATGATTATTTAAGACACAAAACTGTTCATTTTCCCACCTGTTACAACCGGCTCTGTACTGTAGACTTCAATGCTGCTGGGACATGATGCGTCATTCTCTCAATGAATCTTGGGACTTTAAATTTGTTCTTGTCAGTCAAGTCACCATCCGATGCATCATGGGCTGGCAAGTGAACTTCTGGGATCTTTATCCGTCCTCCATCCTTTTGTTCTTTTGTTTTTGGAATCGTGCTTCGGTGGTTAGATATTAGGTGAAACGCGTCATGGAGGACACAAGAACGCACAAGAACACATATTGATAAAGAGCACAGACAATTGACAGATCCCATGAAGCCAAGAGGTCACCCAATCACCCACACCTGACTCCACTCCACCTGGGATGGAAAGCCACAGCTGCAGACAATTTGGCCTCATCATGGCAGCTTCAAAAGGAGCAACGAAAATGGTTCTGGGGCGGCGCAGTGGCTCAGAGGTTAGAACTGTCGCCTCACAGCAAGGAGGTCCTGGGTTTGAATCTCGGCCCTGGTCCTTCAATGTGGAGTTTGCATGTTCTCCCCGTGTTCACGTGGGTTTCCTCTGGGTGCTTTGGTTTCCTTCTGCAGTCCAAAGAGCTGCAAGTGAATTGGAGACTCTAAATTACCCATAGATATGAATGTGAGTGTCTTTGTCTGTGTATGTTAGCCCTATGATGGACCAGTGACCTGTCCAGAGTGTTTCCCTGCCTTCTGCCCAGTGCATGCTGGTAAACAGTAAGCAGAGGACTCCATGTTTCCTCAAGCTATCATTCTTGCAAGCATGAATGAGCCTTGTTACATTGGTGCTGTAACCAAAATCGCACGGCTGGCTGAGCCTGGCTGTCCAGCTGAGGTTAGTGGTTAGTTGTTGGTAAGAATGCCACCTGTAACAGTGGAATATTTGATGTAAAGGCCTAGTATTTAGGGGTAACAGTGCTTTGAAAATTAATAGAATCACACCACTTGCTTCTTAAAATAAATAGTTCGAATTTAACTGTTAGATTTTTTTTTACTTTTCAGTGGCTGGACTGGGGAAAGCTGTGGAGTGCTGCAGCCTGAAGGGAAGACCTATAGGACAGCAACCAGAAGCTTCGGGTTCAGTCCGCCATGATAGAAAGCCTCCCTCCACTTTGCTGAAGCGTCTTTGAGCAAGACATCCTGAATCCCGGAATCAGAAGAGTGTCACATCGGCAATTAATATTATCAGTTATTCTGTACTTGTGGATGGGTCACATCAGGATTTAACCATCTGACAGTCTCTCCCAGCCGGATGCTCTCCACTGGAGGAAGCAGTCCCAAAGCTAGAGGGACTGGTACGCAGCTGTAAGAGTGCTAATGTACAGAGTGTTGGTTTGGATCGATTGGATGTGCTAGACTATAGGATGGATCAAGGACTACTGGCTTGAATGCAGTTGAAAAAACCAACAAAAAGGCTGAACAAAAGTTTGTGGCTATGAGTCTCTGTTCCCTTTGGTCTTTTCCCACAAACCCTGACAAAGGCCTTGTGCCAAAACGTGTTGGTTTTAACTAATAAATCTTTGTTCTCAGTACTGCAAGTGTTGCTGGAATTTCCTCTTTTCCAGTGTTAAGATTTTGAACTATCTCTCCCTTTTATAAATTTGAAAATGGATATTTATCTCTGATTGTACAGCTTTTGATTGTGCATTTTTTCTTGTCCTTTATTTCATAGGTGCTTTTGGTGTAGTCAAATTTGTTCTTGCCTTAGCAGTCTTTACCTGTATATAAAACTCTGTGAAAATGACTGTCTGTGTGGATCAAGTGTTTGGACAATGATTCAGTTATGTGGCACCTTATTTTTTTTTAAGCGTGCAGGGTTGAGACAGATGTTATATGGGTGGGTCCAACAAATTCCACCCTTTAAGACAGTCATGTGCATGTTTAATATCATGACCTGATGAAACCTTAGGGCAAAGCATTGTCACTTTTATTTTCCAACTGCATTATTTTGTTTTTGCTTTTGTGCAAGAATGAACAGAGACAAGGTATGTGAGTGCAGATGGACTCTTTTCCAGTGTTACCTGTCCATTCCATGCACAATTTTTAGTGGGTGGGGTTGTACCAGGATACTTTTTCAACCTGTTTCTCTCTGTTCCACTTTCCCCAGGATGTTTCTCAACCCTTCTCCCTTTGATTCTCCTTTTACAACAAAGCTGTTGACTGACAAACACTCTGTGGAAGTGAAACACTGGTCTGGGAAGAACCACATTTCCATTTTGGCCCCAAATGTCTTTTTTAGTGACTTTTCAGACTGTGCCAGAGGCTTACTATTATAGTTCCATGATGCATATATATTTTTCAGGCATTTTGCTGCTGATACTCTTGTCCAAAGTGTCTTACAATGAGTGAGCAGGGAGGGGTTCAGTGTCTTCCTCAAGGACACTTTAACTGGATGTGTGGCTGTTGATGGACACGCTGTCTGTTGCAAAGATCGAAACTGTGGCCTTTTGGTTACGGGACAGTCTCTCTACCTACTAGGCCTACCTGTCACTCTGTTTCTTTAACTCAAATCTTCCTACATAACAAGACTGTCAAGTGGAACAAGACTACAGTAGAATTATACGCAGGTTTGAGAATGATTGTGGGAGTTGATTTTGACAGTTTAGCCCCTCAAAGTTCATTACCCCACCTAAATTTTGAAAAGCACATTAATTAATTAAAGCACGTTAATCTGAGAAGTGAGTGATGACATGAAAACATTTAAACCTAAAAAGTAGTATCAGTATTTTTCTTTGAAATCACGTCTGTCACAGCTGTCTCCAATCTGTAGCTTGTGGTTCAGCTGTAACACCTACTGCATTCAGCAGTATACAGATCATTTAAGATGTTGACTTTTAGATATAATCAAAATTTATGTCACAGGTTTCTGGTCTCTTTACACTAGTAAAGCTATGGCTTTTCACCTCTCGCTTCAAAAAGACTTCCAAACATCTGTATTTCTCATTATCTACAGTATAAATTCTCAAATGCAAAAATGCTGAGTGTGGTGTACTGCTGATAATAGCATTTTAGTGTAGTTCACATACATAATATCTATACTATTTATAACGTGTGGTTAGTATAGTGATCTGATCAATGTTAGCATGAGCTATTAAATACATTGTAGTCAATTGAATACAGTCTCTCCAGTCACAGGCTTACATTCATGAACTCTTAGATGAAATAACTAAATGAATGAGCATAAAACTCAGATCAACATATGCACGTTTACGATTTCTTGTAATGTTGTTTCATTACTACTACAAGACGTTTTTAGGATACAAAACCTGGTTTAAGGGTGTACGTTTTTAGGATACAAAACAGTTTTAAACACTGAAAAGTTGAATTTGATCATAAGATGGCCACATTCTAACAAGTCTACTTCAAGTTCAACACTTCACATGGTTGCCTTAAATTCAGATGTCCCAGCTTGTTTGTTGGTTTCAGACCCAAACACCATCAGCAGCGCTACAGATGCTGCAGTATCATGTTTTGTGGATAGTTTTGGCGTAGATTTTGGCTTGGGATGCCAGACATCCTTTCAGCCACCGTCACGATGTGAGGGGCTGGATCCTGGACGTCTGGATGCTTCCTGCAGGCCCGTGATGGAGAGGATCACCTCCAGCAAGACAAATAGAGACAACATCGACGCTTTGGTTTCACGCCTCAGTAAATCTGCACTGGCTCCATCTGTCTGGACGCTGTGGCTCGTGTCGGTCTCATGCCGTTTATCCAGGGAGTTCAGACTTAAATTCTCCTAGTCAATCTTTTATTCTCACACTCAAAGATTGGAATTTAAGATGCATTATAGAAAAAAAACAAGCTAAAACGTCACCAGCTGACATGAATGTCCGTGGCTGTATTCAGCCTACTCTTGTGAAAAAGCATTAGGTGGTGCAACCGAAAAAAAACACAATTTCTGCAAGTATCTTTGGCTACAATATATCTATTGGGAGTCAGTCTATTTGCAACTTTACTATTCCATGTACTCTCAGAAAAAAGGTACAACTCTGTCGCCTTTTTCTGACACTAAAATGTCACTCAAAAGATTTAGGTAACCTAGATATTGGATTTCCTTCAGTACAAAGCCTGCGGGTCTTTCTTCTGAATGACTAACAATCCCATTGGATATTTTAAAATATTTAACCATTTGATTGGACAAAAAAATGGAACTGTGGCTTCATTACTTCATATTGCTTAATTTGGAGAAAATAAGGTCCGTGGGCCTTTCCTTACTAGGCCACATGGAATACATAGTATTCCTCTATAATCCTCAAGGAAACCTTTGTGTTTCTCCAGTTAGGCTTATGCTAGCCTATTGAATTGAATGCAATCCCCGCATATTTTATGCATAAACTCAAGCAAAGATGCTAATCATATCCCTTTCCCATACAGTTGCCGACAAAACTCTTAGTGATTCCACATTTCTGTATGTCCTTCAACAAAGGGTCACTGTCCTGTCAGCTTGCACAGATGGATACCCACGCTGAAACAGGGACAAAAAGGCTCCTAACCGAAGCCTCTCCTGGATTTTTTGTCTTATCTCGAAGGGCCCGTTCCCAGACTGGACCTGGTGGCAGTTATTTGGGGCCCCATGGGGCAGGACGCGTGCAAAACAGCGTATCTGTATCGTTGTAAAAAAAAAAAAAAAGGGTTAAAGACCCTCAAGCTACAGCAGACCAGCTTGCAGCCGGACAGCAGCCCCTCTTGGAATAAGCTGATGCAAGTGTGTAGAGTTTAATATCCCTGTTTTCGAATGTAAATTAATTCAAATGTACCTTATATTTTTATATGTTGAACATATTCCTGCTTTTTATGTTTATGTTTAAACGAGTGCTGCAAAACTACTCAATAAACCACATACAATCCCGTGCGTAAATGTTGTGCGTAAAGCGTCTATTTTCCATATGTGAAGTCGTTAAAACGACAATAATATATGATATTCTTGTAGTTGTCTCTGGCATCTATACTTATAATCCTATACTACGGCCTCCAAAATCAAGACAAAATAATACCTTGGTTTGAGTTTGATTTGAACGACAATCATCACTATCATATCATTTTAACTCACTAATTAAAACATATTTTATATACTTGCTCTTTTGCTATTATTTTTTCTATTGTATCCACTCTTATATATATTGTTTTCCACTCTTTATTTATTTGTGTTAGTAGACCTATTAATATAGGCTATAACGGCGCCATTGTGTCTATGCGCTTTGACCCAAGCCTCCCCTCCTCCAGTCTCCATGCAGATGGAAAAGCCTCCCGGTTTTTGAAAAAAGACACACAAAAAAAAAAACGTTGTTGAAACTCAATGGTGAAGAGACACGAAACAGGAGCGGAGACTGGGCTGCTGATGGGAGCAGCGAGCTGCAGAGCGGAGCAGTGCAGTGGTGGGACTGGGAGGGTGGGGGAGGGTGGAGAGGGGGATGATGCCCATCTGTTGCGCGGTTGTGGCGCGTGCCGAACGCGTGAGTCCTACTGCAGTCCACTGCACCACATGGTTATACAGTCAACTCTGGAAACCCACAGATATGACCTGAAAATGTATGATGTTTATGTTGAAATAAAATGTGTTTAATTAAAGTCCAACTATCCGAATATATTATGTAATATATATTATGTAATATCTTATATATTTATGGGATATTTTAAGGGACTACCACTTAAAGAAGCTCAATCTTTTTGTAGGCTATATTCTAACCCATTACATACGTTTAGATTAGGTAATTACTCTCAGTAAGTAACTATTTCCCCCCACGAATACATACAACATACATGCATCACTCCGCACAGCCTGAGTTGCTGCAGGTTGTCCCTCTCGCCAGTCTCCTCCCCCACAGCAGTCTGCCTCTGCTGCAGGTAAACACCCTGCTCATGACATTGAAAACATGCTGCTGAGGGCTCACAAGCAGATGTTAATCCATACATAGCGTGGCTTGGGTATCTGCTTTATTAATTTTAGGAATAGATTAGTCCTGCTACCTCAGAATCACTCATCTGGCTCTGTGTTTTTTTCCAAGTTCAGGCGGGTAGACAAACGCTGGAGTCCATAAGCATAATTTATATTAAACTGACTGAAATATGATTTAACCTTATTATAGTTCATTTCACATAAAGGCTATGCTCTAGCGTTTCTTCAATGAAAAAGCCTTCCTTAACTGGCCTAGCCGTTTAATTGTGCGTAATTTCCAATGCTAAAATAAACTACAACTAAAAGATTTAATAACAAAAGCAAAAATACAGCCCATATATGATTATTGCATATTACTGCAGATAAATTATTGCTGGTGTAGCCTATATGATTCTAGCTGTTAGTCAAGATAACGATGTTGGTACATTATTTGTATGTGTTTGTAATTGGATCTTGGATGAGCGTTGAGCTTTTAAAATTTAAGCGCAATAAAGCGCAACATCAACATGAAACTCTGCATACCAGCGGTAGACGCAGCGGCCCAACACGACCAGATGGTGCAGATAGCAGCTCCAGTCCGCTGTCCCAGAGGCTTTGCCCCCCTGTGTCAAAACCACAACACAATGGCTTGTGTTCCCTCCCCTCTGACGCGCCGGAGCCACATAAATAGGAAGCTCTCCGGCTCTGCGGCACACTTCAGCTCAGTCACTCCAAGAGCAAACCTCTCCCCTCAAAAAGCACAACAACAAGCAGCAAACGAAATGAGTCCCAGCATCACGCCAGAGGCTAACCAGCCTTCCCCTGCAAGGTCCACTGTGGCCCAGAGAAAACAAGCCAACGAACTGAGAAAGGTAAGGAAAAGAGAGAAACTAGACAACTGTTGATCTTACTGGAAGTGTTTTACTCTGATTTGATTCTCAGTGCAATTGAATAACCGTTTTCCTCATTTTTTTCCAGACCTTGAAACCTTTGCTGGAAAAGAGAAGACGTGCTCGTATCAATGACAGCCTCGGTAATCTGAAGAGCCTGATTCTGCCTCTCGTTGGCAAAGACAACGCCCGCTACTCCAAGCTGGAGAAAGCTGATATTCTTGAGATGACCGTCCGGTTCCTCAGAGACCTCCCCTCCACTCCAGTCAAAAGTGAGCATCATTTCTTAAACCCACGACGACTATATTTGCATTTCACAAATTCTATAAGCCAGAATGTGCACTTTGAATCACAGCCACTAACCAAATTCTTCCTTTTCTCCCTCCAGATTCCGCAGACAGTTACAAGGAAGGCTACAAAGCCTGCCTCCAGCGCGTCACCGCTCTGCTTCCCAAAACGAGCCTGGACCAGGACGCCTGCCAGCGGGTGAACGACTTCATCCAGCAGTCCATGTCTGCCACAGTCACCCCAACCTGTCTGAACTGCTGCGCCCAGAGCTCCAGGACTCTCCCTCAGATCCAGCAGAGACTCCTGAGCCTCAAGTCCAGCTTCAGCTCCAGGCTGGAGAGCCAGTCCCACAGCAGCAGCGCTGCAGCTCCCAGCCGAGCGCAGCCGGGGCCGCAGGCCGTCGGTACGGGCATGTGGAGACCTTGGTAGATTAGATGGACATTTCTGTTACGCCTGTTATTTATTTTACTATGTTATTTATGCATTTTGTATTCCAATAACTCGTGCATTAGCCGTAGAGATTAAGAAAAAGAATTGTTACAGTTGCTGTGTGATAATTTGAATTCAGCATTTGGCTCATTATGCGTTTACTGCTAGAGGCCAAACGAGCACAGATCTCAAAGAAACCGTAAAGTCTATGAACTTTATTAAATGCAATCCTCTTTGGGGTTTCAGAGATATGGGTTGTAGACAACACTTTTGTAAAACCCCAAGGGTTATTTTGTTTGAGGTTTGCACGATGGACTTAAAAGTATTTTGGTCTGTGCAAAAGAATAGTCTGTAAACACTATGTGTTAAATAGGATTATGTATTATTTATTGACAGCATGTAAGAAGAAAAACACTTGTCTTGTGACGCTTCAAATGTTTTGTCAATAACAAAAAGATCTTCAATAAAAACACACTCGTCTGAAATTGTTGTGTTGTTTCATCTTTGAATTTTGTTGTTACCGATCACAAATTCAGCATAAAACACTTACATTAATAGTGATCATAATGAGATGAATCTTACACATCTTAAAAAAAAGGCGCGCAAATTTGTAAAGCCTCCATCCTATTGAAGCTGATGAGCCAGCTGCTCTATTGTTGGATATGAGGCGCCTCTTAGCTGCCGCCAAATCGGTGGGAAGAAGTTGGACTGGTTGTCTGATGGGACACATACTGAGCCATAAAGGATGACGGGAGTTAAGTGGAATACAATGAGAGATTGGACACAGGCCAAAAACACACATTTGATTCTCAGTAGTTAGGCTACCGTATATATCATGTTAAATTCCTAACGAAAAATCACTATGATATTCCTATGTAGGGCATTAAAGTGTGTCTGCGTTGCTCAATAGTGAGTTTATAGTTTGTACTTACTGGTATTTTTTATGTCCTATGGTATCACTATAGGGACTTATGGTTTTGCTGTGATATCTGGAAGTATAATATCCTTCCCAAATTTACTATAGCCTAGTTTTCGTAAAAGATATATGGGAAAAGAGTAAATCTGCAGATTTAACAGTAAATAGTAAATATGTAGGTTTACAGCCTCACTGGACATATAGTTGGTGTGTACCAGTAAATACAAACTTGTACCATGTCCCAATATTTATCATCTAACATAGGCCTATATAGTCAATGTAAAAATCATTAGGAACACCTTTCGTCTTGCAACCTCTTCTTCATTAAGCATTTCTCAGTTATCTCTGTTTAAAAAAATCTTCTTTACTAACCGGTGTCCTCATCCTCCTCTTCATTTACATCTCCCCTTCATGTTAAGTTTCATTTAATCAGTTCAATCAGTAAGGGATCACATCTTCAACCTGTAAGCACCCATTGTCAGTCTGTTTCATGGAGAGAACAGGTTTGCTTGTTTTGGACACTCAGTGCATAATGGGGGTTAAATTCTCAGTTAATCACTAGCTTAACTTCTCTATTACTTGGTCATTAATGCTTTCCAATTGTGGCATAAACATGAATTCTCAGAGGATTTTGATGATGAAGTCCACAAAAATCAGAAACGCTTTTTTGTTTCTTCATCTACTGTGCAACTGTCCAAAAAGCAAAAGTGTCTTTCTGCTTTAGACCTATATGGATTTGTTTAGTAGAACAACAAATGTTTATGTCCCCTTCCCCTTGAAGAGCTTAGCTGAATTTCCTCTTGCTATTTCAATATTAGGTGAACTGCCTGTTTAAGGTTGAACAGATACAATAGGGGGTCTCAACATGTAGGCCAGATCATGTCACAGACCCAAACAACATGTAAGGCAATTAAGGCAATGCAAGTTTATTTATATAGTACATTTCAGACACATCAGCAATTCAAAGTGCTGTGCTGTGCTGCATGCATAGACTCTAGACTCCAGTTCACCATACCAACCTCATCCATGACTACACTGCTGAGACATAAACCATGTTGTCTTAAGATGTCACTTTGAAACAGATTTCATACAATCTCTCCAAATGATCAGTCATATTGTTACTGCATATAATTCACAATGGTATTTCTTTTACCCCTTTTAACTTAATTGCAATTTATCCATTGCTGGTGTGAAGGCTGAATGCAGAAGTATAGTGAGATGTTTACATTTCCAAGTAACTCTCCAATAATGCAACTTCTTCGTATGTCACATTATCAACACTCTGAATATGACCTTAAAGTAATCTAACATAATTTGATTAAAGTGTTTACATGGCCCTTATCATGATGAGAGAATTATATTTAACCACAGTAAGGACCAAGTATTGGTGTGTGCATGAGTCTTGTTGGTGAAAGACCATCCATCCATCCATCCATCCATCCATCATATCCAGCCACAATTTATTCCTTTTCATCTATCTATACATCCTTAAATCCAACATCTATCTATCTATCTATCTATCTATCTATCTATCTATCTATCTATCTATCTATCTACCTACCTACCTACCTACCTACCTACCTACCTACAACCTGGCTGTCCCTCTACTTTGGACTGATAATACTGCCAGTGTAAACCATATAGTGCTGCATTTGTCAGAAAGGGATGGGGATCAGTGCCAGAAATGGTCTTTGGGATGGGTACATGGGATAACATTGACTAAAAGATAGGATTTTGTTCAAAGTTGGCCTGTCTGCTAGTCCCTCAGAAGAAAAAAGTTCAGGAAATGTAAGAAAATAAAAGGTGAGGATACCATGAACTCCAGCTGGTAATCAAGAGCAGGCAAACAGCCGCTCAACTTATCTTAATGGTTTATGGATAAAATTACCATGTGGCTCACACTGTGTTTGTTGATCAACAAGTGATAAAATGGTGGTAACTGACTAGCGTCTAAATGATTCACTTGAACATTTATAAAAAATATATTTTAAACCTTTCTTTATCTATGGAAGGTTGAATGAGCCCCAAACCGCCAGTAGAGAAGAGGAAGAAGAAGAAGAAGGAGAAGAAGAAGAAGAAGAAGAAGAAGAAGAAGAAGAAGAAGAAGAAGAAGAAGAAGAAGAAGAAGAAGAAGTAGTAGTAGTAGCGTAGTAGTAGTAGTAGTAGAAGTAGTAGCAGTAGAAGTAGAAGTAGCAGTAGTAGGCTAGTAGAAGTAGTAGTAGTACTGTCACTCAGACACCTGTCAGACCCCTGCAGACTTGGGGAGGAGACCCCTAAGATCTTGGCTTGCAGTGTTTCCGCAAGGTAAATCGGTTTACCTTAGTTGTTACACTATGTGGTCAAATTGTATATTAACCCGTAACTATCTTCGCTGTAAAAATCATTTGGAAGGATAGTAGCCTAAGTGTATAACGTGTGCAAACCTATGGTGCAAACTAACGAGTACATTTTAGCCTAGTTTGCTAAAGTTTCGTTTATCGTACGGTAGCTAGCTAGCTAGCTAGCTGTGGTTGCTACGGTGTTGTCTACCACCTACTTACTACCTACCCGTGCCTGTTAACCGACTCATCAGATTATATCCCACCCCTACACAATTTCAACAAATTAGAAGTTCAAGTTCAAGTTCATGTTCATTTATTTATATAGTCCTTTACCGCGTATCACAAATTCCCAGCAACCATCTGTTGCATGGCAATAAAAGCTTTCTGATTCTGGGGTTACGTTATGTCTCAAAGGACTTTACAGAGAATGAGCCCAACTAGATCTAAGACATAACAGCCTACCTATTCAGCATAGCCTAACCTACCCGACACCCTAGACCCTCGAAGCATAGCCTACAAGGAAAAGTCCAAGAGGAATCCACCTGGACGGCTGAGCGTGTAATATGGTGCCGGGACAAACAGTGACAATAACATGGTAATTGAGTACCTTTTTTGTGTAGACTACTTTCGCTTTTA
Source organism: Centroberyx gerrardi (assembly GCF_048128805.1). Classification (NCBI taxonomy): domain Eukaryota; kingdom Metazoa; phylum Chordata; class Actinopteri; order Beryciformes; family Berycidae; genus Centroberyx; species Centroberyx gerrardi. The sequence goes on from NC_136010.1 coordinate 7,524,201, forward strand.
TGAGTATTTTTTAAAGTCAGTAATTTTACTTTTACTTAAGTATTGTACTTCACTACATTTTAAATCACATCCATTACAGAGTTTGTTGTGGTTCTAGTAACAGAAACTGTACAATCATAAATTGGCCGAATTCTAGAGCCATTCACAGTGAACAGCAGTCAGCAAAAAAAGAGAAGAGTAATCTGGCTTTACTTTGTTTGTGAACTTTATTTTGTAGCCTAATTTCCAATTTTTATTTAAATTAAAAGAATCTAGTTTGAACTCTGTACTATCATCATTTTAGAATTGCATGGGAAAGATCATATGTAATGGCGCTCTTTTGTAAAAAGTAACTCAGTAACTTTTACTCTGAGTAGTCTACCTAGATTTTAAATGAGCTGCTTTTTTACACCAGTACTTTTACTTAAGCAAAAATATCAGCAAAGTAACGATACTTCTACCTGAGTGGCATTCTAGTAGGTTCTTTCCATCACTGGCAAGCACGACATGGTAGACATATTCAGCCAGATACACTCACACAGGCAGCAGACAATCAATAGACATTTAGCAACCAGGAGGCAGCCATGCTGGGTTCCCATCGGCAGATTCCTACATTTAATACTGTCTAAGCTAATGGTAGAAAAAGAGTTTGTTTGTGTAGGTTTATTTTGTAATTTCCAAATTTTCCAAAGAAAAGAAAATCTAGTTTGAGCTCTGTAGCCTACTCTCGTCCTTAACATGGAAAAGATCACATGTAACAATGTTCTCTTTTGTAAAATGTAACTCGGTAACTTTTACTCTGAGTACATTTTAAATTAGATACTTTTTTTACTTTTACTTAAGTGGATTTTTTTCAACAGTACTTTTAGTTCTACCTAAGTAAAGTATCAGCAAAGTAATCTCCTGCGATCGGAGGGCACGAGGCGGGAACATAAGGGATGATGAGGTCGGACAAATATGACGGTGCAAAGCCCATGTAACGATTTCTATGTTACATGGGCTGCCCTCAAACAGTATAATACACCTTGCAAGCATTCAACCTATATGCAGTTATTCACAATAGTTCGCTCAGTATAAGTTCCAATCACAACACACAACAAGCCCCTGTCTTCAACATCTTCACAGTTCTTATCTTCTAATCCTTAGCATCTCTCTCATGTCTACTCATAATACCATTGAATGACCTACTTACAAAAATCTCTCTTTCCATCTCAGACCTCAATTACGATACAAATCTTTTACCAACTCCAGCATCCCTACCAACACAAAAAATATACACCAAGAACCACAATAACAAAAGTAACCAGCCTAACCAGCCTAGTCTGTGTACTGAATTCATCACTTTGTATTCTGACCAATTTTCTTCTCATAGGAGTATAGAGCTGAGTAGAGACCTGCTGGGAGCCAGGCTGATGCGTTTCAGTCTGATTTTGGTGTCCTTTCTCAGAGCATGTCCTCAAGAACAATATCAGTCTCTCAGATAGTTTTCATGGCAGATACTGTTATGAAGAGAATTCAGGATGAAAACCCCGTTTATCATTGTAGGATTGTGTTCATGCATTGCAGTTTAATCACTCAAACATGCCTACTGTAACCTGTCGAGATTAAACGTTTCTGAACCGGAGTTATAGGCCATGTGCTTCTGGAAAATGCATGGGTTGGCTATTGTTAACTCGGGAAAAAGGCTAAAATCGGCCGTTTTCTCTATTCACACGCCACGGGAAAAGTTGTCTTGAGTCTGACTGCATCGTGTCATCAATTCCTCCCCCATCCCCAAAAGCCTGACTCTTAATTCCCATGTAGTATCGGAACATTTTCAGACAAAGGCTCCCTGTCAAACAGCCTGCACAGATGGGTTACCGACGCCGAATTTGCTTTAGAAGACAAAGGAGGACTCTAACCGTAAGCGCAAAACAGAGGAGATGCGGATTCTCCGTCCGCAACATTGACAGAGCCTCCCCCTCCCCGCGAGGCGAGGGGCGCGTGCAGCAAGTGTGCCTCTCAATTTCAGGGAAGCGCTTTGTTCCGCGTGGCTCTGCCAGCACAGGTTCATGTCTATGGGGATGTTCACATTTCCAGTGTCTACGAAGTTCTAAGTGGCTATATACTGTATATGTTTCCATACATTTCAATAGCATATTTGTTATGTAGGCCCAATTACATAATGAACCATAGCCCAGACTTTAAAAACGTTTCTATCATATTCTGCCATAGAAAGCCAAAAAGTAGCTGCATGAGCAGTGAAAATGGGATAATTATTTCAAAGTTTATCTGGACAAATAGGCTATTATTGGTACAGGTGGACTGTAGCCTACTCTTACGGTGTTTACGGGAATATTTACTATAGTTTAGGCCTACTGTTACTATGAAATATAAACCCTATAGTCATGAGCTTTGACCTGTAAAACACAAAAAATAACTTGTTTTCTGTTGTGTAGGGCAGTATTCGTGAATATATTTAACGGGGGATATGGCCATATATTTTTGGAAGGCCAGAATAAATAAAGTGCACTGCATATGATATGTTATGACATGAAATGATCCCCAACATTCTCTGTTGAATGTGAGCTATTTGACATTTAAAGTAATTTGTCCAAAAAGATCACCAATGAAAAACGTGTGCACTGAGTGTAATGCAATCTGCGCTTCTGGACAAACCAGCGCATCCCCATCAACAGATTGCGCTTTGCGTTTCGTCATCACCATATAATATTGATAAACAAGCATTGCATGATAGCTTGGACGCTAAAATGTCTAGGAGTCAAGCTAAAGTAGACAATTGTAATACGGAGCATCTGAACAGGGGGGCGAGAATGGAGTGTTTCTGTTGGACAGACACTAACAACATCGACGGACATGCAGCATGCAGATGGGGCACCCACGCCAAAACTGCTTGGAGATCATGTGTCGTGTATGTGTGTAGACATAAAGTTGATGGAAAAAGAGCTGAGGGCATGCAGTGTGTGTGTGTGTGTGTGTGTGTGTGTGTGTGTGTGTGAGAGAGAGAGAGAGAGAGAGTGTGTGTGTGTATGTGTATGTGTGTGTGCGCTTGTGGAAGGGGGATGGATGGATCCATAGTGGGACATGGGATGGGACAGGGAGATTGGCTGTTGAGAGTGCTGGTGTGGGTGCAGGTGGGGGTGGGGTGGTGGGGTTTAATGGCTCGGTAACAGACGGCCATCTGGTCCCCGTGGCGCGTGCTATGCGCGTGGTTCCCATGAGTGCCGTGGTATTTGATGGGTCGTCACGTCTGCCCTGAGTTTTTATTTAAAAAATGCAAAATTCAACACCGTCAAAGCTGTAATATAAGCTATAGTATATTTTGCTTCATGCGTCACAGGAGAAGATATGATGGTTGTTTTTAAAATACACGAATCCTAAAACCTAAATATATAATCAGTGTAAGTAATAAGTTAAATACATAGGCTTAATACAGACCCAAGCTCAAAAAGTACAGGAATATGTTCTATATTTTGCGGTACCTATAAACTAAAAGCTTCATCATTAGCCATCCTCTGTTTTCCAGCCCGCCGCCGCCCTGCTTTAGGCGTTGGCATCAGAGGGAAACACCCTACAGGTAGTGATGCCCCCTGGCAGAAACTGCATAAAAACGTCATATGCAAAACTGTTGTTGTCAAAATCTGCGAGCAGATGTTATTTGAAAGCAGCGTGGCTTGGGTATCTATGTGATTGGAGTAGTCTGTATCTCGGTGGCCACTTGACCATACATCCAAGCCTGACCCCTATCCCAGTGTTAGATGTATTGCACCCAGTATTTCTTAAGTGTAAATGTTTATTGCAAATATGCAGTATTCTTTATAAACAAAACTTGGCCAGTACACAGATCATGACATGCAATTAAACCACAGCGTATGGGAACAGCAACAGGAAATTCGTCAGACATAACAATACTCATTAACAATGAAAATTGAGAAATTATTATTAGAGAGAACTGAATAATTTCAACGTAGTATCTTCTGTTTCATATTCTACATTTAAAATATATGTTATCTAAATATTATTCACGGCCACCTTTGGGCACTGCACAATTACGCACGGCTATCCATACTTTGTTTTTACAAATAAACCAATACCACAATTAACAAATGTATGTGATATAATGAAATTTAATGAAATAGGACTTAATATGATATAAATTAAAGAGTTTGCAGAATTTGTATCTGACATAGCCTTTCAAGCAAGCATGCAGTGCTTTCAAACGATAAGCTTCTTTACGCACAGACACATCTCTTCGGCATCGTGACGCAGATTTTGTTTGATTTGTTCTATAGATCATAACTTAGACACGCACTGCAGTTGTTACGCTTGGATTAGGGTAGAAGACAGATGGTTATCTTGGTAAATGTGATGCTTTTGTGTTGTTTCATACGAATAGGTGCCCTGTCCAAATCATTTTGTGGCGGCTTGGGGGCGTACCCATGACGCACGGGACCGACGCCACGGACCTGGATATATACCGCAGCCCGTGGCCGTTGGAGACACATTTTCACCGAGATCTGTTTTAGACACTTGTCTGACACAAAGAAGAAGCTCGAAATGTCTCCAAACATGACCTGCGAAACTATCCAGTCTTTTTCTCCAAGGCTAACTGTGGCCAGGAGAAAAGAGGCGCTTGAGCTTAGAAAGGTAAGGAAAGTCACTGAATTGTGATTCATCTTCAGCTTCAGTATTTCCTCTAAAAATTTAATGCCTTACACGATTTGCAATGGATGAGTTCTAAATGTTATGTGTTCTTCTTTTCAGACAATGAAACCTCTGATGGAAAAAAGAAGGCGCGCCCGTATCAACGACAGCCTCAACCACTTGAAAACCCTCATACTCCCCCTCACTGGCAGAGATGTAAGTTCCAATACCTCCGCTATAATATACTTTATTTATCACAATATATGCAGAAAACTCGTATTCAGGCATACTGTTGTCAAAATAACGTTTAGGCTCAGACGTTTAACATTTGCTTTTTATCATTTTCTACAGAAGACTCGCTACTCCAAGCTGGAGAAAGCCGACATCCTGGAAATGACTGTGAGGTTCCTTGGCGACATTCCCCCTGTTAACACCAAAAGTGAGTTCTACTTCTGTTCTGGTTTTATGTTTCTACTGTTTTATTTAATATTGTATTATTCTTTTTGAAAGACAAAACTAACATTTCATTGAATTTTCAGGTTCATCAGACAGTTACAAGGAAGGCTACAAAGCCTGCCTCCAGCGCATCACCGCTCTGCTTCCCAAAACGAGCCTGGACCAGGACGCCTGTCAGCGGGTGAACGACTTCATCCAGCAGTCCATGTCTGCCTCAGTCACCCCAGCCTGTCTGAACTGCTGCGCCCAGAGCTCCAGGACTCTCCCTCAGATCCAGCAGAGACTCCTGAGCCTCAAGTCCAGCTTCAGCTCCAGGCTGGAGAGCCAGTCCCACAGCAGCAGCGCTGTGGCTCCCAGCGGAGCGCAGCCGGGGCCGCAGGCCGTCGGTGCGGGCATGTGGAGACCTTGGTAGATTTCTCAAAGATTTTCAAGTGGCAGAGTCGCTCAAAGCCTGTGTAAAGTGTATGATATGTAGGCGACATACTGAGATAGCGTCACTTGTAAATATACATAGTGATTCACTGTCTTTTTCCGTTGATGAAGTGCAAAATTCATCGTTAAATCATCTTAGTTGAGTATTATATACTTACGTTTCGCGCACGAGTCTGTTGTCCTGTATAAGTTGACAAGTTTAGACAGTCGTATTTTTTGAAATCTGCATGTATGTAATTCTGTTATATATTTAGTCCTCTTTGAGGACTAAGTGATTAAGGGCCATTGAAAACGCCCTGTAAGACCCAACGGGTCATTATACGTATGAATTTGCACCATAGACTTCAGTGTCCTGAGTCTGTGCAGATGAACTTTGTAGACATTATATGTTACTATTAAGTATCTCTGTTGGGATGTGTGTTCATTTTTTGCTATTTACAGCAAACATTGTATATATGTTATATAAAAAATAAAACTACGATTTCGTGGTAAATCCTTGTGGTGTCTTTTGTCTACACATTTGAAAATGGTCATTTGTGAGAATATAGTGGCCTTTACGCATGTGCGTAATTGCTCCTGTTCAAGGCGCAACCATAAAAGGTCACACAATAAATATATTTGCAATATTGCCTTATATGGATATACCTTTGTGGAACAAAGGTCTGGATGACAGCTGTCGTACAGCTTGTTTATGGTGTAAAAACCGTTACTCTGTGATTTGGAGACCTCTAACCTGACAGATGTGGTCAAACTCGCCCCCTGCAGGCAACATGTATTACTGCCTCTGCTTAGATTATTTTAAAACAACTATGGTCTCTGCTGCCCTCCTACGTTCAACATGACAATGGTTTCTGTTTCTGTTGCACAAGATTATGTTTTCAGTTTGATTAGCTCTTTTTATGTCATTGGCCATTACACGTAAATGGCTATTATTTGGTTTTACAACGCTTTCTTCATCATACATTGACTGTAATCTCAATTTTAAGACACGTGGAGGGCCAGGGCACCAGTTTTTTCTTAACAAATAAATGCAACTTCCTATTTGCACATCTGTTAAATCTTTGTGAATACTATAGCCTACTACTAATGACTCATAGTATTTCTCAAGGAGAATTTGTCCACAGCAGCCAGTTGACACTAGAGGAGTCTCGTCTCTCTTCACATTTCACAGGAACCTCGCTGCAAGACGAGACCAACAAACCCTGAGAGCTTGTCACCATGTCGGTACCGCGGACGCAAGAGGCGGCATCCTCCCTTCAATTATGCAGGTAGGCTACTCAATTCAATTCATTTCAATTCAATATATTTACAAATGTGCAAGTGACGTTTGCACGGTAACAACACGCTATAGAAGGATAATCGACGAGGACAGCGCAGCTACCGGCTTGGTGGCGTGCTCCTCACAGGATAACCCAGATAATCCGCATCTGTGTCTCGTTCTAGTTACATTGCCCGGTCTGTCGCACACATCGGCTATATTCTGCCGGTAGTCGACACATTCTGGCCAGTGACAGATATTTTAAGCAGGTTTTCGCGTTATTTAGACAATAGGCTGCCGGCAGAGGTGCAGACCATCTGTGTCGCATGTCGTATGTGATGACCTCAGCGATGTAAGCACCGGTAGAAGATGCGTTAAAACTATCAAGGACACAAGGTCGTTATCTGTATAATTTGAATGTAACTCCACCAAAAGTTGTATTTATTAGTATGGGCTACAATAACTTGCCTACTGTAGGCTGTGTAGTGTGGATGGACTATCTCGTTTAAATCCCTTATGCTTTATATATTTTTTACTGATATGTACCAAAAATAATAACCAGACCAAGGGTTTTACAAGAAAACAGTCGACTGTGTGTTATATTTTCTTATTGTGAGAGATATCTATAAAATGTCTTTGCGGTCAATAGGCTCCCAGCAGCATGCGGTATCGGTTGTGTTTGTGTTGGCCGAGGGGTGGAGCCATACATGAGCTGTCTGGTCTCGGTCTGCCTTAATAGAAACTGAACCATCCCGTTCAGGTGAAAATCCCCCATTCATTGAAAGTTGTACTCTTGTCATGAAAGGGCATATGGAAATAAACTCAGGTCAAGTTTATTTATATAGCCCTTTATCACAAGTATGTCTCAAAGGGCTTTACACACCATATATACATGTAATATACCATACTACACCACTACATACTATACTACATCACATACATACTACATATACTTCATATAAGCCTACCATACTACATCAAACACACTCACGCTCATATTCAGGCCTATGGGCAATTCAGAGTCTCCAGTTCACCTGACCTGCTGGTCTTTGGACTTAGAAGCTTACATTTGAATTTGTGGGAAATGATTACTTCCCACTTGACTCGCAAGTGCTAAAAGTAGTAAGTAGTTCAATCCTCCAGAAAGACTGTCTTAGGAACTTTTTGTCCACTTTTGTCTTCCCCAGTTTGTAAATGCAGTATGGCGCCCCCTGTTGATACACTGTCGCCCCACTTCTTTGTGTCTGTTTTGAGTCAATGACAGAAAACATGTTTCACCCTGAAATTTATTGTCTGGGGCTTTGACACTTGAATGTAGGGTGTGTTTGTGTCCTCAAGTGGGTAGAGCCATATATAACACATAAACAGTATTGCACTAAGTGGTCTGGTCAACTTAAAATGTCTAAAACCTGAGAGAAAGGACATTGCCCCAACACAGTAGCCTTAGTAGGCCTTTTCTGTCTTCAGTTTAATGAGGACATTGAAAGTGATAAACCTGACAATGTTGAATCTATTATCAACTTTTGGCCTCAGTGCTGGCACACTCGCTAGGAAAGTTGTAAATGGGTATCAATTACATCAAATGTAGTGAAATCATATGCTGCCTTCAAGTGCTCCTTGTAAACTCCTACTTCTGTGATTGGAAGTTGTAAATACAACTTGTCACGCACTGCTTTTGGTAGGAAATAGTAACAAAATGGCCCCCTTTACAAAAGTGTTTTTTGTTTTTTTGGTGACTGATGTTTTACTTTGGAAATCAAGCGGCACAGTGCTACTTTGTGCTGCAGTGGCAGAATGAAGTGGAGAAAATCCATGTCGGGCATGTAATTGATATCTTAATTTATTTATCAAAAAAATGCATGACAACTAAACGTTAAAGAGGTAAAATAGAAACATAACAACACTAGTTATTTACATGGGATGCCAAACAATCACATATGAATCTGGGTGAAAACTGTAATGCCAGTCATGAAGGGGAGCTAGTTTAGAAGATAGGTTAAAGGAGGATGTTTAAGTCTTGAGACAACAGACATGGACAAGGTAGTCATAATATTTTGTAGGGTGTATTTAGGTTCCATATTGTGTGGCAATGCAATCTAATGCCAGTAGATGGAGACCTTACTTTGGGATCCCATGCAGTGATCTCAATACAAATTGCCTTAGTGGACATTAAATATTTTTTGGTATTCTCATTGAAGTGATAGGTCTGCCATGATGTCCATCAGGAGTGCCTGTGTTTGTGGATGTCATTGTGTGAGCCTGTATGTTTGTGTGTGTGCATGTGCATTGTGTGTGAATGTGGTACATGTCTAGTCTGCAGGGAGAGTGGTAGCCTGAAGGATGGAGAAGCAGGATGGTAACACAAAGTTGTTGACACCAAGACCGGATGTTTACCGTTGATGTTTTTACAGCTGAAAAAGTTTCTGCTATCAGACTCCATTGTAGGTGTGCTGGAAATATCTCAACATGACCGTAATCTACATTTGGCCAGTTACCTGCATGAATAAAAGAATTACATCACTAAAAAACAAAATGGGCCCAGAAATGTAAGGTACATCACCAATAGCTGTTTTTTTTTTTTTTTTTTTTTTACAAAAGTTGAGTGTTTTAGTGTGTATTTTTCCTTTATCTCTGCCTCACCCTGCATTACTCAGTCAGATCTTTCAAATGAGATCCTTCCTCACCAGGGACTCTGCCCAGCTTCTTGTTAAAGCTTTAGTCATCTGCCGTCTAGACTACTGCAACTCCCTCATGGCTTCCCGAAACGCTCCGTTAAGCGCCTACAACTCATCCAAAATGCTGCAGCCCGCCTCGTCTTCAGCCTCCACAAATTCTCCCATTTCACTCCCCTCCTACACTCCTTCCACTGGCTGCTGATGGCTGCTTATATCAAATTCATACCCCCTCCACTCATACCTCCAGGCCATTGTCCAGCCCTATATGCCAGCCCTTGTTCTGTATTCTGCCACTAGACTCTCAGAAGAAAACGGTAGGGCTACACAGTGGCAAAAAGTACAACTCTGTACCTGTTTTTCTAACAGTGTACCGGTTGCTTAGCTCTCCCTTCCCTACCTGGCCTGGTCATCGCTCTGCCAGGTCTCGGCTCTTCTCCCTCCTGGCCCCAAAATAGTCGAAAGAGTCTCCCACTCCAGTCAGAACAGCAGAGTCACTCCCCGTCTTCTGCTGTAGGCTGAAAACCCATCTTTTCAAGAAGTAACTCGGAAATTGGAAGTCGGAAGTCGCCCTCTCCCCTTTGAGACATATCCCTTCTCCTAGGGCTGTAGTGCTCTGGTCTCGGTCTCGATTCCACTTTTCTTGAACTTGTCTAGTGCATATTTTGACTCAGACTTGGCTCGGTCTCGGCGTCCAGTGGATGTTGACTCGACTTTTTCTTGCCTGTCAAAAAATTTTCGATGATACGTTGTTGAGGAAATCACTCAAAATCATTGATTTTGAGTGTTTAATAGTATACTAGTATACGGTTAGCTTACAGACACAGTGTGGGTCTGAGATAGTAAGCTACACACAGAACAATGGAACAGGGATGTCATTCATTCATGCTTTCTCTTTTCTCTGTTTGCTTCACTATCAATGCTCAATCAGTTTTTCATCTTCAACGACGTTTTCTCCACTTGGTCCACCTTTGTTTATTTTCTCCCGAGCTCTCCAGACAATCTAAGGGATTGATTGCATTGATCAGTCAAAGTCCTATGCATGAATTAGTTGGATGTTGAAGGGTAGAGTACAGAGCTCCTGCAGATAGATCTACCTCTCTGTTGATCCTTAAGAACTCCATAAGCATTATTTTTCTAGGATGTCCAATCAGCTGAAGCCAGCTACAGTTTCCTGCCTGAACGTGCATTGCTGATAGCAGGAGCTAGGTTTATCAGTAGTTTATCAGATCTGTACAGCATCTCTACTTGTTACATTTGGAAAGACATGTACACTGTTTCTTGTCTATTTTGGTCTTGGTCTTGACCTGGGGGGTGTTTGACAAAGCAGGATTAGCCAGATAACTGTGAAAAAGATTATGCTATATCCTGTGATACTGATTTTAATCTGTAAAACAGAGCGTGTTTATGATCTGACTTGGACTCAACTAACAACTTGACTACAGCCCTGCCTTCTTCTTTGTTCACTCTGATTGCTCTCAAAAAAGAAAAAATAACCCCTTCTTTTTCTCTCCTTAACTCTTAAATTTAGTTTATTTCCCAGCAATTCTCTCTTACATGATCATTATATGGTCACTGGAATATTGTCACAGCACTAAGGCTCTGACCTTTGCATTCCTTACCACTGGATGCTTATAATTTTGGTGATGTAGGAGTTTAAGCTTATTCTACTGTTGCACTCACTGTAAGTTGCACTGGATAAGAGCATCAGTTAAATGTCTAAAATGTAAATGCGAAATCCCCCTTTTCAATTTTCTGTTAAACAACAGAAAATTGTGGCGGCTGTGTGTGCATATCTGTGTGTGCAAACATATGCTTATGTGGGAATGAGTTGTGTGTTTTAAGTTTGCGTATATGCAGATGTGAGTGTTTGACAAATACCTCTCTCACCTGGTAATAAGACATTTCACCTGATAATATAATGCTAGTCTAATGCTTTGGTCCTTGTTTGTGATGCAAAACCCTTCTGTCAGTTCACTATGCCATCACCTTTTGCCTTACTGTATTTTTACCGTTGGGACTAAAATGACACGGAGAGTTATTTTTCTGAAGCAATTTCAGTTTTTTCTCCACTGCTCTTTTCGACACAGGTAACAGTAACGTGCTTTGTGTTTGTTTCACCTAGCAGCATGAAGATTTTAGTTATGGTTCAAGTAGTTGTACATTGCACTTGTATGCTTCTTACGTTATTAAATCTGGGTGGGTTTAGGATAATTATGGTAATCGGGAAAAAGCAAATCAGACATAATTAAATGCCAATGAATAAGCACTAACATGAGAAGTTTATGTTTGCAAAGGTTTGGTGGGAAGGAATTATGTGGAGTATATAAAGGGTCTGTTTGGGAGTTTTAAGAAGACACTGACCAATAGTTTTTAAGGACATGCAAAAAGATGTTAAACCTGGTTGGTAATCCTTTTAGAAGCCAATACAGAACCAAACCATTCATCAAATCAATATTAAGTCCTCACTAACAGTTTTACACTTAGTCATACAGAACTAAACTGAACAGCTTGCATGTGATTTCATGGAGGATGGTTTGGTTCTCCATTGACTTGCAAATAATAAAAGCAGGTAGCTTTCAGTCCTTTCAGTGGCATTTTGGATGTCCTGAAAAGAGTACCGGTTCGTAATCAAAACCACAAGCTTCTCAAAAACACATCTTTTAAAAGCCCTATTTATAATTGTAGTATGGCATCCCGTGTTGATACACTGTTGCCTGACTTTTGGCTTTGTTTATGTTTTGATTTAGAAGGCATTTTTCACTCTGAAATTTGTTGTCTTAAGTTTTGATACAAGAGCCAACAGTAGGTGAAATCTTAACAAGACTGTTACATGTATTTTGACTAGGGCTGAAATGATACATGTAAAAGAACTGATCAATCTAGTACATCATCCTCAATTGGGGAGGTATGTGCGAACAGGATGAGATTAATCATGGTTAGTGATTTTCATAATTTCAGGCCTATAGCTAAATCCCCACTTTTATTTTCATAAAATGGCAAGATCACCACATAAAGTAAAAGTAAACTTCTACTGTTTGAATTTGCCGTCATACACCACAGAATTGTTTGTTTGATAATTTATTTGCCAGATAGCCTAAAGTGAAAAATATTGTAGGTGGAAGATTTTTTTCTCTCATTTTGCTATTTCTGTGGCTTTGCCGTGACTACGCCATGAGATTGCGCTGTGCGTGGGCAGCTGGGCACCTGTTGCTCACTCACCTTGGTAAAGGATTTATGGAGCCAGCAGTGTGTAGTAGTTGCATTCAGCGGAATTTTTCTAGTTAGTGGCCATTCCACATGTTGTTTTTTGTCAGATTTGTCATCTGGGTTGAGAAACAGGACAGGAAGAGTCTTGTAAATATTTGTGTGACTGTTACTCGACAACACAATCACACACACTCATTCAGTGAGATGATGATCTATAAGTATTTGGACAGTGACACACTGTTTCATGTTTTGGCTCTATAGTCTGTGACTGTGAAATGACACCTAGGCTCGACAATAAAGTAGGCTACAGCTGTGACGTTGCTTATCACATTCAGCGAAAGGAGCTTCTCTGCATTTTGTGGATTGTTGTTCTGTCCTGTTTAATGCAGTTTAAGGCTTTAAGCTAGTTTAAGATGTTTTTTAAATAATGTGAAAAGTAGGGATGCACCGATGCCACTTTTTCAATGCCGATACCGATTACGAGTATGAAAGTTTAAGTATCGGCCGATACTGAGTACCAATCCGATCATTACTTTTACTGAACAGTGCAGGCTTACTTCCTTCGTTTGGGGTCAATGGACAAAATTATTGAGATAAAATCCTTGTTTTTCCCACTGTTTGAGAAATACAGGCTTCTATGTGCCACAAATGCATAAAATCAAGACAGTTTGCTTTTATTTCTTACATGTTACTCATGGCTTTCGGTATCAGATTTTAGTCATGGGTAAAATCTCCGATACTGATATTCCATTTTAGCCTGGTATCAGCACCGATACCGATACCAGTATCGGTATCGGTGCATCCCTAGTGAAAAGTAATGTAAATAAAAACAGTAAAAAATAAAAACAATTTACTTAATTTTTTATTCTTCTTAAACATTGCCTCTGATGTAAGTTTTATTAACCTCCTCTGCTAAGGAGGTTGTGTTTTGGACCCTGTTAGATTGTTTGTCCATCTGTCTGTCAGCAAGATATCTCTAAAACTTATGATCGGATTTCCATGAAATGTGATGGATAGATAGGCTTTGGGCAAAGGAACATGTGATTAGATTTTGGTGGTGATCTGGATCTGGGATTTCTGTCAGTAGATGATTACACACAACTATGAAACTTAGGGAGATAGAGACTTGGTTCCAGTCCTAATGATATGCTTGCAGGGTCAGGGAATCAATTTAACTTACATTCTAAGTGACAGGAATGGTGCCTTTGGGTGTAAAAGCAAGTTGGAGAATTGTTCAGTGTTGGCGGAGGTGCTTTCTGATTTCATACAACTTTTATATTGTTTCAGTTTTTATTTTATAATTTTACATCATTTCTAGGATCAAAACTATGATGCTGTACTTGGGCTGGTATTGGATACTTTTGTTACTGTGAAAACACTGCTGCAGGGGATAGCTCAGTTACCTGAACCAGCCAGTTAGCCGCTCCTCACCATCCTCCTTTGTAAATACTATTATATCAAAATTCTCAAAAGTACACTCTGAATGTAACACAGTACCTCTTGGCAGATGTGTCACTCTCTGATACTTCCTATTCTGCAGTCAGCTGTGGCAGTTGTTGATGATGACAGCTTTGATTGGTCAAGGGTTCTCTAAGCTGTGCATCAGTGGGTGTGTTGAGATCCAGTTAGGCCGGTCACAACGCCCGAGGCGGGGTCAACGCTGTCACCGCGTGATGTCACTCACCGTGGCAGCGCGTGGATCAAAAACCTCAGAGGATGTTGATGTGGTGATCATACAGAGGAGAAGTGGGTGAGAGAGTAGGACTCAGTCAGCCAGACTGGAAGGATGCGTTGCTTTAGGCCTAAGAGCAGCAAGGGAGCAGATGGAGTGGATAGGACAGCGGTGGTGGAGAAACGCCAACAGACTCAAAATCAGCAAGTCAGCAGAGATGTCAGGGCTCGGCAAGGCTCCAAACAGCAACTCAGCAGGTAGTTCATCTCTGGCACACACACACACACACACACACACACACACACACACACACACACACACACACACACACACACACACACACACACCCACACCCATGCACACACTCATTGCTACATGCAATGATGCTGAATATATGACACTCTCTCTGTCTCTGTCTCTCAGTCTCTCTCTCTCTGTCTCTCTCTCTCTCTCTCTCTCTCTCTCATACACACACACACACACACACATACCCATACACACACTCATTGCTACATGCAATGATGCTGAATATATGACACTCTCTCTGTCTCTGTCTCTCAGTCTCTCTCTCTCTGTCTCTCTCTCTCTCATACACACACACACACACACTCACATTGCTACAGTGATGCTGAATATACAAAGCCGCTCTCTCTCTCTCTCTCTCTCTGTGTCTCTCTCTCTCTCTCTCTCATACACACACACACACACACACTCACATTGCTACAGTGATGCTGAATATACAACGCTGCTCTCTCTGTCTCTCTCTCTCTCTCTGTCTCTCTGTCTCTCTCTCTCTATCTCTCTCTCTCTCACACACACACACACACACACACACACTCTCTCTCTCTCTCTCACTCACCCAAACACACATACACACAAAATGAGTGGCTCAGAGTAAGAACTTGGACACTATGGCATTTGTGTGTTTAATACATCATTGAGTTAACTTGTTAGTCTTTTTCTCACTGCTCATGGTCTTTCTTGGTGCAGCTTTACAGTTACTTGGTTTTGCAATTGTAAAATTCCCCCAACATCTGTAGAGGATTTATCTGTGACTCAATCTGTACTTGGAGGAAGTATGTAGCCTGGTCTGTAAGTAAAGATCACCAGTCATTTCAAAATGGCCTTCATACGGTTAGACAGTTACTTAGTGTTGAATCATAAAACATTAACATAGAAGGAAAATGGCAATTACACATTCTGTACTTGACGATGTCCAAACAAGTCTCTGTAAGTAAGAAGTGCTAATCATTTTCAAAATGTGGATTTTCTTGCTTAGGTGTTGCTTTATTAGCACACATGAATGCCTCTTAAGTTTTACGATGTTAGCTGAAATGAGTCATTGGTTCGTCAGACCGCAGTGAATACAAGCGTGCATACTTGTGGGTGCGTGTGTGTTTGTGTGTGTGTGTGTGTGTGTGTGTGTGTGTTTGTGGTTACTGAAGGAGGTACACAGAATAGGTTATGACTGGTAAGACTAGTTTAACGCCCACACTGATGATTTGATTACATCTTTGCATACCAAAAACAGCTGATGTACTTGTCAGCATACTGGACTGTCTGAGTGATGATTATTTTCAGTAGATACACATGGAGAGGCGGGGCTAAACAGGAAAAACATGACATCAGGGTACACATTCCTCTCGAGTTTGTAGATTATCATTTAAACTACATGTTTATATACAATATACAATACTCATAAAATCTGTTATTCTTAAAAAATTGAATTTATAGTTATAAGTTTATAGTTATAGTTATAGAATTTATAGTTATTTAACATGTAAAAGAAAAGGGTTAGCATGAAGGGTCAACTTTCATCATGTTTTAGTTGTTATCAGTCAGCATAGCATAGCAGTACATAGTCAGTACAGAACAGTTTTTTTTTGTTTTGTTTTTTCAGAAAAAAGGAAGCCATGATCTAGAATTGATCAACAAACATGTTCTCTGCTTAAGTTGCTTTAAAAGCGGTTTGAACAACTGAAATGCTATTAATGCCCACTATAACACGACCACCAGAACCAGCGGGATTCATGCTAAATGGTAATGCTAACTAATCCTCTGTTTACTATAGGATCATGCGCCCAGATGACGCCAACATAGTGGGCAACGTCCACGGCGGCACCATCCTCAAGATGATCGAGGAGGCTGGATGCATCATCGGCACGCGACACTGCAACACACAGAATGGGGTGAGAGACTACGACTACATTCACACTTTACTGTAAAGTTATTAATTGTAAGAAATATAACAGGGTTTCTCTCTTCAACTTTTTATTAAGTACAGTACATTTTTAGTAGCCTGCAAAAATTTGTGAATTGGACAATCATATATTTGTCCAACCACTGGATACATAGGAGCAGTTTGATAATAAATAAGTGAGTCTTCCTTATTCAACAACTGAATAAACAGGCTTAAATATAATGTGAATGTGTGTAAGTGTGAACCTTCTAGTCAAAAATGACGGGCCCTGTGTTTGTTGGAGGGAGAATTGTCTGCAGCACATAATTAATATGAACTGCCCAAAAAGAAGTGGTTAGTGTTCGTTTCGTCACATGAACCACTTCTTTCAGAAATATGAATTGCCCTTTATATAACCATTAACTTTCTATTCACACCCAATCCAATGTCCAGTGTCCAAAAAACAGGTAGATGTATCTAACTTGAGCTAGTAATCTTCTAGATAAGAAAAACAAGACAAACTTGATGTAGATTACCCTGTTTACCCAGTGAATGCCTTTGATTCTTACGTTTTCAAACTGCAGGCCTGGGAATGAGTGTAATTTACTTTCAACATTGCCTCACCCAGATTTTGTTGATGGCTTTACCTTTCACCTGGTGCCCTACCTCTATCGCAGTGTTCACCTTTAGCCTGCTTTTGACTTAGATGCTCATCATACCTCCTAGAACATTTTGATCATATTTACTGATGGCAAACTTGTATGTCACGTTTCACTGCCTGCCACTGTAGAGATAAGACAAATAAATGTACAGACACATGCAGACACAGGCATGCACCCACACATACAGACATCCGCTTCACAAAGATACACATGAAGCTCACGTGAACCCATACAGCTACTCTTCCGCTAAACTAAGCAAAATTCCTTGTATGTGCAAATATACTTGGCCAAAAACTGATTCTGATTCTGTTTAAATTAAGGCTGAAAATACTAAAAGGTGAGTGGCCTTCTGACTCTCCTCAAAAAACCAAACTATTCATTTGATATTGAACATTTACTCAACTTCAACAACTTCAACTTCCTGCATAAGGGAATAGATGTTTTGAATACCGGTAGATACTTTGTCCTTGGTTACATTTATCATTAAAATGCATATTTTATATTGAGTCTAAATAAAGATAATGATAAAGCCCTGATGTTAAGAAACTACATCACTGTGTTTGCTCACTTGGCCAAAAAATATTGTCTTCCTGCTCTAACTTCTCATTTCTTTACACTACAGTTGCACATATTTTTTTTTTGTTAAGTGTAGGATTGACATATCTTTTGAGACGGTTTGATTTGAGTTTTCATGTTGTGCAAATGGAGTGAGACATAAAAGTCTACTGAGTCTTCCTAGTTGTGGGGAATGTGAAAGGAGATTCTTCCTACTGAGGAATCCTCTCTACCTTTTCTCTTCAGCTCTTGTCTCTTCGCCTCACCTGGCACTTCTTTATCGTACATGATCATTCTAGGGTCACAGAATTGTCTTGTTAAATCTGTTGTCTGGGCACAGTGTGTATGTGTGCAGGCGGACCTGACATTTCCGTTTTGTTATGCAAATGTTGTGTGGCGGTTCAGGAATTTTGTAATCATTTGTTCTATCAGTGCTCCAGTGTTTGTGTTTGTGTGCTTGGCATTGTCCATTATGTGAACAACTAGGAGTTGATTTTCTGACACATTTCTTCCAACAGCAACAACATCAAACACTCAAATAACAATGTTTCCTAAGATTTCAGCGAAGGTATGATATTCCCATATGGAGAAAACATGTAGGACTTTGAAGTCTACAGAAGAAATCTTTCCTTTTTCATGATATTTAAAAAATATTTGCAAAGACTGCCAAATTAATCTTTTAGGACTCAAAGAAGGTAGATGAACATTAGCCAAGGTGCCTTGAAGATCTTGAGGATCACTTGATACTTTTTGCTCACCATACTGGGAAAACCTCTCTACTATTATGGAGTATTTATATTACTCAGAAATGTAGAGCGTAGAAATGCAGTATAGCAGACAGAAAGACTAAAACTTGAGGAGCTGCTTATTCTTAATTAAAGCAGTTGTTAGGATGATGAAAGTGGAAGATGACTCTATTGGAAAATGCTGCTGCTTTGAATAAAAATATTGTTTTATAACTGTGTTTATGTTCTCTCTCTGTCTGTCTCTCTGCCTCTCTCTCTCTCGTTTCCTGTCTCTCCTTTCTCACACTTTTTTCTGAGGTTGTTACTTTTAGTGTCGCTTTTTCTGTCTGTAAAAGAGATCATTAATCTCAATGGGACTATCCTGGGTAGATAAAGGTTAAAGGGCCAATAAAGGCCACCGTCCCTTGTATTGTCTAAGTTATTCTTCTATATTGCAATATCTGTATTATTATGCTAGGTTGTTCAGCTCTACTGTCTTCTCCCCTCCTCTCCAGGACCGCTGTATGGCTGCTCTGGTTCGGGTGGAGAAGACAGAGTTCCTGTCCCCCATGTTCATCGGCGAGGTCGCCCACGTCAGCGCTGAGATCACTTACGCCTCCAAGCATTCGGTGGAGGTGCAGGTCAATGTCATGGCGGAGAACATACTCACAGGTAGCTGCGGGCAACATTTACCTCATCATTTACTAGCTATTAAAGGAATACGCTGATAGTTAGAACATGATGAATATTTTGATGTTGGCATTTGACATTTTTACATTGATTTTTTAGGATATAAATTCAAGACCGTCTTCTTTGCCAGGCAAATTTTGGGAAAATTAATGCAGTGGTGCCTCAAAATGTCTTGTTGGCATTGTTAGTGTTCCTCAGTGAAACCAAGGAGTGAAACCAAATACATTTTACCCATTAAGAAGTACCTGTCAGAGGAAAATAACAGTGTTTAAATGCCCAGGTATCCCTTTGATGCAATCAACTGAGATTTAATTATTGCCAAAATATGAAAACTTTGCTTTTATTTAAAATGTAATATTAGTAAGGCCATTTCTTGTTAGAGACGTATATCATGAATGTGCAGCAGGTGGCCAACATTAATTCGGAGTGATTTTGTTTTCCTTTCATCTGGTGCTTTACCTAGACCGCAGATGAGACAAAAAAATTACAGATATGCAGATGCACAGGCATTCACAGGCAGAAAAAAAACAGATACACAGATACAGATACACACACACACTGTTGGAAACGAGATATACGCGCTCATTTTAATCCCCCACTCCCAACACACTCCCTCATTAAAACGTATCAACTGATTAGTCCAGTCTAGTTTATTTATACTTTATTTATATACCCCTTTAACACAAGCATGTCTCAAAGGGCTTTACATAGCCTATAGCATATACAGTACATGTCATATACATACTACATCATATATACATACTACATATATATACACATCATATACATCCTTCATAGGAATCCCTTTAGAGTCAGGACCAACATGTAGGCTCGCAATGCAACCCAGCTTTAATATAATGATTAATAGATTATATTCTAGAGATAATTGCTTAAATGTATAATATCTTTTATTTCTTAGTTAACTTGTAGAATTGTTTCAGCTATATTTAGCCTCACCACCCTGTGTAATGCACAAAATATAAAACATGAATTGCTGTGAATTCGGCTACATAATGGCTGGAAAAACAGAATTTATGACCAAGAAGTACTTCAAGAGATAATTTCTAAAACACTATTTATCCATTTTGGAAATTAATCTCTAAGACATAGATTTTCCAGTTTGTAAAGCTGTGATTTTGTCACCTTACTTACTACCCTTTTAAAGGTACTATCATTTGCTTTTAATTTTTGGTATGAATCATTTTGTTAGAGGAGGTGTCGGTTTTTTCAAATGCTGGATATGTCATTTTGCACTGAGTCTTTTCAGTGTTCCAGGTTTTATCCTGGAGGTTAATGAATGACCTCATTGTGCTGTACTGCTGTTTGAACAGTAGAGGGCAGCACACAACAAGTAACCCAGTCCCTAGAAGCAGCTCTTGAAAATCAAACACTGCTTTCATGAGTCGCTGCTTTACATGCCTTGACAGGAGAACGGAAACTAAGAGCCATATTGGTTTCCAATTTTAGCACGTTTGCCAAGTGATGCAGTATGTAATTCTTCTTCATTATTAAGATTTGTGCACATTTTGTGTGCACTATCTTTGGCTTGTGAACACATAAAAGCATGCACACAAATGTATGGATGCAGGCACACACATGCACACGCACACACACGCGTGCACGTACATACACACTGGTCAGTGTCCCTCGAGTGAAGAGAGGGAACATCACATTGGGCTGACCTAGCGTTATCTCTGAACCTTCAAATGCCAGTGGTGACAGCGATATACAGACTGCCTGTAACAACCAAATCTCTTCTGTTTACCATAAGTACCTAAATTCATATCAAAGGGCAAGAGTTTCTGACGTCACAGTTATATATACACACACACACACACACACACACACACACACACACACACAAAATTCTAATATATCTCAGTCAGTGTAGGGGACATTAATTTTCATGAATGAATTTCACTGGCATAGGTGCAGCTTCATGACACGTTGCAAGGCAAAGCCTCAATGGGCTGTATCACCATACATGTTTCTATAAAAGTCTTTGATGGTCAGCTAGGCAGTTATGGCATCACAGCAAACCTGTCCATCTTCCATCTGAAGAGATTAAAGAGGAGAAAGAGAGTGAGAAAGAGAGAGACAGAGAAAAAGACAGAATGAGGGAGACAGCGAGCGAGAGAGAGAGAAAGCGTGCGAGACAGAAAGACAGACGGAAGGAGGAAAAAGGCAGACAGACATATCGATGGGAACAGGGATAGCAGAGGGAATGAAAGAGGAAGAGAGAGCGGGAGTAAGAAAGAGAGAGAAAGAAGGAGGAGGGAAAGGAGGTGTGAGAAACAAAAGAGGTATCCCCTAGGCAGCCGTTGCCCTAGCAACAGGCTTGTACTGGTTGGTTGGCTGGTTGCTGGGCTGGAAGCAGGTTGACGGAGGCGGATGCAGAGATATGAGATGACAGGTGGAGAGCAGCATCCATACAGGCGCTGCCATGGACAGCCTGCTACATGGGGTCCTTCCTGACGGGAGTGGGTAACCAAATCAGTCAGATCAGGAAGAGAGCTGACTAGCAGCGGGACGATGCACTCGACTCACAGTTCGGTTCGATGCACATTGCGGGGTTCATGATTCAGTGCAGTCATGATATTTTTATTGAAGTTTAAAAGGAAGCATTTTTGACTCAATGAAATTCAGTGTTTATTCCTGAGGCATAAATTGGGCTAAAACAATGTTTTTAACAATGTCAATTTTGTAAACCCTCAGTTCTTTTGCAGACAAAAATGTAACCTTTTAAGTGCAAATCCTGGTATGTTTTGTTATGAAGATCAGATATTTGCACTTTATTTCAATGAGAAAGCATATTACCATATATTAATAATGTTAGTATATTAGCATATATTCTTGGTATATTAGCATATTATGTAGACACTAGATTGTAGACTATTGTGTAACAAATTAGAAGAAATGCAGATGCTGGACATTCGGTGAACCTTTTCTCAGAGCCACAATTCACGATTAATTTGGATCATTAAATTTCATGCCAGATTTTGTCACGCACCTAGGTAGGACTTTTGGCAACCTTTGTAGTTCTGTACATAGTTTGGAAGTACGCAACTGTGCATGTCCAAGTCTGTGATATATAAGAAATCTAAATCAGTATCAATAATTTTGAAGCCTAAGTGTAGATTCACTGTGAGGGTAGCGTGGGTGCAGTGTAGATGAGAGCAGTTCTAATCAGTGTTGAGAGCGGGTGTGGAAGTGGGTGGTTCTGGGATGCCAAATCTTACTGTTGAGCCTCCTGGAGGTGATGTGGGCCAAATGCAACATCTGTGATGGGATTTGCTCACTTTATAACTCCAATTACATACCCACTCTGACCCGCCCCCTTTTACTGTAACATCCAAGCTAGGTTTCTGCATAGGTGCTCAGCCTAAAATAGCTCAGGGGTTGGCGACATCAGATCCTGCGTATTGGTAAATGCCATCACCCTGATGCATATTTATCAGCATCATGTTTTAGTCTGACAAGCAGAGCCGAGGATAGCACACGCCAACCTGTAATCCCACTTTATGAATATCCATGAGAATACCAGTAGGCCGTAAAGACTATTTTAAATATCGTATAACGTACCCTGTTACTGTCCTTAAGTCAGAAATATTGCCTCTTGACATTGAAAGGAGAGCCAGAAGAGTAGCTGGGGCTTGGTCCATGAGGAGAATACCCTTCTTATATAGCTATAGAAGGATGTAAGTCATTTGTGTGTGTGTGTATGTGTGCGCACTGACATAGCTGCTATCCATATAAATGTATATTTTCTGTGTGGTTTTAAGGATTTTTTTTCAAAGCTGATCTGGATAGGGAATGATACCTGTCTCCAGTGTTTCTGCATGAATATTTATTTGTATTTATGCGGGGCTGTGTGCATAAATGTGTGCATGGTTGGGTTTCAGATATGTGGATTTGTGCATGTGCTCATGCATATGCCAATAACAGAAAAAAAAAAAAAAAGGTGAGGTTGGATGTGTGTGTTTCGATGTGTAATATGCATTTAGATGCCCGCTTATGTGGATTAGCATGTCAAAGTGTATGTGTGTGTGTCTGTATATGTGAGCACATGTGTGTATGTGTGCATGTGTGTAAATGTGCGTATTACGTGCATGTATGTGCATGTGTGTTCGCGTGGGTGCGCATGTGTGTGTGTACTGTATGTGTATGTAGGTGTGTGCATGCGTACTGTATGCAGCGCGTGTGCATGCCTGTGTGTGTGTGTGTGTGTGTGTGTGTGTGTGCACGCTTTGTCAGTGTTTGGCCCTTTAAAGGTTCCTGCGGGGCCGAGGGGGAAGAGAAGATAACGGGAGCAGACATTATTTGCTTCTGTCATGTCGGCTTAGCGTCAGGCCTCACACACTGTGGCCCAGTCAGACACGGACGCCAAGTGGATGTACCTGCACACATGCTCCAACACGCCGCACGTACCCGACACACACCGAAACGCACACACACACACACACACACACACATACGTGCACATGTACAGACTCCACACATGCACACACGGCTGCGTAGAGACAAATCTGCGTGCATACCGAGCCTAATATGTACGCTGACACATTAGAGATCGAAAAAGTCCCGCACACACCTACTCATTCACACACACACACAGAACACACACTTCTCCACTTCCTGAAAAAAATTCTCAGCGCTCATACTGTGGCAGGACTGGCAGGGTTTTACCGATGGTGCACATTCCTAGATCTTTTCCCAGGCAAATGTTTGATGGATGGATTGGACAGGACTGCAGGAGAGGCCAGATTGGAATTTGGCTGTGTGTGTGTGTGTGTGTGTGTGTGTGTTTGACTGTGGGTCTGTGTTTGTATGTGCGGTGTGGTTGTGCTTATGTTTTTATGTACCTCTGTGTTTGGAGGTCTGTGTGTGTGCAGCCATGCGTGTTTTTGCAGTGTTTTGTGTGTGTGACTTTGTCTGTGTAGTGTGTCAGCATGTATATCATGCTCTGTGTGCATGCATCTTTGTGTTTATGCATCCATGTTTATGCGTGTGTATTCACGCCTATGTGTATGTGTGTGTGTGTGTGTGTGTTGGGGGAGGAGGCAGGCATCCAGGTTCCACAGTCAGTCAGGCAGCATCTCGTCAGGCAGGCCTCAGTCACGGCCCCCCAGGGGAAGGCTGCCTACTGTGGGCACGAGCCGTGATGATTGTCCCCGCTGGGCGGATTGCACACGCGCAGACACACACACACACACTGACACACACACACACACACACACACACACACACACACACACACATACAAACACAGAATCACATATACACGTATGTACATACATAAAAATATACACACATACATAGGCACACATACATATCTAGACATGCACACACACATAGACACATACACACACACACACACACACATGCACACACACATTCACAAATATACACACTGACACAGATAAAGAAGTACAGATTCACATTAGATAGCTGCATGCACACAGGCACACACACACACACACACACACACATACACACACACAAACAGGCTTTTGCACACAAACATTGGCAGGCTCACACACAAACACCCACAGATGTCAAATGCACACACAACATGTGTATATGAATACGTATTTGTGCACACCCACACTTGGACACACACACACACACCCACACTTGGACACACACACACACACACACACACACACACACAATTAAGTATGCATAATATGCACACAGAGAGAAACCCAATCACACAAACACTGCTGCACATAGTGCATATGATGCACACACACACACACACACACACACACACACACACACACACACACGTATTTCCCACAGAAGGAATAATGCTTGTATTGCATGCACACTCAGGGACATACAGACTCAGGGATTTACATAAACACAGCATACACAGATCGCAGCTCTGTCACTACCACACACACACACACACACGCACATGCACTTTCACTCATGCACGCACCCACACGTGCTCGCACACGCATGCAGAGAGCTGAGAGCAATGCATTGTGGGCGAGGCTTAAAATAAGCATGACAGTTCTTGCCATGATCCTGGTGGGTCACACAACCTAGCACATACTGCAACTGGGAGATAGAATCTGAACATCTAGGTGAACACACACACACACACACACACAGACACATAATAATGTCATATGAATTTGTCATGGGCTTGTTTTAAGCTTAGCAGATTGCACTTAAACAAAATTCATATATGTTATCCTTTATTGTCCAAATGTCCAATCAGCATCACCCAAAGCTTCTCCCACAGCTGTAAACCAGAGAACTAAGACGTGTGATGTCATCAGCTTGTAAAATCTGTAAAAACTAAGACCTTTAATGTCATTAAGATATTAAATGTAGGTCTGCGTCATAGAGAATGAACTGGAGGAAATGGAAAATTGTTAAGTTGACTGTTAGAGCACCCAGAAGGATTTCCTGAGGGTATATTTAGGGTATCGGGGTCAGATAACACTGCTAAAGAAAAAAGCTCATTTGAGTATAAAAAAAAGGATTCTATGTTTATGCAAACGCAATCTCCAATCCATCATCCATGGAGCAGCTGCCAGTTTTACAGCTGGATAACATCACAGGTTTGAGTCTCACTTGTCTGTTTTTTTCTTGAGAAGAGAATTGTTAATGTTCACAATACTGAATGGGATGTCCTATACAGTTGACATATATCATAATTCTTAAATTGAGTGATATTCCTTTTTAATTCAAATTCTCCATCCCAATACGCTACTTGTGGCGTGACTTCATCTCTTTGTATTAGGCTGTAACGTCCCGCCGCGGGACTGTAGTTAAAAGTAATTGAGCCTTGGCTCAGAGCAATGGAAAATCTGTGGTTTTGATCATGGGGATCAAGCACTAAGAACGATCCCTGCTGTACTGTCTCTGAGCCTGGAACACACTGTTCAGGAAGGAGCAAGGAAAACAAGAGGGTTTCTCTGCCTGGAAGAGAGCGAAGGGCAGCGGGAGATCGACAACGAGGGGTTGGGGGGGGGATGAATGAGTGAATGAGAGGTGGGAAAGAAAGTGGGAGTAATAAATCAAGTGAAAGCATTGGAAGAGAGACGATGAACAGATAAAGGAGGAGAGAGAGAAAGAGAGAGGAAAAAAGACAACAAGATGATAGATTAAAAAAAAAGAGAGATGTTGGGATTGTGCCCACTGCGATTCTGGACTGTTCAAAGTCTTTGGGAACAGAAAATGTCCTTTGGGGAATTTCCAAAAACGGAATGAGTAGAAAGAGTAATGATTGATGATGATCTTAAACCAAAAGTGAAGGAAATGATGGAAGGGGGGGGGGGGGGCAGGAACGGAAAGATGGAAAGGAAGGAAGATGTTGTCCTTGTCCTTGTCCCAGCTGTCAAAATGGCTGCCAGTGTAGCCCTTTACATTCGAGCATCTCCTCTTGTTAAAGCTGCTACTGCCAGACTTTGAAACCCCATGCAAAATGTTTTTCCAGTATATTGTCAGTATATTGTTGTACCATTGACTAGTTTAGTCAGTGTTGTGCCATTAGCTAGTTACTGTGGGAGTTTGAATGAGCAGATTTTGTGTGTTCAGAGCCAAAATCCTATTCCTAAACCTATTCACTAGCTGATTGCTGCGGCTGCTGGAAAATGTTAACGTTGGCTCAAAAGCTAATGCACCTTTGTGCCGCACCTTTGTGCCGTAATTCAATCTTGCACAATTCCTGGTAAATCTTACCCAGGGACACATAGAATAAATACATAGAGAGCAACACATACAGTAGAATAAACCAGTTTTTTTGCCGATGGTCTCATTTTTCTACAGCCATTATACGATCCTATCAAAATTTATTTGAGATGATATATTGAGGTAAATATTCTATGTAGGGGCTTCAAGTTGCTTGTTGTGGCTGTTTTCTGCCTTTCAATCTCCTTCCCTTGATAATGTGCATAATACTGCAAGCATGACTGAAGCAATATATTCTGTGTTAGTGGATGTAATGTGAAAGTAATAAGGGCACAGTCTGAGCAGATGACAGATTCAAACATTGGCACTGTATTGACTTTGTACACAGGGACTTGAAATTCAAAGCCAGTTCCCTGGTTCCCTGATTGCACTCTGGCCAAAAAGGTCACCAATCACTGGGAATGGTTCTTAGTGGCCGGTTCATTCCAGTGCTCCGTTCACTACCCT
This sequence comes from Centroberyx gerrardi, assembly GCF_048128805.1. NCBI lineage: Eukaryota > Metazoa > Chordata > Actinopteri > Beryciformes > Berycidae > Centroberyx > Centroberyx gerrardi. Next base: position 7,551,489 of record NC_136010.1, read on the forward strand.
CCTTCCCTCTCGCACTCCTCCTCTTCCTCCCTCCATCCTTCCTCCTACAGTTCACTTAAAAGGTCCAGCAGGAGCTAATAATAGACTGGAGTCACTCAGTCTTGGTAGAGTCAAGGATATGTAAATATACCTCTCTTTCTCCTGTGGGCAACTTCCTGGATGCTGGCAAGGGCGGGAGCCAATGAAAGAAAGAGGAGGCGCGGTCGGCATGGCAACGCGGCCCGGCTGTCTGCGCGGCTTTAACTCGGGTGTAAAATGCAAATGTTATTCCCCAAGAGCAACCTGCCATAAGCCACTGCTCCCACTCTCACTCTTAACTTCATATAGCCGCCTGTGTAGAGCACAAAGTCTCTTGTAAGCATTATTGTATTCTGTAGTGATTATATCACCTAGATCACTTTGGTCACTTTTTTCTTTGTCATTGACAGTGGTTATTCTCATGGCTGCTGGGAGGATATGAATAATGTACATTACCACAATGCACATGATGCCACAGTTCTCCATTTTCATTTATTTTTTATTCATGAGATGTGGTATCATTATGTCCATGTTGATACTATGCACATCTATGCAGTATGTTGTCATAAGTATCTAAAAAAAAAAAACATGTAAGGCAATGAATAAAGGAAATCAGTTTTCTACCATCAGGTTAAAAAGCCGTTACTTTCATCTCCTAAAATGACATGAATGACTCTAAATAAAAGCATCATCCCACATTAGAGATAGATCACCTCACTAAGTTCATCAGAGTCTGCAGCCACAAGTAATAGACTTGATCACACTTCAACACTTTGATTTCATTTCAACCTGTTGGCCATGTGCTCTTTCTTCTGTGCCTTCCTTGTGTGCCATAACAACACAACCTCAAAATAGCCTCTCTCTCTCTCAGTTAGCGAATTAAGTGAAAAAGTGTAGGCAGAATAGAACAGATATCACTATGACAACCTCTCCGCCTGATTGCTATGAGATGTGAATTTCCACAGAGTTTTGTCTCCAGATCTGCTGGTGCTTAACGTTCTGCAGTAAGGCAAAGCTAATGCTAACCTCAAACCAGCAAAATGTTTAATATACATGGAAGTACATGGAAATATCAGGCCGTATGTTTATTCACAATATGAAAAGCATGTATGCACATCAATTCAGTAACGCCCTTTAGGTCTAATTGGCAGTCAGAACTCTCTTTAATTAAGGGATCGATAGAGACATTGTATTTGTTTGTTACGTTATGCACTTGTTCATTATTTTTGTTAGACCAATTAGCTTGAAAGAGCTTTGGATAAAAACTCTCAGAGGAAACAAGCTGCTTGATCAGCTTATTGTTGTACAAGAAGATGGGCTGTATAGTTTCACCTATGTGTGTCTATTACATATTTAGTTTTCCATGCTGCATGCTAGCCTTTAGCACACTGTGTATCTTTACTGGATGGTGGAATTTAGCGGAGCATTATCTTAAAAGTGTTTGGGACTGCACTTTAGTTCACTAAGTACTGGGTGCATATAGGTGAAATTGCTACCAGACTTTTCATCAAACAATGGTAAATTAATCAAACAGCTTATTCACCAAAATATTGGTCAGCACTACAGCAATGAAGCCTCTAGGAACGGTTCCATGTGTCATTTCAATGTGATTTTCAAGATTTAATCTAAAGATCAGATTTTATAAGATCACATCACTCTTGGCCTAAATATGGCTGCTATGTTTCTCCTGTGGCTGTATTTATGTAAATCTTATTTTAAAATCGTATTTTCTCCATCTCTTTACATTGCTTTCGTGCACATTATGTCCAGATTGCATCAATGCGAGTCTGACCACTTCTGTATTTGGTTTTGAATAACTTATGGATCTGTGAGGAAAATTTGATATTGAAATTGATTATTGGAATAGGTACATAATAAATTCACATTTTCACTATAGAGACCACTAAGCTAGCTAATTAGAGCAGAGATCCAGCTTGTGAAGAGGTAACATATCATGATGCAAAATACTGTAATAATAATAGTACTTTGTCATTTGTTTTTCTGACTTGAGAACGAAATGTCTTGTGATGCATGTCGCTCGCTTGTATCACTGAGAGATGTGAGTAGATGTGGGGAGAGTTTTAGCCCCAAAACAGAGTATGTACAGGAAAAGTGAGTTTTGAAAGCCAGAAATTACAGCACCTCGCCAAGTAATCATGGAGTCATTGCATTGGTATTGATCAACAACCCAATCAACCCCCCGCTGATATATTATGGTCATTTTGTGCTATGGGCCATTCAAGTTCTTAATTATTGCCTGTTTCATGCGTTCTGGCAAGATTGGATGATAAAAGTCACGTTGAAATGACATTCTCGTCTACATTTTAAAACGCTGCATCAAATCTACCGTTGTTTGTCCAAGCCATTCACATGTTCATAGAAAGAAGCCAGCACCTCTTGCATAATGTGTGTTTGAGTAAACAGAGCCAGAAGAATGAATGTCATAACAAAAACGTTTGTAGAGAGAATTTGATGAGTGAGTTGCTATTGCATTTCTTCCATTTTGTAATCAGCGGATCAGAGTACAGAAAGTTCAGGACTTGGAGACTATGATGAGCCTTGGAGGGAGTGAGATGGCGAGTTCAATAAATGTGAGGTTGTGTTTTGAATAGGATATGAATGGTTGTCTAACTCTGAACAAATGCTGCATTTGTTTTCTGCTCCTTTGTTTGCAGAAGAAAGACTAATCTTCAGGCGGGGCCAATGAATTTGTTAAAAACTGGGCTGGCTTGCTGCTGCAAATGACTGCATTTTATTGGGGTTTTTGTCAAAGTGACTGTTGTTTTGACAACATGTGTTTCAAAATGGTTTGGTCTGTTGTTTTTTCCAAAGACATGTCAAAAGCTCTAGCTTATTGGTTTACAATCACAGAACTATGAGAAATTAGTCTTTAGTTACAAAAACATCCAGAATGTATCCGTTTATTTAGTGAATGGAAACTGTAAAATGCTCCATCTGGTGCAGAAACTCAACTTTTCTCTGTGACGGCAGGTGCCAAGAAGCTGACGAACAAAGCAGCCCTGTGGTACGTCCCCTGCTCTCTGCAGAACGTCGACAAGGTCATGGAGGTGCCGCCCATCAAGGTACATGGAGGAACTCAGTTGCTCTGACCTTATCCTTTAATGGACAGAGATTTGGCCTTTTATTCTATATTGCAGCCAACTTCTCTGTGTCTCTACCTCTCCCCCCATATGTAGCCTATATCAGAGAGAACTTGATCTGATGTCAAAGAGGAGGGATTCATGAGAGAGCCCATCTGGTCAAGTTAAAAAATATTGACATTCAACAGCGTGAAAAGTCAATTGCACTTATCTCTCATGTCTGAAGGCCAATGTGATAAAATGTGTTTACGTGCATGCACACATGCAGAGACAGGTGTATACTTTCGATCTGTGTGTTTGTGTGTGTGTCCTGTCTTTAGTATGACAGGCCAGAACAAGAGGAGGATGGGAAGAAGCGATATGAGGCCCAGAAGATGGAGAGACTGGAGACCAAAGAGAGGAATGAAGAGCCGGTGCCCCCTGTGTCTAACCCAGGTACTCATAACCTCCTGCTTTAAAGACCCCAAATTCAATCCAAATATAGATATGCAGAACAGAGGAAAAGACACAAAGCAAATGCATAGGGTTGTAGACATATTTTCACTCCCACATGGGTTGAAAGATGTTGCGGATGTAAGCTGAAGTCCTTTCACTCATCTCTAACTGAGAATTCTTTATTGTTGTGATTTAACCTGCGAATACTATCAAATAACACCTACACTGTTTGAGTACGGAGGCAGTGCACAGACTTGTCAGTACCAGAATCAGTATCGCTTTATTTGCAGTACAATGAATGTACAGGAATTTGACTTTGTGCAATTGTGGCAGGGGCATATTGATAACCAATGTAGTAACAAAAGTACATACAGACACACATGACACATGACCCCACATTCAGTGCCAATGGCACTGCAAGGCAATAAATGGAATATATTTTTCCATCGCAGCACCATTTTACAACTCAGAGTGCTGCGATAACGAACTGCAGCATTTAATCCAAAACAAATACTGGGAGCAATAAAATTCAACTTAATCTGTATCTGATAATTGTTTATTATGTGTGTTTGGTGGGATGGTAGGTTTGGAAGGTCAGATGAATTAGATTTTCCTGCTGTAGGGCTGTGAAGTGTTTCTTTACATAGACAGTATTGCTCAATACTGTCCTGTGTACTACAGTACAGATCCTAACACTTTTGACATGATGTTCAGCTGACTAAACATAAACAGCGTCTTAAAGTGTTGCACCACAGAAGAAAACTAAACATGCATTAGACACACAGAGGTGAAAGCACTGCCAATCTTCTTGAACAACAGTAAGCTCATCAAGCAAATAAGCACATATGCACTGAGGGTTTATTCTAGTGTTGTTACTGTAGTATTTTTTACTATTGTCAAATTTTGTCCAATTCACTCAACCTGCTGCAGAGGGACCGCCAAAAGGTATGTTGCCTTGCTCAGAAAGCTGCATGTCAGTACATTACAGTGACTTTGGCCAGGCAGTATACTGAAGCATCGTTTTAGTCTGTATTGGCATGGGTAAATTACATAAATGTCCATTTTTCAATACTAAACTTCCTTTCAAAATGTCTTTGTATGTGTGTGTGTGTGTGCATTTGTATTGCAGAACAGCACACAGTCGGTTTCAGCCAGTCCAGCCTGATCCATCTGGTGGGTCCCTCTGACTGCACGCTACACAACTTCGTTCATGGAGGTGAGTCCAACTGCTTCCCTTTTCATTTCTGGATTTTATGATGGTCTGATGGTCAGAGAAACTGCCTTCAGACCAGAAAATCACAGAGTCAATTCCCGTGACAGCCACAGTCCATCCCTGTCAAGGTGGTGCCTCAGAAAGACCCTGAACCCTTAAAGCGGTAGCCAGTGAGAAAGATGAAATAACAAGGGGGGTGGTTTGTGGTTTTTTTTTTACCTCAAATATTTCCTGAAATCTAGTGAGGAAGGGGGTGCATGGAAAAATGTGTGCTAACAGACTTCCCCCTTTTCATATAAACATAAACTGGTGCATCTGCATTAACCCTGTTTGATAGTTGTAGCGACTGTAGAAGTCATTTATCCTGCATATATCCTGAACCACAGTGGCCATGGCAGAGTATTCTTTTCCTGGACGTTGTGAAGCAGAATTGAATGAACAGATTGTAACACAAAATTTGTCTATATACTGTGACTGACAGCTTGACCATTCCTCGTGCCTTCTGCTAGCTGAAAGTGAATAGACTGTGAATTCTAAATATTTTTCTCTACATAGAAGAAGTTGCTGTGTAGCGAGTTTGCAATAAGATGTGGGACTTCTATGATGACTACATTTACACCTGTTCCAGACACACCACAGTGGCTGACCCTGCATTACTCCCCCTTAAAATGCAAATGTGAGCGTTACATATGCATATGTATGAGTCCAAGGCGGACGCAAATACTTGGCATACTACCTGTGTTGCAATTCAGAGCAGTAAATTTGAATCATATTGTCATTTTTTATTCCTAAGGTCCTCATATCAATGCAAAATCAAATTCTACCACTGGTCTGAGTTTTATTTCAAGTTCAAATGTACAACCACAGTGCTTGGCTGACCCAGTGGTAACAGCTGCTGACAGGCCGTTCCAGAGCCTTCCCTTTCCAAGCCGGTCTCCGCCACTTAGTCTCCAATATCCACCCGACTTCTCCGTCACTCGCATTGATGGAAAACAGAGAGAGCACATGAACAGTGTCAGGCTGGCTTATTGGTATTCTAGGCATGGGCAGAGTGGACCATCCTCAGCCTGTCTATAGCATTGAAATCCTGCAGAGGAGAAGATGAGAGAGAAGTCACCTAAAGCAGAGAATGTATAGAAAGAGGCGGACAAAGCGAGATGGAGGGTAGAGAGAGAGACAGAGAGAGAGAGAGAGAGAAAGAGAGAGAAGGGGGGAAAGGAAGAAGGCAAGAGGCGAAGACAGAATTAGAGAGAGTCAAAATCTCTCTTCGCTGGAGTGAAACCTATCTGTAATGAGCGATCGAACGACCATGCCTGAAGCTCATAAAATCAGCCAGACAGACACAAACAATCACACGCACACGCTCACACTCACATGCACAGGACAAGCACATGCATACATACACATGCACATGCACTTATCAACATCATCACCGCCTGTTCTGCCTATGGGGCCTTGCTTATGAATCATTGACCAGGTTCCTCCAAGTTTTATAGCCTTTGGCACCAAGCTCCAGACTGTAAGTTGGTACAGCACGTCCTGTGTCGTGTAGAGGAGGCATGGAGGAAACGCTGTTGAATTTAATCAGAAGCGGTGCGTCCTTGAGAGAGAATTTTATGGTTTTCGGTACTTGTGTTTTCCTAACTGAATGGGCTAGGCAAGGAGAGAATAAAAATTTGTTGTCAGGTTGTCAGATTCTGTCTATCGGTTAGAGGGAGTGTGAGTGTGTGTGTGTGTGTGTGTGTGTGTGTGTGCTGGGGGTTGAAATAACTGCCCGTCTCTGTGCATGTTTGTGTTTGTGCGCATATGTGTGCGCATTTACTGCTTGGGTTGTTTTCGTTCTGCATTATTTGCTCTGACAGCACTCTCTTCCGTTGTGAATATGGATGTAATGGAGAAGGAGAACAGAATGACAAGGACGAAGGGGGAGACAGAGAACTATAACGAGGAAAGCAGAATAGCAGGTCCCTGTCCCAGGAAATTTGCGGTTCTGATGCTGCTTCCAATTCTGTGCTAAGCTGACAGGCTAGTAAACTAGAAGGGTTAAATTGTCTCTCCCTGACCCATCTTTTGACCCAGGGAAAATGTCTGTCCAGGCCGGTATAAAGAAAGTCTGTATAAAGAAAAACTGAAAAATTACTAGTGCAAATGGTATGGAAACCATTACACACCATAAGACTCTGTCATTTGTGCATGAGATGATGATTAATAATAATAATAGTAATACTACTACTACTACTAATGATAATAATAACAATATTTATTATAATAATAACTTCATTTATATAGCACTTTTCTAAAAACAGAGTTTACAAAATGCTTTACAGAGAGTGAGAGAAACAAAACAGAACAAACAATAAGGGCAACAACACAAGATTAAAAACAAGATTTCCAGTTAAATGAGTGTGTTTGCAGATTGGTTTGAGACGGTTTAGCTGCCCATAACCAAAAAACTGGTTGTCTAGCTTCCAAAAAATGAACAAGTAAAGCAAGACCAAAAGAATATATAACAGGATCCATCTTGGCAGAATGGTAATCTGTAACAAATGCAACACTTTATCAGCACAAGACAGATGCTTATTATCAGCGGAGGTACATTGTTTCTGCCAGGTTATGCCTGCGCCGTGCTGCCATTTCTATTGGGGTCAGCTATGTAAAGAGGGCTTCAGAGAGACACCAGATAGTGAGCAAAAAAATAAAAGAAGAGAAATGTTGACCGAGAATGAGAGAGAGTGAAAAAGAGATGGATGTGGCGAGAAGGGCAGGATGGCAGGAATATGGAAGGAGGGAGTGGGGAGGGACAGATAAGTGTCAGATGTGTAATGGTTGACTTTTTAATTTGGAGAGCCCGCTGAGAAATCTGTCCAATTAAAAATCAAATGGGGAACAAGCGTGCAGGTCATTTAGAATGCAGTTTGTGCCCCCCCACCCCCCCCTCCCAACCCCTCCACATACACAAACACACACACACACACACACACACATGCACAATACACACACACACACACGCACACACACACACACACACACACACACACACACACACACACATCTTTCTCTGTACATGCCGACGCTCATTAAGCAATGTTCCATGTTGTTCGCTGCTGCTGTTTGCACTACTCTTGTTTTGTTTACATAACCTAGTCAGGTCAGGCAACCAGGGTGCTCTCTGTCTCTCTCTCTCTCTCTCTCTCTCTCTCTCTCTCTCTCCCTCTCTCTCTCTCTCTGTGTCTCTCACTCTTTCTCACTCTCTCTTCTCTATGGGAGAGAAGCAAAGTGACATCTTCATGACAATGACAGGCTATTCAGTTACTGTATGTTGCTGTATGGTGTGGAAAAATGGCAATAATAATAAAGTGCAAAAATATTCAGGCATACACACACACACACACACACACACACACACACACACACACACACACACATATATGGTACACATGCACACTAGAGCTGAACAATTAATAAAAACAAATCAAAATCGCAATATGAACTTCTGCAAATTCCACATCGCAGAGGCTGCAATTAATTTAAGAGAGAGAGGGGCGTCCAAACTGGATTTCTGAACAAGGTCTTTTAGAGCTCCAGGTTTGGTCCATGAATCAAATGCAATATTGATGAAAACCTTTCATCATACTCAAACTCAGTAAAACCTGCACACTGACATCTATATTTTTTTTTTTACAAATTCACTTTTCTTTAAACAATTTTAAAGTTCTAAAAAAGCAAAACTTGTGATGATATGAATTGCAGTTTAAATTGAATTGCAATATTCTGTCAAATAATTGCAATTAGATTTTTTTGTCAGTATTGTTCAGCCCTAATGCATGCACATATTGTAAACATACAAACATTGCGTGCATGTGCACCTTGCAAACTAACACCCATTCTCGCTCTCTAATACCTCTCTAATTCTTATGAAATATTCCATTGACTAATCCTGAGTGACTGACAGCGGATTGTAAAAGTAGAGCCATAATTTGACACCGCATCCATCCAGTCAGAAATTTGACAGCTACAGTATGCCACTGAAGCTTACTTTATTGCGGGCTAATGCATTGGTATCAAGTTAATACCATATTTCTTCTCCGGAAGGATTTGGCTATTGTATGGGATCCATATCTGCATTATGTGTGGGGGTCAAATTCCTCACTCAGCAAGTAGTTTTTGTCAAAAGACCAGATACACGAGATAAAAGTTGCATAAACTTAATATTGTACTTTTGGAGTTTGTGGAAAATGGATTGTATGTGTAGAGTCAACATCAACCAATCAATAAAACATGCATACCCTACTTGGCAGGTGCTTGGCAGTAGGGAAAAAATAATAGCCTGCACACTGTGTTAAGCATGCTCCTGATAAATACAGTAAATATTTGCAGTGGCAGATGTTGTGAGCTCAAGGCCTGCGTCCGTACAGTCGTTCTTCAAATAGTAGTAAGTAGTAACTGAAACTCTTCAAGGTGCATCAAAAAGCCCGGAACTGTTCTGAGTGTGGGAGAAGATCAGAGGAACAGAAAGTTTTTCTCAAGCCCTCCTCCTCATCCATTAACTCTACCTTCTTCCTTTTCCTTCTCTCTCCTACTTCTTTCTTTGTTGCTCACCCTTCTCTCTCTCTGCCCACCTCTCCTCATTATCTCATGTTCTCTCTCTCTCTCTTTCTCTCTCTCCCCACCTCTCCCTCCTTCCAGTTCGAAGGAAGCTTTCCACCTGTTTCCATGGAAACAGCAGTTGATTGCCACAGGTTGAGACCACTGCAGTCTGATTAAAACAAATAGACCAAAAAGAAAAAAACAAAAAAAAACATGAACCACGCATTGGTAGGTTAAGATGTTCCTGAGTATCTGTCTAGGTCATTCTACTGGATGAATTTTATTTTGGGGTGATCTGAAAATTCAAGGCTGAACTCCTGAAATACTTCTCAAAGTTGAATCACGCAGAATGTGAGACCAGAAGTTTTTTTTTTTCTCTGAATTTTTTCCAGTGTCAGTAACTGAGATGGATTTTTACTTATCTGTGTGGGTGCATTTGCATCTACATACTCGCATGTATCGGTGTGTGTGAGAGAGAGAGAGAGAAAGGGAGAAAGAGGGAGAGAGGAAATACAAATGTGTTCCTATAAAAGTGGTTTGTGTGAGTGGATTTAATACAGGATGTTTGTGTGAGACAGAGTTGAGCCAGTTGAGCCAGCGAGCGTCTGAGCACAGGAACAGATCCATCACTGTGCCTCTATATTATCTGTCCTCTGCTCTGATCTATGCTCAGTGGGTATATAAACATGTCACTGCCAGAGACAGAGGAACTCAGGGAGACAGGGATATGTCCACTGGAGCTTGTGTGATCGACCTTTGTGAGGAGAGTGTGTGTTTATATGTGTGTTCATGATTGTGTGCTCGCTCTTGTCTCAGTATTCTACTGTCAGTATTGCACTCATGGCAAGTCTCTCTCGATATGTGCTAAATGTCTAAAATGTAGTTTTTTTTGTATGTATGTGTTATTTTGTTTTACACCATCACACAATGCTGAGCTTACACAAAAATCTGTTATCACATTCATTTTGACTGACTCTAATTTGTCGTTATCCAAAGACTTCCACAAGTCTAGACAGGTCAGCAAAGAAAAATAATTGACTTCCACGCACTCGATTTCACCTCCAGAATGTGTCTGGTGGCACCCTGGTGGATCAGCAGGCAGAGGCACATTGCCATGTCCTCGCAATGCTATGGGTTTGAATCTGGCTCACAACCTCTATTAGATGTCATGCCCCCCCCCCACCTCATACTCCATGCCACTGTACACTGTCTAGAATAGAGGCTTTGCAGTTGTATCACAATTCTACCAGCAACCTTGCTTTGCGCCATTATGGAGGTCTATTAGAGAATTGGCTTTCCGCAAATAACGGTTAAATATATAACAACTGGGCAAAAACATACCTCAAAAAGAGATACCTCAAGTTTGTTGTGTGTAGTTGTAGGTCCATTCATTGATGCTAAAAGTAAAAGTGAAAAATACAATAAGGTACAGTAGATTTGTTTCCAAATTTGAGTACCTGTGACACAGTGAACTTGTCTTGTCTTGAGCCCCTGCCTCTAAGTTATTCCAAAACACTCTGAGTTGTAGCTTCAGGAGAGTCAGCTCAGTTAACCTGAACAAACTGTTCCTTTTCCTTTTTGGCTTTGTTGACTTGCTATTAGCCAGCAGGCTAATTTATTAAAGCAACTGATGTTCATGTTAAGATGCAACTTCTACTACATCCGTTTGCGAGAGTGCAAATCAGATGTGTTGACAACAAGACTGTGATAGTTAGCTGACTAGATACTTTGATTAGCTAGCTAACAAACTGACATTATCTAAACACAAAACCGATCAGATGTATTAGTGGTGAAATGATCAGTTCCCAGTAAAAAAATTGAAATGAACCATATCTATTCCATACTGTTGAATTGTGAGTTTAGAAACATTATCTGCTGTTCACAGCCTCTGTCGCCCAAGAGCTGAGGACCTCCACCATGGCCGCCAAAGGGCGTGTTACGTCACCTGAAAGCCCTTAATCACGCAGAACTGCCATTAAAAGAATCTTCAGAAAAATAATTGCTTATTTCTAAGCAGGTCTTCTCCCACCATTTCTGCCATCTTCTTCTTCCAACTTCTCACTGTTGGTCTGTGACTCTGCTGTCCTACGCTGGCAGTATGCATGCAGCTTACAGTTCTATAGTAACCATGACAGCGCCCGCTTGCTATTTGCAGAACTTCACTCCATGTACAATTCTGTTAAAGCTGTGTTTATGCAGGCCCTGTGCCAAGCGAGGCTCACAACAGCTGGAAACGGTAAAATAGCAGACAAATATACAAAAAATATGTGGCTTACAGGACTTTCCAGGGGGGTTTGGAGGGGGGGTGGGGGGTGGTTGCTGCATGGCATAATGTTAACAGGAGCTGTTTCTATGGTAACAGCTCATTAGGAGGCAGTTTGAGCCGTTTGATTATACTGTTCATGATTAAAGCACTTGGTAGGGAGGGGATGAGGAAGACAGGAAGAGAGAGAGAAATGCGATTGGTGGATAGAGGTGGGAAGAGGGCAGGAAGGGGGAAGAGAGAGAGAAGAGAGAGTCAGATGCCTAAGATGGAGAGACGGAAGGGAAATGACGAGAGAATATGTGAGAGAGACAGGACAGAGGTCACGTATGACAAAGGGCTGCTCGGCTCTCGATATCTCTCGGTCTCACTCTCGCTTTCTCTTTCCCTCTTTCCTCGGTGTGTGTGTTGCATGGAGTGCTGCTTCTGAGCTGGTTCTAATTAAAAGGGCTTGAAGTTAGTAGGCAGTGTTGATGGGCGACGAGAGCTGCCCGGAAGACTCCCTTCATTGTTCTCATGCCTGTTGCCGATGGAGAGCATTGTGCGAGAAGATTTGGGGAAATCGTCACAAGGAATCTAATCACGGAGGTATTCTGCCCCGTGGCAAACTGGGCTGCACTAGGGACTTGGTTACTAATTGCCCTTTTTTTCCCCATTTGGAGTGAGCTGTCCCTCTTTCCTCTTCACACACTCCATCTCCATCCCTCCCCCCCACTCCCTTTCGTGTTCCCACCCTACGGCAAAGGGAGAGTCATAGTGTGCCATGTCACTCTGTGAATGTGTAACGCCGGGCCTACGGCTGTCTTGGCCTCGCTTGTCCTCATTTGCAGTCTCACATTGAGCCTCACTTCAACCTTTTACATCGACTGTACAAGGAGAAGAGGTTTTGCAGGAGTTGCATTAACAATTTCACTGATGGTAGTGATTAATCAAGACAACTAGACAAGCATCTTTGGGATTCAAGGACAGTGCAGTGCTCCACATGTTTGGCTAGACATTCAGTCACTGGTTGCTAATGAATGCACCAGATGAATTGTATATTCAACACAGTCTCATAAAATTTTGTGAAATGAGCACAAACTCTGAAATGCAGATTACATGTATTATGTTCCTCCACCATGAATTGGATTATGTGACAGTAGCATGAATTGGACACACCATTTTCACCTGTTCATCACGTGAAAAGGTTAGCTAACGGTGAAGTTTAGGCAAGTGAAATGAGTTCAGTTAGGGTTAGGTTAGGGTTAAGGTTAGGTTTTAGGACAGAGTACTCCAACTAGATTGGAGATACTAAGGTTTCCTCATTAAACAGTTTTCCTATTCCTCAGCAATATCCCTGTTGTAAAGAAGTGTTAGGGTTAGGTTTAGGCAACTAAAACTTTGGTTAAAGTTAGGCAAGTAGAACAGTTTAGTTAAGGTTAGAGTAAGTTTTTGGTCATGGTTAACCATGGTTGAACAAGAACAACTTTTGCTAAAAGTGAATACTTCACTTACAGCAGAAAACTCCTTGGTATGAGTTGGGACTTGAATCCAGGTCAGTTGGAGGCAGATGTATATGCCCATCCACCACCTTGACCACAATGCATTTCCTGTCCATTGTGGTATTTCAGTGTCAAACTACTGCTGTTTGTAATTGTGCCTCCTTCACATAATCAATTTATGGAGGGAAAACCCTATTTCTCTCACTTTTTGTGCATGGAGCACTTATATCATGTAGAGAAGCCATTAATTTGCTCATATGTTAAGCGGATACCTTGACAGTTTGAATTTGATATTTTTCCCCTGCGACACTTTGTTAGGAAAACTTTCTTATTTGTCCCTCGTTTCCCTTAAACAGCTTCTTAGCATTGTTAGTCGGCTATTCCTCATTAAAACTAAGGGACTTCCAAGCTTACATCTACAGTTGCTATGCCGCTCTCAATGAGTAATACTATTAATGCTAACAAACCATTTTGGGGAAACACTTAAGCATTTTCCCACAATGTGACAAGTATCTGGTGAAGAAAAATAACCAACTAAAATTCAAAAGATAACTAACCCTAAGACCCACTTCCACCTGTATCATTTAATACCTTTATTTGCCTCTCAGCTCTGCCACCAGAACTAACCAGAACATTCTCTAGCTAAACACCATCAGTATTTTCAAACATCCAAACGTCTTGCTTTTAACTACTCATAACTACTTTTAGACCATGTGAAATCTCTTAGGGAGTGTGTTAAAGAGAGGAACAAGAGCAAACTGGGGTAATTATCGCTCCACCCCCACCAGCCCGTTTTCCCCAAGGCTATATCTGGACAGCTGATAACACTGGGGAGCCGGGGAACAAGACAACAGGAGCCCACTCTCCTCACTGCTCCACTCACTTGACTTCCCTCAGAAATTCACAGTCCAGGCACAAAGTAACCGAGTCCTCGATACATAAGTGTATGCTGTGTTCTTACCGAGTTATAGAGTTGATGTACTGTAATATGAGATGATACTCTCAACTGTTCCAGTCTAGCCATGGAGCACATTAGCATTCACTTCATAACATAGCATGCTGAACAAGGCTTTCTCTCCCTTAAGATCCATTTATTTTCCCCAAATAACCTCTTAAAGATCATTTCATTATCATGACAGCCCTGATGCGCATTACAGATGGACCGAATAAATCTAATTGAATTCTTATCGGTCAAAATTTGCAAATGGAACATCAAATAAATTGAAATGCCAAAAATCTGAGGTCACTTTGTTTCAAGCATTAATAGCATCATCGCTACAGCACTCACACAGCAGCTGATAAGCTAGAGAAGTCAGTTGTAAAATCCAAAGAGAAGAGCTACTATTTTTTCAACACTGCTACAATATGAGTTGACAACGTAGAATTTATATTTCTAAAAAGAGCAAGGACCAGCAATTTATCATTATCTTATCTGGCTAGCTAAATAGATCCTAAAATGCTCTTAGCTAAAATGCCCCTCTTTGACTCCATTACAGTTGTTATTGTTACTGCGGTATTCCTGATACACCTTAAAATGTTTACTAGAGAAACATCTAGTAATAGCAACCAAGAGAAGACTCTCATTGCTCTAAAGCTACAGTAGATGATCTTGGCAGACTGAAATCGCCTTAAAGTTATTTAAAAAGCAAACAACAATTTTGTTATAATGGATTTTCCACTAAAGGTTCACAGTTTCCCTATGACATACTGCCCCTAAAAAACTGTGGGAAAACAGAGCCTGCTATCTGAATGGCTATAAGTTCACGTCATTGATGAGATGAACATCATGCAGTGAGCCAATCAAATGAAAGTCCAAATGACACATGTATAATGTCCATGGTCTAAACTAGAATAATGGTCATCAAAATGTCCTTTTGGTTCAACTTTAAGTTAAGGTTTAATCTAAAGTTTTAGATTCAGTTTACATAATTAAGTGTCTTTTATGTTCTATGTCATCATGTTGATCAGTGGCTCATGAGCCGTCTCTGTTAAGTGTCTGGATGGCTGCATGCTCAGACATGACCACTCCAGACTTTGAATAGCAGCAGCCTGCTGTGCCTCGCACCCAGGGGAAATTTTCAATCCTAGGTGAGATCCCATCAATTTTCACATGACATGGTGGAGATGGGGAGGAAAAACTAGACAGGGTTTTGGAAAATGCCTCTCAACAGGCTTTAGGGAGGCAGTGAAATATTTCCACTCCTCCACACTTTAAGCCCCACAAGCTGTAGTCTTTCTGAACTGTGGCTGCATCATATGAACCTCAGTCAAATCAAGAGGGCATTTTTAAAGGATGTAGTTCCCCTGTCAGCAGTGATTTGGTGAGAGTTTAAGATGACATAGCTTTTCATGTACAACAAGCGCAAAGTGTCACATTTGCTGCTGGGATGGCCTTTTACAGCATGGGTAAAACCACATAATCATGCATCAAAGTCAGAGGGAGATTCAAGTGAAATCTCTAACATCAAGCCATCTCCTTTTGAAATGTCCTGTGGGAAATTTAAGTCTGCTTTTTTTCACCTCTCTGAGAAAGATTTAACTTGGGGAGAGAAAGAAGTTACTTTCCAGCGGCTTTCATAGATGTTAGTATTATCAGCAAAATCAAATGGCAGTGATGCTCTGGCCATTTGCGATAGGAAAAAAGTCAAAGTAATAGCACGTTTAATTCTTAATCAACTCAGCAGGCCCACTATTACAGTGAAAGCTGCATTCGGAAGCAAGCAGCGCATTCTGTTTGTACTCCCACATATTTGGCTGTCATAAATACAGCCACACAGTGCAGATGGTAAGAGCCTTCGGGAGCCAACCCAGCCATCACCAAGTAGACTTATTGATTTTCTGTATCACAGGGACACAAAAACAACTCAGAAGGAGCGACTGGGGCGGCTCTAGCGTCTAGGGAAGGGTCTGAATGTCATATCTTAAAGTGAGCATACGTTCACAAACACATACGCATTACACATGCGCGCACACTTTCTCCAAGATGAGAAACAGATGCCACCCTCTCCTTTGCTTCCCTCCTAGACATCTCTTAACCCACCCACCCACTAAGATGTCCCACTTTCTGTGAGGAACCTGCAAACAACTGTGTGTTTCCTTCACACACGACACGGGCAGCCGTTGCCATATGTGCAACACATCCAGCCTTGTCGAGATAAATGCATGGGGCAGCTCTGTGAATTCCTGTGTGTCCAATTTGTGGGCTCTGCTCCAGCAGCGACCTTATGGCTTTCAAACCACAATCTGCAACTTTGATTTTCTGCTCTCAGTGTTCAATGGAGAATGACTCTTAGAGGTTTGTGCTAAAAAGACGACTGTAGATGCAAAATTTGTTTGAATAATTTAATGAGGAGAAGAGAATAATAGGTAGAAACGTTTCAGCCTCTGGCCTTTATCAGTGTACTGTTCTAAGTGTTGCCTTGCCCCTTGAAGCACTTGTAAGCCTTTAGGCTGGTAATTGGCAAACTGCCCTGCAAAGTTATTTTATGAATTTTAATTTGACATTGTCTTGCATCTAAATGTAGCCATCTTAAAGCAGCCTAGGACTCAGGCTTCTTTGGTCCACATGAAACGCATTGGTATTAGATGGATAAACTGCATTCACATTTCATTAGTGTACTCAAGCAGCATCCTTTGCAATTGGAATAGTATCTAATTATCTACATTATCTGCATAAGCATGCAAACCCAGGCACACATTTTAATTATTATTCATGTCCTTTTTTGTGTGATACCATGATGCCAAGTTGTTGCCTCTGACTCTGCTGTACTGTCCAGGCTAGGAGAAGCTGGTCAGATGGCTTCACCACTGTTGAGTTCACATACTGTAGCTCTGACAGTTTGTTGATGACATTTTTGCCTCTGTTCCAAATTAAAATTAGGTTCACTTTGGGTTGAGGTTTAGTTTAATCGCACAAAATCATAAAAAAAAACAGAAAACAGAGCGGACAAAAAAGTAATACAAGCAGTGTGAGTGAGACCAAGAAGACCAAGGGGCTTACAAAAACATTTCACTCCTAAAAACTCCTAAAAACTCTACATACTTGTATATCTGACATTTTTAAGACTTACACAGGGCAATTCTGAATGAGAATGTAATGTTATGGAAGCTCTGCATGGCAGGAAATTGCAAGGAGCCTCATTCATAATTCAACCTCAGGTAGATCGTTTTTTTAATTGTATTAGGAAACCCATTAGGCATTACTAAAACAATCTCAGTGAGGTAGAGTCTCATTTAGTCTATCAGCGTGCTCTCAAGCCCTACTGAGTATTCCTCCAGCATAATGACTACATTTAACCTTGTCTAAATGGCTACTTTTGATTTGCGGAGAAAACCACTGTGGCGCGGCCCTGTTTCACTGGTGATGAGAGGAGCGCAGCATGCTACATAATGCCTTTTGATTGCAGACGAAAGAAAGTGCAAGCAGCTTCTGATAACCGTCATAAAGGCTTTATTGTGGCATGCAGCATTCATTTGAGACTAACAAGTCACTGGAGGAATGCTGATCCACTTTGTGATCAAAACATTTTAGACTAGTCATTGTTTCTCATCCAGAACATTGTTGTCACTTTCACTCAGTTATTAATGGGAGTCTTCATTTTAAATGGGCAATATTTGGATGATTCAATAAATGCTATATGTTTACAGGGTTATTATTGTTTTCATTCATCGTTTTTTAATCTGTTTTCTAATCTGTTCAAGTGTTTCGTTTTTATTTTTGTTTCAGTTGTAGTTTTAGTATTTTTGGTAGGGGTGGTATTTCTTAAAGGTAAATATGGATAGAAGTTCAGAACAGGTATTTTTTATATGTTTGCAGCAGGTATTGTTTAATACAAACCACAAAAATCTTTTAAAAAAAAAGGTATTACATAATATTTACACGTTTTCAATACATCCTCATCAAACTTCAAAATTTCCGGCCCAAAGCTCATTCTTCATTTTTTACCCTGCAAAAAAAGATGAAAACTAAAAACATTTCATGTGTATTTTTTATTTTAGTTTTACAAGTAGGCAAGATTTTTTTTTTTAGTACAGTTTTTAGTTTTTTTCAGTTTATGACAATGATTTTTAATCCATTTTAGTAGCCATTTGATTACTGATAATGTTTGAAGGACATTATCGTGTTTTATTGATAAGATGAGGGAAAAATTATATTAGAGGAGAGATTACCTTGAAATTGGTCCTTCAGATTGAGGCAGCGCTGCTGGTCTAGTCCTGTGGGAGAGCTCCTTCTGCAGTCATTAATGAAACACACAAATATGTTATTGAAATTCAATCACAATATTGGAGGCGATTTTCTCACCTTATGTTGTTGCTGATATAACAGAACAGACTTGGTGTTAAGGGAACCACGCATTGTGATATTCTTACAACTATGCCGCAGCAAGGTGTAATGTTTTGAGACGGTTCTCAACCAGTCGGAGAACCAGTTTGGATTTCTGGGACAGAGTGGAATTGAACCTTTCTTTACGTTGGTTTGTTCCATGTCCATGTTCAAGTCAAGTCAGATTTATTTACAGTACTTACCAAACAGTTTTTTATCACAAAGGGCTTTACTGGCTCAAAACTAGGCTCGAATCTTTTTTGTTTTGCACTGCTTATGCAACTTGATCTTTATTCATTTTTCTGCATTTTAATTCTTTAGTTATTCTCTCTTCTCATACACTTTATTATCTCTTTTTATTTGTTTTTATTTATCGTATCCTGTATTTCTTATCTAATGTCTTATATACCATGTGTAAAGCACTTTGAATTGCCTTTGTACAAAATGTGCTATATGAATAAACTTGCTGAAAAGAAAGAACACAAATTCAGATACAAACTAGAGGTGATAAACCAAGGATCGTAACAAAACATCAGGTTTTAGTCCTCTGAAAACATGCTACAGTCAAACTGTGTGTCTTGAAACAGGTGTGACCATGAAGCTGATGGACGAGGTCGCCGGCATCGTGGCGGCTCGACACTGCAACACCAACATCGTCACTGCCTCTGTGGACGCCATCAACTTCCATCGCAAGATCAAGAAAGGTGAGGAAGATGCACTCAGATACCTTCTTTATTTGCTACTAATCAGATTTGGTACAAACTCAGAGCTTTAAGTGACTGATAGTTACAAATATCCACAGGGTTGAAGCCGAATAACTAGAGTTGGTGTTACTTTAGCATTAATGGCGCTAAAATTGTTTGTCTAATTGCTGCAGCCAGCGGCTACAGGAAGCGACGTCTCCACCTTCTGTGAAGTTGCTTCTCTTGTGCTTTTGCTGCTTTGGCATTAACGAACCACACTTTCTAAATACACCAATTACTTGATAATGTGGAAAAACCCAACAGCCTATAAATTCAGCCTCAGACAGTGGTATTTCACATTTGGAGTAGCCAACGTTAACAGCTGTCACGTTGCTCCTAATCAAGACCAGTTGTCTTTCGTAGAGCTGCTGCATCTGGAAAAACACGCAGTTGTTATGTTTTAACCATTTTCCATTACAAACCTTTGTCTCTGGGGTCATTGTTTCCTCGTTGCTGAAGTGAGAAATCATTTAAGTTACCCTAATCCTTTCAGGGACTATATGTACGAAACCCAAGCCTCTTATTTCAAAAGTTAATTCAAGAATTTCATTGTTTTTTTTTTTGACAAAGGCCATTATCAACTTAACCTTTAGTATCTTAGTGGGGAAAAGGGTCCACTGTACTTGAGTAGGTGGTGGTGGCACCATTTATACCCCCGTTTAATTCGAAAGGTGTAAATCCTTTCAACAGTTTTCATTGGCTGTTTGTATGACATTTTTTCAATATATTTTTTGTGAAAAGGCTTACCCCTGTCTTTCATGCTAGTCAGTAAAGTGTGTTTCTACTGAATATTACTGCATTTGTTTGAACATTTTTTGTCTCATGAGCATGATAAGCTCCTCTCCTTAAATTCCAGCATGGGCAGTAACAGATTGCATTCAACAGGAAAACAGTAATAAGCTTAAGAAGAAAATTGGTAACAGTAACCGCTGACAAATACTGAAATAAACCCACAGTAAACCCAAGTACTTATTGTATTATTCAGAGAAACATGTTTGAAGGGAAACCGCAATTTGATTGTGTGACTCCAGGGATCCAGAATTTAACACAGCCCTATTAATAAAAACAATATTCTCATGACAGTCTGTTAACTGGATCTTGATTGCGGAAGCAAAATATTTCAAAAGTAACTGAAAGCAATCACATTACATCTCTAAGTGGAGTAAATGGATGGATTACATTTATGGATTATAGTTTTGCTCTGGTCGGTGTCTGTGTCTATTCATGTGTTGGATGTGATATGATCCAGATATCCAGTGTTGAGATTCAGATGTTATGATTACCTCAGGACATTGTGTTAACACTGGACAGGCTACTTCTCTTTCCAATGCCAGCTGAAATATGATGTGGTAGGAAAACTTTACACGACACAGTTCAACGCAATTGTGCCAGTTCAGCTCTAACTCTGCTTTATCTATATTCAAGCAGGAAAATTCACTCAGTCCAAAAACACCGTCTTCTAGAAGTCCTGGGTGAAAAGGAGTGGGTAGTAAGGTGGGAGGAAGGGAAGGTTTAAAACATTTAAAACACAACTTTCTGAGAGTTAGAGCAAGTTGGTTCCAAGTTGCAGAAACAGAAAACTGAGCAGCGCCTTGGACAGACATGTTGAGATCCATGTCCACATCTTCCAGCTGGTCCTGGTTACTCCACTTGCTGCCTCCATCTGTCCACTGAGCTTAGGTGGTGGTGACATTGATTTCCCCTGGCTTTTACAGAGACTTAGGTGTTATGTCACCAGTAGGTTTCCCATTTTGCTTAAGGTGGTCAGACAAAACACTCAGGAGGACCGCACAGGAATATAATAGGCAGGGACTAAAGGAAAAATCCACACTACAACACTTGACACTTAAAAAACAGCGATTCACGATGCACGTTGCATCCCTGGGTCCATTTTTTAGTGTGGTGTATTTTTCTCATTCCCATGTTTAACCGGTGAAATGTAGATGACGTGACGTCACATTGAGATATTTCCAGCACAGCTACAATGGAGTTTGATAGCAGAAAATATTCCGGCTGTCGAAAACAGGTTGATCATTTGGTGTCAGAATCAAAGAGAATGGACTTCTTTCTAGACTCACCATTTTGCACCGACGTTCAACAATCATACAGGGAGAAATCCATCATAGAAGAGGAAGAGAGACCAATTTCTCCGCCCACAGTGGCCTCAATAGACCAGAATGCAATGCAGCCACAAGACATTTCGCGTTTTGAGTAAGGGGGCGAGACTCTTGCTTTTTCAACTGGAAAAAAACTCTTGCCGTAACTATCGTTATTGCTCTATACACGTAAAACCCAGCTGAAAGCAATGAGTCCGATTGAGTTCACTGGGGGATGTCAAAAGGCATTCTGGGGAATGTAGGAACTAACTGAAGTAGAAGCAGATGAGCGTGGATTTTTTCTTTAAGTGCCCGTCGCAACAGCACTGTCTGAAGTGATGCTTTGCCGTAAACAGTACAGTACAACAACATGTAAGTAATATGTATGCCATGTGAACTTATGTGAAGCTTGAGGACCACACACTAGCACACGCACACACACACACACACACACACACACACACACACGCACATGAAATACAGATGGGTGGGAAGTTAAGACCCAGAACATTAAACAGGCCCAGGTCTGTGTCTGTGAATGTTCAGATGTTTTGTTTATGAGTAGCGGGAGGTCCCACTTTGTCTTTAGTCTGAACAGTGGACTTAACTAATTGCACAGATTTAAAGTCATGTGGGGTTTAACCAGTAACCAGCAACATGAATGTAACAATTTATTAGAGCGCTCCCCCTTTTTTGGGAAAATAGCACTAGAGCCGTGGTTGTCGCGGTGGTCACGGTAGTAAAAATTAATGCCGGTGTAATAACCGTTGTTTTTTACCGTGATATATAATAATACTTATTGTCCCATCCCTCGTTCCAACTTCAGTCCTGCTGAAACTCTGCCTTGATTATCTTTCACAAAGCATGAACAGTTAACCCCAAGCCTAAGTTGAATCTTTTATGTCTTTTTGTTTTTGTTCTTTGCCTTTATACAGTGAAGCATTTCATGTTTTTTTTTTAAATTTCCCAACCACCGACTTTGGGAAGTGTAAAGTACCTCAGGTAAGTCTCTGATGTCTTTCTCAATATACTGTGTCTCATTTGGCACTGAGAAAATCAGTCAGCGAGGTGCTGGCCATTGATGTAAGAGACAGTAGTTCAGTCAGCGCTCCTCTCCTTCATCCATTACAGCAAAAAGCCTCGAGGTAGAAAGAGTGAGAAGAAGAAAGGCATGGAGTGCGGACAAAATGAGCGAAACTTCAAAAGGTGAACCTGGGATGAAAAGAGATTTGGGGGAGGGAGGAGTGAGTTTCACCAGCGATAAAGAGCTGAGAGGGAAGAGAGAGAAAGAGGGAGAGAAAGGGAGAGAGGTGCATAAACAATACTCCTGATGATGGTCTTGTTCATTGATTTTAGATTTCATTTCACTGATCCAGTGTAATTTGATACAAACAGTAAGTGAGTGACAGTAAAGACAAGAGAGAGAGAGAGGGAATGATGTGTGACATACAGTAGGTGGTGAACTGATGGTGGAATACATTTTCTGCCCAAATAAGAATTCCAGTTCCAGGAAAATGAATATTGGTGTAAAATTATGTTAATGCCTCTAACTACGTCTGACGCAAACACTGACTATTTTGCTTAAGATCTTTGGATTCAATATGGATTTCTTCATTTGTTAAGGCGGGTGTGGACCAGCCAGCATTAACTACCTTTAGCATTTCAGCATTGGACGCTGACGTCACCTGCTGTGCACGTTCTAGCATAGAGAGAAGTCTCCCATGACACAACATATTGGGTCGATAACACATAATAAATTAGCCCTGTGATATTTCTAATGTCATGGTTTCACAAATTTAAAGCACGAAAGGGGAGCTAGAAATCCTATTAATATTCAACATTGGCGAAAAATAAAAGGAATTGGACATGATCCATGACAACAACACTTCGGTGGTCTATAGCACAAAAATTGACCTGTTCAGTCTGCCTAATGGTATTTTCAGTGAAGATGGAAGTAGTTGGAAGTGAGAACTATCGCTTCTCCTGTATACTGTCTGCTAGCCTTCTTTGCTTGCTTGCTAATGCAGAAATGTAATCTCAATTTCTGTGAAAGCTCTGTGAATAGAGGTAAATGAATACAAACTTAAACAGGAAGTAGGCTATGGATAATTAAAGGTATGACCATCCCAGCTTAGTGCATATGACATGAAATCCTGGCATGGACTTTCCTCTCACCAGAATAGCTGCATCAAACGGCTCCTCAGGGACGGGACTTGCTGCCAATTTGGGATGGTGGCTGACCTTCAACATATCAGTCCAGAAACAACTCTTTGAATTATGAAGTTATTAATTATGAAAGGTTTTTAAAATTCACTCAGAGCTTCATCAAGGCTCATTTTTTTGTGCGACATCATCAAGCAGATCATGCGCCACTGAGCCTAAAAAAGGCCTCGAAAAACGGCTTTCATTTTCCATGTATGTGTTTTATTATTTAAGACTTTGACTGTGTTATAAGATTTCAGTTATACACTTGAGAGCTGTCTCAGACTGATAAGATAACACCTTCTCTCCTCGTTTCTATGACAACCAGTGGTTATAATACAGTACAGGCACATCAAAGAGAATGAAGAAATAGATCAGCAATCCCCAGTACTATTGGTTGACTGTTCTTTCACCTTCTAAGGAATGAAGGAAGAGCAACTTTCTCAATAGACTGAAACACGTTTCAGCATAAGCCTTCATGTTAGATCGATTGGATAGATGTTTGGCCACTTTGGTTTGGCTGAAGTCAAAAGCCAGTATAACAAACACTATACAGCAATGGATTATAAATCATTTATTTCTGTGAATAGAAGCCTTTCCAGGTAATTTGGTAGGTAAGTGTTCAAGACTTCTTTTACATACCTGTTGTTGTCCACTTGTTTGGTCCTCTTAGTATATAACGACATGGCTATAAATATAATCTTTGAAAAGATTATAAAAATCATCCAATTTTGTTTTTACTTAACTTAACTTTTTTACTTTTAAACTTTGGTACTTTGTATTAGTCTGAAAACAGTGCAATATGGGTTTGGTGCGTGGACTTTTATTTCAACAAAAAACAAAAACAAAAATACAATAAAATAATACTTTGTTTCAAGTTATGGGGGAACCAAAATCTTGCCCAGAGTCCCAGACAATCTTGTATTGGCTTTAGTGCATTAATTATCTTGCTTGCAGACAGATTATCTGCTGTGGCCTTTTCATGCTGCTGAGTCTCTCAGCACTTCAAGAAGTTTATGATGCAAGTATTTGAAGTATATTGCAGGAGCAGATCCTAAATTGTTACTAGGCTGGCTGTATGAATGTGCCAGTTTAGTTCATGTTCAGTTCATGTTCAGTGTAAGTATGTGGAGAGGTCCTTACTTTGATTTCAACTCACATTTTCACTATGTGAACATTGTTGCGTTCACTTAATGTTTTCAGTTGATTTGAGGCTTCATGGTGCCATCATTCTGGTATGAAGTGGTTGCGAAATGATTTCTCTATTTGTTGAAAACCTCTCTTCACTTCTCGCCTTTTTACTTTTTATTTTTACTCTAGACACCCCTATAAAATCCCCTTTGAATAACAGAATTCAAAATTCATCTTCCATGAATGACAGGAGCAGAGCGCTGCTTGGATAAAAAAACAAAGAATAAAAAAGTTCTTTTTTTTTTCTTTGGAAATGTGGGTACATTCAACTTCATGATGAAAGAAATCCTGGAACACTGGAAGGCAGTGTTCCAGGACAGTGTTCTGCATTAACTTCAAACATTCATTTTATTTTCTTCTCTTGTTCTTCTTCTCCCCCAGGCTGTGTGGTGACGGTGATGGGGCGGATGACGTTCACCAGTAACAAGTCCATGGAGATTGAAGTGTTTGTAGACGCTGCCCCACTGATAGAGGCAGAGAAAGCGAAATATCGTGCCGTCTCCGCCTTCTTCACCTACATCTCCCTGGACAAGGACAATAAGCCTCTTCCTGTCCCTCCTCTTAAGGTTGGTGCCATCCAGGGCCTGCTTTCAGAAAGTCTGTCCTTAAAGCCCCAATCCAGAATTTATTTGGTCCTATACATTTTAGGTATATTCACATATGGCCCAATTCAGACTGCGTAAATTTCCATGGGTTTGTACACAGATTGAGACTCACTTTGGAGCATACCTTACCTTTCACACAGGTTTATTCAAAACCTTGTTTTCTTTGTCCTTCCCATTGCTATGGTGGAAAATCAGGTCAGGGATTTTTAGCATTTTTCATGTATTCCTGCCGAAGTGTTGCCTTTAAATACCCTGCACCTTTAATTCAGTTTTGTCTAGGATGAGAGTTCCTGAAGACTGAACTGAAAACTTGTCCTTGGGAAATTTATTGGATAAAAACATAATAAAATAGACTTTACAAATACCAAAGTGATTTTGACTATTCCGCATTTTTGCCCAAAAGAAATCACAGAAAGAATTTTTTCAATTTCAACTTTCTTTTATCAATCAAAAATAGGTTTTATGTCAAAAGATTAGTTTCTTAATGAGAACTGCTTTCTGTTCCCCTCACCCACCAGCTACTCTCCAGTTGCTTTTCTGCGTTGAAACTTTGCACAAACACTTGCTATGGCCAGTTCTGCATTACATTTACATTACATTACATTACATTACATTACTTACTCACTTACTTACATAACAACTGAATGTTCATGGACTGTCGTGTCTCCTGTTCCTATAAATTTGTTGCCCTCATAATCAGTGGCACCAATGACATTTGGAAAGCCCACAGCACGATGGAAAGCGTCCGTGATTGGGCGTTTTTTGCGTGTCAATATCTGATCACCGTATGTATATTCTTTGGTGTGTCTGCTTATCACCATTAATAACTCCGGCAGGCAGCCAAAGACAGACGGCTGAGATTTTTCCTGTCCGGCTGACGCAGCACCTGTTGCCAGGACGGAAAGTGTGCATGTTACCTGGAGTGACACAGGAGGGATGTCTGCTGTGTGATCTGGCTCTGCATCATTTAGAAGACAGCACACTTTGATGATCCAAGCCCCATCTATGTGCAAACGCTGTATATGGCCGTCTGTTAAGCTCAGCAAATTTAAATGATTTCTTGGCACCCTCCACCCTCCACTGGTAGTCTCTTTGATTATCACTTAAAAATTCAGTCGACTTTTGTGTGAGATGAAGCTGTCAGTGAATATGGGAGTGAGACGAGAGACGAGTCATTAAAAGCACATTCCAAGCATTCAATGAAGGATTTAGTGAATTGAGATTATTTTTAAAATTAATATTTAGTTAATTTTAATGATTCTGGTTATTGCTTCACATTCTGTGACTCAACAATTCATATTCTATTTGATGTCTTTGGCCCTTATTAGTATCCTTGTTTTACATCAGGAAACCGATGTAAAACAAGGATACTAATAAGGGCTACACATATTGCAGGGTTTTGGTTGCATAAGGAAAGGCACGTACAAATGGATGTAAGTCAGAGTCACAAGCCGCTTTGATTTACATATTAATCACCGCAAGTGTGCTTCTTGCAGGGGCCCATGTAGCCCTGCGTGTAACTCCGGAGTTGGAATTGGTGCATAAAAAAAAACAGCAAAAACATGCACTACAGGGTCAAGGTCTGAATCGGACCCACAGACTCTTGACAAATTTGATAATGATAGTATTAGGAGGAAAAAAGATGAAAAAATCCATGGCAAAGGCCTGTTAAAAAGCCTTTATTATTCTTGGCTATTTCATGTTAAAATGTTAGAAAACGCACCGACGTGTTGTGGCCCGTGTATTTTCTAACATTTTAACATGAAATAGTCATATAATAATAAATAATAATAAAGGCTTCTAAACTTTATACAGAGGAGAGTGCCTTGGA
The DNA here is from genome assembly GCF_048128805.1 of Centroberyx gerrardi. Lineage (NCBI taxonomy): Eukaryota > Metazoa > Chordata > Actinopteri > Beryciformes > Berycidae > Centroberyx > Centroberyx gerrardi. The sequence goes on from NC_136010.1 coordinate 7,578,578, forward strand.
TTTTTTCTTCTTTTTTCCTCTACATATGGACACGTTTGAAGCCCATGCAGCAGATGTAGCGTTCCTCTTCTGATCAACACAGCGATAGTATTAACTTTGCTTTTTAGTCGAGCAGCTCTTTAACGATGGCAGGGACTGAGCTCGCAGCTTAGATAGAAATTCGACAGACCATCAGCAGGTCATAAGTCTCTGCCCTGTAGCAGCAATTCTCCATGCCTTCCCCTCAAGTGCGCACTTGCACAAAATTCACTAAGTTTGCACCTGGGCTAATCATTAAACTTTAAATTTGTGCAGAGTACTGGACAAGTGCATATGCCAGGGAAATGCCTTGGCAGTTAAGACAGGGCAGCAGAGTTTTAAGGGACATTATAAGTGGAGATCAGACCTATTTTGTGGTTTGCACTAACCTACAGCTATCCGCTCACCTCAACCAGAAAAAAGAAGTAGATACTAAACAAGATTGCTGTACAATTAACCTAAGATCATAAAACAACAATGGCACACAACACCATGTCTTATAGTGCTTCAACACTAGCGTGAAATAGGAAATTTGCAAGAAGAAGGCCATGCTTGTCAGTATGGATGAGAGTGAAGCGTGGAAATGGGTTGTTGTAGTTAGGTGTGGTGTTCTGTCACCAAGTACTGTAGTGGTCCTCCTTACCATCAACAGCGACACACACACACACACACACACACGGATATTCTCTCTCTCTCTCACACACGTGCACATGCAAAGGTGTTGCATCACTCCTTAACGCCATGACACATCTCTTTGGAAATTGGACACTCACACAAACGCCCACGCAAACTTCTTTATTTCTGTTCCTCCCAGACAGAAAGTGTACATCTCTGCAGGCCGGCCTTTTCAAAAGCTCCCATCAGTCGCCCCCATTTCCATTTCAGACAAACTCTCCTTTATTTTTTTGTTGCCATTGTCTGTCTCTCGCTCTGCATTCATCACCTGGTTTTCCATCTCACACGAGCTGCACATGGCTTTTGTTTTTATGCCAGGGAATTGCATTGATGATTAGAGTCATTGTAATTTCTCCCCCCACCTCATTTTTATGAAAAGAGAGGCTTTAACAAAAAAAGAAAAAGAAAAAACTCCTTGTGTTTTTAATAATTCATCCTCGACACTATAAATGGAAATCTAAATGGAGACTGGGGCTGCCAGGGCTCTGATGTAGCATGTCAGATAAACAAGGGAGAGAATAGAGAAATTTGTGTGTGTGTGTGTATATTTGTATGTGTGTGTGTGTGTGTGTGTGTGTGTGTGTGTGTGAGAGAGAGAGACAGAGAGAAAGAGAGACAGGGAAGAGAGAAAAACTTGGACAGAGATGTAGCCAGATTTTGAATACATGTATTTATGTGAGATACAGAGGAAAGAGAGATAGACAGATAGGATGCCAGAGATAGAGATCTTGAATGCATGTGTATATTTGTGTGTGTGTGTGTTTGTGTGCTGTGAGAGAAGTCACTGAGCACGTATTTGCCTGTGTGTGTTTATTTGTGTGGAGGAGAAGCAGGACGAGGCTCAGTCAGGGCTATTTCTGGCTCTGACTATTTACTGAAAGCTTGAAGTGGGGATGAGATTGAGTGAAAATGAGGGAGTTTCCATCCAAACAGGACTGATGTCAATACATCTATTCATAGAAGTCAGTCCCCTGGTGCATACGTGAAGGACGCCGTCACATGCAGGAGCAAAGGTTTAACGTGTCACTCCAATTAACACCCAAACTACCCCTAACAGTGGAGCAGGGACTGTGCGGCATGGAGAGGCAACACTGACCTTAATTAGCCTTGCAAGCCAGACAATAGCAGCAAACGTTTGGTCTCCCTGTCCCTTCCAACAAGTTTACCTGGGGCCATTGCCACCATCTACTATGCTAAATAGTCATATAAATCAGCATGTGCACACGTCGGCTGTTTTTTCAAATTGTAAAAATTGAAAAGATAAGAACATGTAGATTAAACTGAAAAGTAAATAAAGCCTGGACTTCAGTAACATCATCATCTCTGGCTAGGATGAACATAGTGAAGCTTTTGGAGGATTTTATAGGTATAGGTGCCATAGATCCTCCAAAAGCTTCACTATGTTCAAAGCACCACCGCCCACATACTCACCCTCACCTCCTTGAGAAAATCATTTCCACCTTGTCCTCCTGAACCTCCACTGGCTCCAGTTCACCAGCACATTCACTTCAAACTAATACTAATACAACCTGCTCCCCTCATCTGAAACCCTCCACCAGCACGCCCCTATGCAGTCTCACATCAGCCAATACAAAGCTTCAAACTCAACCACAATCTGCACCAAGCAGCAATCATGGACCGAGAGCCAAACCTTTGGTAACAGGGCTTTTTCTATTATTATATGATTATACCTCATTAGATCATCTTTATTTATATATGTGGTTGCATATCTTTCTCAAGGCACTGAACCATGTGCAATTTAAGTGGAAAGAGCGGATATTCGCCCTCCACAATAACACCACAACACACAAATACACACATACACACAGTGCTTTTTTCACGTATACCATTGGCTCGGGGTGTCTTGCACTACGGTATAAACAGAGTATGAACACTGGATGAACAGATGTCGAACCTTCCCCAATGTAATTTTTCTTGCCATTGCGGCTGATCATGCTGCCGTTGTGTGCTATAAATAGCCCGATCAAAGGACAGTGCCTGCTATTTTTGACTTCAGGTGCTTTCCCCCCCCTCCCTTCTCTCTTTCTCTCTCTCTCCCAAGTGAAACATCTGCGTTTACTATTTTTAGTCATCCCCATTTTAGCTCTAGAGGGGGTTAGGGACTGTGTGTGTGTGTGTGTGTGTGTGTGTGTGTGCATGGTGGGGGGTTGTGGATGGGCTGTCTGTAATGGTAGTGTATCTGTAGGTAACGCTGCGCCGCCATAAAAAAAAGATTGAAAATGTCTGAAAAGGCCTTTGACCGGTGTATGCCTTTGTTGCATTTGTGGTGTGTATTAATGTGGCGGTGGTCGCCCCAAGGTTAGAAAAGCAGGCTTGTTACTGGAAGGTCACCGCATTGAATCCCCAGACGGCGGCCGGTGGACAACACACTGCACAGTGTCCAGCAGTGGAGAGCTGTGGTTGTACTGTGGCTGTACTAGACGCCCGGGTGTGGATGTGTGGAACAATATGAATGAGAGAGGTGGGTGTTGCGGGTGCATGCTCCCTGGATGAATTCCATTGAAAAACATAATTCTCTGTGTGGTTATGAGGTATTTAGGCTGTAAAATGGTATGAATTAATATTGAAAATCAGGGTTTGTTATATTTTAAATCAACATTATATGACCAAAGCTTACGTCAAGGATTACGGTAAATATCATTGGTTGGAGTTTTGTCCCGCCTTTCCTATATCCTGCAAAAGCGCCACCCTCCTTCTCACCATGAGATTGTAACCAGTCTGTTGTGAGTAACTTTTGAGAAGCTAATGATTTTGCGTACTGACAAAATCACTAATGAAACATGCACAAAGGCCAAAAGGAAAATTTACAGTGAGCTTGGCTATTTCATTGGCGAGTATCGTACGGCTCCGTTTCCGATTCAGTATCCCTATGGAATGGACTGTATTCTGAATTTAACTCATCACTCCATGGGTTCGCTAAGTTTGCTAGGTTGACACCTGATGCCGTTCCTTCAATCAACTGAAAATGCAACTATCTGCAAGAAGCCACCGCTTTTTATTCATAGGTAATGTTAGCTTTCATATGCTAGCATCTCGTACGTTAGCGTCTGCCCAACACGTCCAACACTGTTTACAGTTTACATGATGAGTGGTCACCTGCAGTGTGTGATTGGCAATCAAAGCTCTTTTGCCAACATAAAGGATACACCCATAGTTATGAAGACAGATGCTAGATGTAGTAAAAATGTGAAAGCATAAAACCAGTATTTTTTTGTGAAAATGAAGATGTTTTTAGTGAATTTATTCCGCTTTTAAGGTGGTTTTCCAACAGCACAAACTGAATTTAAAGTCACCAACAAGTGTGTGTGTTGGCACATTAATATCAGGTGAATATATAGTGACAAAGTATCTGCACTGAAGTTATTCAAGCAGACCTCTTTACTCTGCCTCCTTCAAGCTGCTTCTCGCTCTCTCCACCCCTCCTTCATCCTCTATCTATCCTTCCCTTTTCTCTCTCCTCCCTCCCTCTCTCTCTTTCTCTTTCTCTCTATCCATACATCCCCCACCTTCTTACTCTTCATCCTGTTCCCTCCTCCTTCCGTCTTTCCTCATATCAGTCCTTCCTGCTTTCCCTCTATTCTATCTCTCCCTCCTTCTGTCTCTATCCATTTCATTCCTCCTGCCTCTCTCTCTATTCATCCTTTATTACTGTACCACCTCACTTTCTTTCTCTCTCTCTACCCCTCCTCTCTCTCTCTCTCTCTCTCTCTCTATCCCTCCTTCCTCCTTCCTACTCTTCTTCTCTCCCTCCTACACCCCCCTCCCACCCCCACCTCTCTATCCATCCATCCCACCCTACTTTTCCTTTCCTTCCCTTTCCTTTCTAGCTGGCAGAGACTCAGCTGGCCTCCTTTGACACGAAAACAAGCCTGGTTGTCATGGCGACCTCCTGTAGTCCACATGAAGTGATGCACATTTATTTTTAGATGCCTCCCATTCAAGACAATCAGCAACGGGTTAACGGGTGCACTCGTGCCACAGTTGCAGATATTTCTCTCTCTCTGGTAATCCGAGGCCCTGCATGAAGAAAATACCGACACTCGCTCTCCTCAACACATGAATCTATAAAGGATGGTTAATTAAAAATATTCATGATTATTCATAATCCCTTATAACGGTGGTTATTAACATGCGTAGTAGCCTATAATGTTCTATATGTATAACTAGACTAAATTACAGCCTGTTTCCAGGTCATTTTATGAAGAGATACAACATGTTACAAGCCTGTTACAATAGTTTCAAATATATACTTATACAGTAAAGTATATGCTGTGCTTTCTTAAAGGAAAATTCCACCCTCAGATACTCTTACAGTTATATATCAGCAGTTATAATACTTTTTTGTTGTACCCACTTTCTCTCAACCTGCCTCGTCTATTTCTACTTTAGTTAGTGATTTCTTACGTTTCTGACTAGTTTGTAAACTGTGTCTATGATAGCGTCCACGCCCCTCACTCAAAACGCAACACGTCTTGTGGTTGCATTGCATTCTGGTCTATTGAGGCTACTTTCAGTGGAGAAATTGGTATCTCTGCCAATTGTACAATGGATTTCTCCTTGTATGATTGTTGAATGTTGGTGCAAAATGGCAAAATCTCTTTTTCTGCTGTCAAACTCTATTGTAGCTGCACTGGAAATATCTTGATGCGAGGTCACGTTGTCTACATTTGGCTGGTTATCCACAGGAATAAGAAAAATACACTAAACAACAACAACATGTGCCCAGAAATGCAAGGTACATCACCAATATCTGCTCTTTTAACAGTGTTAAAGTGTTTTAGCATGGATTTTTCCTTCAACAAATGCTAATCCATTCTGGCTGTATACCTTAGTGTTTTACTGATATCTTAATACTCTTAATGTTTATAGACTGATGCTGTCAGAAACTCAGATGAAGCCCAGATCAGTGAGAAACTGGAGACGGTTGGTTTACAGGGCACAGACTGAACAACACACAGAGAAAAATCCTGTTTTCACAACACTAACAACTGACAGCATTAAATATTCATCATCTTTGAACAGAAGTATCCATGGAAAGAGCTTCATTCAGGTTTCAACAAAAGCCAACACAGAGTATTTGAAAGGATTTGGTTTATCTTGACAACGGAAACACCTTTTAGCATTGTCTAAAATGTCAGCCATTGTCTCTCTCTGTCTCTCTCTGTCTGTCTCTCTCTCTCTCACACACACACACACACACACACACACACACACACACACACACACATATACGCACACACAGGATAGCATCCAAACTCATGCCAGTCCAGATGGCTATTATTTTTCTTGAGCCGGTTGCTTCCAGCTTAGTGCTACTGTTGAGACACTGGCATTTGGCAGAGCCTCTGATGCCCTGTGCCCACTCTAATAGCAGCTCGTGCCAACACAAAGGAACCCCTCTGGCATTTTGCTGGCATCGTCTTTACAGGCCAGGTCCCTGTTCCAAGTTTGCACCGTCCGGTTTGTCACCTTCCATTCAACTGTCCACCTAATGGACAAATAGCACACCAGGTGTAACCAGCTGTTCCTCCTGGCCAGCTGACCTGACAAGCCAAGGCACTGGGCTCTGACTTTGTCTCGGTTCACACAAGAACACATTAAAATTAGTCTTTCATGTGTTTCTAGTGCAAATTATTGCAGCTGACCTTTGATTTATGTTTTTTCAGCATTGTAACAAATGTGCTTTTTCAAGGAGGAGCCATCAGGTTTGATTGTGGGTACAGTACTTGCCATTTGACGAGGTCATATGAACCGTTGCATACCCCTCTCTATACAAACTATACACAAAAAGTATACTCAATGTAAAGTGGGTTACATACATAATTACTGTGATTGTAAAGATATGTAATACTTTTCACAATTTTATCAATTCTACCTTTTCACAGTTACAGGAAAATAAAACTAGTCTGTTACGTGTCATTATTATATAATGAGTGTCATTTAATAGCCAATCTAGACTACTACATGTCTAATTTATTCTGTACATGGTTCAGTTTATTTTAAGTGATTACAAAATATTATAAATACTATACAAACATAACATAACAAGATATGTCATATATGAGGTAAAATAATGAGAAAATGTGGCTCATCCTAAAGACAAAGTCAATATTTTAAAATGTAAAAAAGAAATCTTACGTTATCTGGAGACCGTAAAAAGCCAGGGAGTGGAGAAGATCAACTTTAAGACAATATAAAATAACCATGATATCAACTTGCTCATGTCAGAGACACTCGCATCTCTGCATCAGAGAGACACCAGTAGTAGCTGATGATCCTGCATAATCATAGTTATTAGACCTGAGCCACCATAGGAATACCAATTACATGAGGACACCAAAAGGACATTTTGAGCCTAGCATTGAATTGTCTCATTGAGTTATGCAAATGTATTCCACATGAGCACAAACATATGCATGCACATGTGCGCCCTAGCAGGAATGCACACCTAGTATATGCAGTAAAAACAAATATATACATACACATTGACAAAAAATGGAAACACCAGCATGAAGGCTCAACAGACATGATGGTTTTGTAATTACTCCTTCTTGTAATGTGGTCCAGAGAAAAGTGTCATCGCTTAATACTAAAACAATGACTCTGAAAGGTCAAAACGATGCTCCAGAAGCCATTTCAACCTCTTGGCAATATTAATAAAAATGAAAAAGTATTCAATTTGGATAACTCTGTAACAGTTTTGCTTTGAGATAGCCTTAACCACATTATCATGCAGGTCAAACCTCTTGGTGAGCCTGGATAAACACTGTTGGTCATTGTAATCCTGGAAGACAGCACTCCTTAAAATGAAGATGGTCACTTAAGGCGCGTTCACAACAAGCATGTTAGGAGCGGTTAATCAAATTCTGAAGTGTTTACTCCTTCAGTTTGGTTGGTTTGGCCAGGCGAGACTAATGTCATTCAAACTATGGTGTCACCAAATAACCGCACTGAGATGCCTGAAAATGTGACTGTCAGTCCTCTAACGAGCAAACTGCGGTGTGGTTTTATTAGTGAGAATGTAATCCAGCCCCAAACCACAGGAAAAGACCCCAAAACATAAGGGTTTATGGGTCTATGGAGACGGATGTTGACATCTGATAGCCAGAAGTTCCTCATGCTTGGAAAGCCTATAGCCTAACAAAATGAAGCGAGGGCAAACCGCAGTCTGGACTGATGCTCATATTCAGCTGTTTCTTCATGTGTTCTTATCTGGTACTCAGACCAGACGTGGTAAACTACAGCAAAGAGTGCAGACAAGTCCATCATAGTCCACCAGTTCGCTTGTGATTGGACAGTTTGAACCTAAATGAACCAAATACAAAAATGCAACAAACTAAACTTTTCCAACATGGTTCGCACCAAAAAAAACTACCTGTAGTTGTGATTGCACGTCGATAATGATTACAGTTAGGACGGCATACACCATACCATATAAGTACTGAACCACTTTCACTATGATAGGTTTTTATATTGCCGTTTCCATTATGTCCTCATAGTTTGTACTTAAACACACACACACACACACACACACACACACACACAAATCCTCCCATTTACTCGGGACATAATCGTCTTTTTCCTCTGCCTTGGACAAAACAATAGAGGGCCATATCTCATATTGTTATGAACCATCACTCTTCATTAGCAATAGTCAGGTGTACAGTTTGTTTTAATTGGCATGTTCATTAAACCAAGATGCCACATCATTACCGCCTTAGAGCTGTAGCTCGTATGGTTTTAAATGTGTAATTAAACATTGGTTCAGTCCTGAGGGGTTTGACCGACAGAGAGAGAGAGAGAGAGGGAGAGAGAGAGGGGTAGAGAAAGAGCGAGAATGAAAGGTACAAACAGCCCAGAGACATTATTAATAAAGATGAAGGACTTATTGTACCATAAACATGCTGTGGAGAACGCAAAGTCCACATGGCTGTATTTTACTACCATGTGGACTTGCATTTTGTGTGTGTGTGTGTGTGTGTCTGTACACATATCTGTATGTGGCTGTGTATGCACACCCCTCCAAACATATTTAAAAGTGTCTTTGTTTAAAACAATCTTGATACATTGATTTGCATTTCTGAAATTTTCTTCTGTCATCCCACCACACCCAATCAAAGATCTTCTCTGCCCCTTAAGCTTAATTTAGTTGAAGGCAGGAGCTCTTCACTGACTTTCACACACACACACACACACACACACACACACACACACATACACACACACACACACACACACACACAAAGGCCCCCAGAGCCTAAAGCCAGCCAGTGACCCTGGAAGGAGTTCCTTCAAGGTTACACGATGTCTTAGGAAAACAATTCAGCTGAGGGAAAGATGAATGTTTATTTTTTCACTCTGGACTGGACTAGCTGGCACTGGGACATCTGAGGTACTGATTTACTACTAACATGCTCTGCCTTGGTATTTAGTATGTCTACTTTAACGTTTTTGATGAACGTTTTTGTAAGTAATTTGCATAGATCTTACTCTAGTGGATCATCTTGCTTGTTTTTCCCATGGCCCTGTCAGTCAGGAGTGAGACACTTTACTGTACTTGTGTGCGATCAAACTCAAAAAGCTCTATCTAATCAATAAAAGGAAGAAAAGATTGCAGTATTATGAAAATGTAACTTAACCTTTGCATCTTAGATTAGTTTATATTAGATTAGTTTGCATGGACTGCTGCCATACAGTGCAACATATTGTTGTATATGCAGTGCTTCTACTGTATGTGTGTAGTGCTTTTATTACACGGCTTTGTTGAATACTCAATTCTGATTGGCCACTGAACGCATTCTGAGGTCTGTTTTTTCTGAATTACAGACCTTTTTCACATCTATCTCTCATATCACTCCTCAGTCAAGAAGTCTGGTCATTTTTGGTAATTTCTAGTCAAATTAATTAGCAACACTTTGAGCCAAAAAGACGTTACTCCTTACTCCTTTTACTGCAGACAAACACTCGGCTAACAGGTTAGACACATGGACACTGCATAAGTGGGATAATCAACAAATTTTTGGGGCTTACTTTACTATAGTTACCAGTTCCCTGTACACTATCCCAATAAAGTAGCCTGATGTTACTGCATTCTCCATAAAATAGATGAAGGCAGCAGAACACCCAGGGAGCCAGAGAGGTGAGATCACATTCAGAAAAAGATTTATATCAATTCCTTAATCACGACCGATCTGCCGTGCGACTGTGCAAAATCTGTTCAGAGGTGCAAACAGATCAAACAAAACTTTCACCCACTCCAGACTGTTTTTATTATCGCAGCCTTGTTGCTGAAAGGGTCACACAGCTCCTGACTGTGTACATTTCCATTCATTTGAAACAAGGGAGTTTACTTTAGGGAATACGTGCTTTTTGAAACAGAGTTTGTCGATTCTCTTCAAACTTGCAATCAAAAGAAATTTGCGGCAGACCACGATCATATGAGCAGCGTGAACATTTGCTGTTCAAACACTCGAACTGCAGTGACACTTGTTCAGGTGTTATTTGCTTTGAAAGTCAATGAATTGGAATTGTCCATTACTTTCAGCTGAATGGAAAAAGCACAATTGACTGAACAGTATGTTGACTGTTATATAACCAGCATACAACAAACTCCAAATACAAAAACGCTTCACTTAATTTTTTATTTTTATTTATTTAACCTTTATTTAACCAGGCAGGTCAATTAAGAACAAATTCTTATTTACAATGACGGCCTAGCAAGAGGACAAAAGGACCTCTCGAAGGGTAAAGGGAAAAGGGGACAAAAAAAAAAAAAAAACACGCAAAAGAAACTAAACAAAGAACAATCCAGATAATACTGGTGTTCTGTTTGTAACTCGACGTCAGTATTTGAATATTCGCATCAGGTTTGAGCTGTGACCCCTGGGCTTGTCCCTGGCATGATGTTTTGTCATATCTGTTACCACCCTGCTCTGTCTGTAAAGTTAAAGCGCCATCTGTCAGCTTTGCACCCAGAGTGTTGTTGAGTGGCAGGTGCTCATGAATCTGCCAACCACCTGGTGTGTTCACTGCAAAAAACCCATTTCAACATGTCATTTAGCACTAAAGTATTGAGCTCTAGTCTTATTTCTCTTTCATAGACAGTAATTGGCATGAGGCATGGCTTGTTTCAGTTTCTGGTTTTCAGGTTCTGCCTCTTAAGAGATATCCACTAAGAATCTTTGCACAATATATACTTTACCAACTTGTATATTTCGAGAATGTTTTAAAATGTTAATAACACTTGTACTTTTGGTAATGTTGAACAAGAAACAGACCTGTTTTACAGTTGCTCATATAGTCTTGAATTCTGTAGAAACTACTTGTCCTCAGTATTAAATCTTTTTTTATCTTAACTGAAACAGTTTATAACTGTAAGTACAAAATTCTCAGTTCCACTCCATGTCTTAAATTATTTTTTAATGAAATTGCAAACGAACAGTAACAGATTAAAAATAAGAATTGCAATAGAAACTATTATAAAACTGTATTTTGAAATGTTTTGCTGATCGTTTCCATTTCGTTTCACTTTTTATATATCTTGAACTGAAACTTGTGTCTGAGTGTTTGTATATTTATTTTTGCACAACAAAAAAAATATTTTTCTCTTAAACCTAGAAATGTATACTGTATTGACTTACATTACAAAGATTAAGCCAGAAAATTTTCACATGTAGCAGTGGCTGGCCTCCAGTGCCAGTTAAATATATACCTTATACACACACACACATACACTCCCCTGCTGAGTTGTTCTGCGGGAACGATGTGTAGAAGAGGGAGTGGGAAAGCGGGCAGCACCATAAAAGTAAGTGTTGACATTGACGCTGCTGTGGTATTGTTGTTTAAGTCACAAGGTTGCCAGGCAGTCTAATTAAACTGTGCAGGCTAGCAAGTGCTTCCTCCCACGAATGTGCAGTCAAACCCAGCTGAGCGAGGGTGTTCTCCATGCAGAAGGGACAAGTAGAGTAGTGAAATTCAAGCCGTGTGTCTGTGTGTGTGTGTGTCTGTCTGTCTGTATGCAAATTAGTAGGTTTTATTTCAACTTAAATCAGAGGAAAAGTATGCAGGTATGACACACAGTGAGGAGAATTATTGGCTAATGTGAACTGCAGTAAGACATCACTAAACGAAATCCCTGATGAGCAGGGCAAACATCAAACAAAAGTATTAAACATGGCATAAACAGTACACATTTATACATTTCCAACCTAAATTGTGATCTTTTTTATTGTACTACTATTACTATTTTTGTATTTTCCCTACGGTATTGTTTGTTTTATTGTGTAACTCCTGCTGCCATTTAGGTCTCCCTTGGAAAAGAGATTTTGAATCTCAGTGGGACTTCCTAGTAAAAGAAAGGCTAAGTAAATAAATAAATAAAATAAACATACATTCCACAGTGCCCTACATAGTCTAATTATGTGTCAAATTGCCTTCAAAGAAGTGGAGGGGGTCCATTTTGTAAAAAAGGTGCTTGGGTAGAACCTTTTTTTTTTTTTTTACAGTCTATGGGTAAAACTCAACGTTGCTTCTAAAACACAGAGCGAGCAAAAACAACAGTATCCGGTTTGAGGTAGAAATAATTTGGGGGAGTGACACTTCTCCCCGTCTCCACCCAAATCTACGTCATATGTGTATCTGTGTGTCTACATATAATGCAGGTGAACCCAACATGCTGTAACTGAATACTGAATACTCCCCCATGGTTTGCCGTATGCAAAATGCTGCGCTTGTTCCTCTTCTCTAAATCACACTCAATCATTCACAATCCTTCCATACTTCACAACCAAGCCGTATGGAAATGCCCATAGCACGAACCTGCAAATTAGATCAGAGCTGCATGCCCGCGATCGCCGAGTGATTGATGAACTGTTTCCCCCCCGTCGACATAATAAAACAAACCATTCGGCGTACAATGTGTATGTGCGACGCCGTGAACGATGAATGCGTCTGAAAGCTAAAATCTTTTGTTTATGTGTTTTTTCTGTTTTCCTCAGCTGGAAGGAGAGGAAGAGCAGAAGCGGTTCGAGGAGGGCAAGGCACGCTATCTGCAGAATAAGGCCAAGAGACTGGCAGAGAAGGAGCGCCAACAATGACGCCGCCGCTCCCCACAGTACAACTACCCCACATAACACATATGAAGGAAAAGAAAAAAAAACCCTCTTTCCTATATATATTAACTGTAGCCTCCTATTAAACCTAAAGTCTGTCGTTATTTTTCTGTGCTACACACCAAAGTGTCCACATACAGCTGTACATGTATCTAAGAGTACATATCTTATTTTATCTTAGGGAGATTTTTATTTAAAGTACTGTTCATGATCACTGTCGGTGCAAAGTGACGGTCTGAGTGCAAGGAAAATGATGAATAAGTGAGTGAATAATAATGAATAAAAGATCCTAAGCGTGAGTCTGGGCTCCTCGGCTCGTGTCCTTGCCTTGTTTGGTGATGATGTCATTGTCTTGGGCATGCCTTGGCAGAGAGGGCACACGCTATCCGTCTTTTCAGCACCGTGTCTTTCACAGAGAAAATCAGCGGCGCTCGGGGGGGCTTTGACTCAACTCGCATCTCTCCCACGCCTGCCCTTCCCCCTCCTCTCCTCCCTCTCTCTCTCTCTCTCTCTCTCTCTCTCTCTCTCTCTCTCCTCCTCTGCCTGTCTGTCACACTCTGACTCCAGCGTTCGCTCTGCCTTACCGTATACTGTCCTTCCCTCTCCCGTCTCTGCTCCCCATCATGTCCCTCATCCGTCTTCAGTCTCCTGCCGTGTCGGTTTCTTGCTCCTCTCAGTCACTCCGTTCGCCCGTCCGTCTCCTCCGGTCTACTCTATTGTCTCTCTCTCTCTCTCTCTCTCTCTCTCTCTCTCTCTCTCTCTCTCTGGATGAAATGTGAGGCCTCCGAACGGTCTGGTGTGTTGATACAGAGACAGAACGAGAATTGTGCGTGTGCTTTAATATTAGCGAATGCGCTTTAGGGATGGGACAATATGCTTATCTCACAATACGATTCGATACGCGGCATGGGGTTCACGATTCGATACGACCACGATACGATGTAATAAATAAAAGTTCAATGACAACAAATAAGTAGGTAGAAATAAACATAAATCTGCAGTTATACTTGTTGTCAATAAACTTTTATTTATTACATCGTATCGTGGCTGTATCGAATCGTAAACCTCATATCACGTATTTATCGTATCATGAGATAAGCACATCGTCCCGTCCCTAACAACAAAGTCTGAATTATGTTCATTTCTGAGCCACAAATCTTTCTAGCGATGGCACTGGCTTGCTAGAATATAAAAATGTCATTACAAAGTGCAAATAATATAGTTTCGATGGAGAGCTTGTGAAATTGTGATGGGCAAGCCGTCTCATTTGTGATTATTACAGAAGAATAAAATGCAGCAGAATATCGCGATTCATTTTTCTGCTCCACAATACGTATTGTGACATTTTTGTTTTGCGATACATTGAATTTTGACGTATCATCTCTGTCTCTGTGCTTGCGTAGGCGAATGTGTAGTCCTCTGTCTGCGTGCTTATGTGTGTTTGTGCAAGTGTGTATGCATGTGCTTGGGTGTGTCCATTCAAGACAACTAATGTGGCATCCATAAGCCCCTGCCCCCAGAGAGGTGAATGTGGTTAATCAGTCAATAAGGAATCAATATCCATATGGCCATGCTAGAACCAAAGAGGCTGTCACTGCTAACCTGGCATAAAGGTTGAAATATTGAGCTGAGATTTTTATTTTAACTGTAAAACATCTGATTTTCCAGGCGTAGATAGGCTTTATTCTGTTCAACAGATGGTAAGGATGAATTTGAAATCAAACCCCAAGTGAAATGAAATGATTGCTAAATAAAGCCCAGTGAAAGGCTTTAAGAAGAACAGAAAGCCACTCAGGTCTAAACCTCAGCAAACGCCTTTTGTGCCTCCCACTACTGTTTTTCTTGCACAGACAGAAACAGATTTGTCATTGGCTCTTGAAGGTTATTGTTTTTCCCTCGGTCCTTCCGGCAGCACAATATGTGTGCTTTTCATTTCCCCCATGAAAATAAAGTTAGTCTCAAGCTGCACCAGGGGGGGATATATCTATTTTTATCCCCAGTGAAGTCCAGGCATCTTGTGGGAGAAGGAGAGTGCAGGAAGGGAGAGGAGGAAGAACACAATGTGGGGAGATGGGATCTATCTCAGATGGAAAGGCAAGACTTGTGGGAAATATGAGCTTATTGAAAAGCATCGGCCTAATGTACGACATGAGCAGACACGCCTGAGCGCTCCTGTACTGCATACATTCACAAAGCATTAGCGTTTCTGGTCATTCACCACGACGTTGCTTCCTGTCTTTGGCCATTTCAGCTGCTAGTGGCTGGCTTTTATACTTAGACACAGTATGGTAACCATGGTTACTTACAGTATGTCAAAGACTAGACTTGGAACGGAAAAGATGACATTATCAAAAATAGATGTTTCTCTTAAAGGTAGCGACAGAATCGTTAAAATCTGCTTTAAATTGCATCATTAGGAAATCAATCAATACCTTGTGCTTGCCTCATATTGAATGCAGTATTCAATACATTGAGTGCAGTATTTGTGTACTCTCTACCTTAAATGGAGTGATTTATAGCATCAAATAGTGCAGCTACTGTAAGGGAACAAAAGTGACAATGATTATAAAGATACTACACTGTCTAACAGCGCACAAACTCAAACTTTCTAAAGAAACAAAGACAGCGGCACCAAAGCAAGCTGCACCTCAAAGTCAGCTGTCTTTTTCTCCTCAGAGTATAATGAGATGGAGGCAAAAACCTGATATCATACTTCCACTCATGTCTTCGCATCAGATTTAGGGGACTAGCGGCCCACTCACCACTGTGTCCCAATGTAGAGAGACTGACAAGGCTACTTAGAAGATGAACGATCCTCCGGGGCAGGAGGAAAGCCATTAGGGGGCTCTGAAGGAGGGATAAACGATAAAGCGAGGCGGCGAGAGAAAACTCTCCGCTTTCATTACTGAGTGACCTGTTTTGCATTTTCTGCTCGTTGTGCACAGAGCTCAGGAAAGTCTCTGTCGTCTGTCATTTTCTGACAGCGGGGGCTTTTACTTCCAGGCACAGAAACCTGAACCGTGTGCATGTTACACTCCAAGGTCACCCGTAAAAATAAGTCCATCAATATTTGTATGAGGCAACACTTGTGTTAAGTTTCTTGGCACGAGCCTCGGACGCTCGGAGACTTAGAATATAGCCTCGTACACTAAAACAACTCGGTGCTTTTTTGTAAAAAAAAAAAAAAATGCTTTGTTTTCTGCTTCCTGGAACAGTTTCACAGAGCAAAGCAACTCGTCCCACATTCAGTCCTCCTCTGGTATCTGGGCTCGGGGCCAGCGGGGCTTTCCTTGCAGAGGAGTAGGTGATGGACCGTGCTTTGTCTGGCCTGGAACCTCCCTCTTGTTCTCCCACAGGGGGACTCTACCGGGAGTAGAACTAAATTAGGCTCCCACTGACTGTAAGGCACACAGGCTCCTCTGCCACAGCAAGGTGGTGATCCTCGGAGGACGTGGGAAAAAAAGTAGATGCTATATATAAGAGAGCACATCAGCGGGACCTTCAAAACAGTGTTAAGTATTTAAGAGCTGCTGTGTGTGTGTGCTGTGTGTGTGTGTGTGTGTGTGTGTGTGCTGTGACGGTGAGAGTGGGGGCAGCCCGGTGCCAGCGGAGCCAGTGGGCGGGAATGCCTTCTGTTACTTTTTACTTCCAGGTCACCTAGCATCACACAGGAAAGGCTGGAGATGGGCCGTCTGATTCTTTTAACTCGAGTCGTTCGCCCCCGTCCGATACTAATGAACGGCTTCATTTGGGTCATTTGATTTCACCTACACAGAAATTGGAAAAAAAAAGAAAAATTCACGGCCAAAGCAGCACTATCGGCTGCTTTTTGTCCCATCATAACGAACGAAAACCCTCATTGTGTTCATTTTTCGACTCGATAGCAGCCGTACAAACTTTCGTTATGCGAGCCTGATTCAGACAATTATCAGAAATATGTTTGATTTGTTCAGTACAAGCCATTAAGTAAGGATAGGAGGCCTGAATTAAATGATGTCCATTGTGCTAATTCAGTAAATTAATTGCTAATTCGTTCTCCCTCTGACCGATGTGTTCAGACAGTCACTGTACACTGATGGTTGGAGAGCGCTTTGAGCATTTAATGACGAGCATGTTTAAGAGTCTCTGAGTTAGTGAGAGATTAGGACTCATGTTCTCGTCTAATGCTGCTGTTGACTGAAAATATTGGAAAATATTTGTGAATCAAATTGCATCATTCACTTTAAAGAGATCAAGTCATTTGTGAGTCTGCCATCGCTAGGAGAGACTGCTTCTACTCATTTTCCTTCACAACCTCTTCTTCCCTTTGGCTCACACACACACACACACACACACACGCACACAAACCTCTTTTTTCTTGCACACTCTATCAACTTCCTCTCTTTCATCCTTTATTTCATTATCTTCCTCCCTGCTTCTATCTTTGCCTCTGATCTGTGATTCACAGAGGCTTATGATGCTGCTATCAGGTCTTGTTGAGTCAAAAAGGGGCTTTTCCTCCTCTGCTGCTGCTGCAGCTTCGTCATCCGCAGCATTATGTCCTCTGCTTTCAGGAAAGTTCAAGAAAACTTCAGGTAGCTTATGTAACAATACTAAACACATCCGTGCATGCTCATAACCCCCATTACGCCTAATACCATTCAAATACAGTGACATTATGCAGTGTTATTAGACTTGTGACAGGTGCACAAGGTAGGCTAAAGTTTCTACATCATTTTACTTCAGAGAAAATAAAAAAATAACAAAAAAAGTTAATTTGAGTTAAAATGGTACGAGGCAACTTTGCACTTTGGTGGCCCCAAGTGGCAGCAGGAGAAAACTCAAAAACTGTTTGAATTTTTTGAAAGTTTGAAGGACTTCATTACCCAGAAATCCTCTAACATGAAGTCAGTAAACAGTGCACTCTTCTGACCTAAATGTCTTCTTCTTAGTGGCTGGAAGGGGTGGAAACGGCGAGGAAAACACTTGGCGAGTCCAGTTTTCTCTCGAGGAAGCGCTCGATCGCTGCTGTTTTTGGATCGAGTTTTGTACTTCGCTCTTAAAGTCCGATTCGTCACCTTCTTGTTCTTTTCCCGCCATCGACCACACTGACACCTGAAATTAATGTGGGAAAATCCCGGGCGTCTCGATTAGGCTTCTCTGCTGCAGCCCCAGTTTGTGATTTAGACTGAAAAGAAAGGTGTATTTTTGCACAAGAATCTCACCTGGTGCAGCTTTAACCTGACATGGCAGCAAAAGGTGATGCAGGTGAAGGAATCCTCTCCCCTCCTTTAATATCTACTGTAGCTCATCTTCATTTATGGCACTTCAGTTCAGCTGCTCAGTGACCACAGCATAAAACATTGGTTGTACTGGGCAGCTGCCAGGTGTGTGTGTGTGTGTGTGTGTGAGAGAGAGAGAGAGAGAGAGAGAGAGAGAGTGTGAATGAGAAGCAGGAAGAGTGTGTGTGTTCAGCAGACTCTCCACCAGATACATAAAATAAAAAAAAAGAAGGGCAAAAAAAGAAAATAAGAATATAGTTTGTCTTTCAGATGACATGGCTTGATTCTTGTAATGGTGGCTAAATTATTACATTTAAAGCATCTCTCTCTCTCTCTCTCTCTCTCTCTCTCTCTCTCTCTCTCTCTCTCTCTCTCTCTCTCTCTCCTCGTGTACGGGCTTATTAGTTTTCTCACTGGGTACAATCTAAGCCCCAAGGGAGGAAAGCCGCTCTTACAGAATCATCCAGGGAAGAAGTCTCAGGTCTTACATAACAAGTCGGATAATGTCAATGAAAAGGAGCCATTTAAAGAAGCATGAATAACACGAGAAAACGTGGCGGCAGGAAGAAATGCGATTGATAAATATAATGCAGGAGTCTGTCAGCCAAATTAGCATGTAGACTATTATATCTATATTATAGGCCTATCCTGTATATTTTTTTCATGAGCTGGTCCACTCTGGTTTCCATCTTCACTTAATTAAAGCTGTAGACATACAGTATAGGCCTATTATTTTTAATCAACTTTTACAAATTAAACCTTTAATGAGAAGATGCATATAGCTGCCATGCGGTCATTTAAAGGTTATAGACGCACTGTTCAACTGGCAGCATCCTGTTACTATTAAAAGTTAATGTTCAAAATGTATGAGCAGTGTTTTTTTTTTCTCCCTGCTCTATCAAAACGACGACCTCGTTTCCATGAATTATTTCTTATTGCGGTTTACTCCCACGGCCACGCAGGGAGAGAGAGAGAGAGAGAGAGAGATAGAGAGAGAGAGAGAGTGAGAGAGAGAGAGAGAGAGAGAGAGAGAGAGAGAGAGCGCCAGGCATGGAGCGTCCGTGAACCCGTGAACGCGCTTGTGCTGTCGTGGGCGCGCAGCAGTCATGCCTCATCCATCGCTCGCCTCGCCAATGTCGGAAAATAGCAGAATTCGGGCTTTGAACTAAATTTGCTAAACGCTTTTTTTTTTTTTTTTTTTTGGGGGAGGGCGCTCGTGCTTTCTCAGAGACCGCCGTGTCGCGGGGATGAACCTGAGAGATTTGCCCCAAGTCATCGAAAATCTGTCATTTTTCCGCCAATGAGACAAAGAGGGCACGGGAAGCTCCAACAGGAGTACAGCTGTGGTGATGATGTGCCGTTCCAGGTCTCATCCTTCATTTTCCAGGTCATTCCTTTAAGTTGATGTTGACGACGCGCCTACCGCCGTTCAGTTTGGGGGGATGTAAAGGCTGGAAAATGACTTTCGCGGACCAGAACTGATGTGACACACCAGAAAGAGTGTTTCTGTACCCGGGAACAACGAGCCATTACGAGCCTGAACGTCTTGTGAAAGGTAGGACTCATTCAGCTGATCATAATGTCAGGCTATTCAGCACAGATTAAGCCTGTTCTCGGTGGCTGTAAAGAAAATCACCCATACAGGTGGTAGCCTATACTGCACGAGTAGCCTAATTAATGTTTGTAAGAAAAGTACACAAATGTGAATATTTGAAGTGCGAATTCAACATTCACGTGGGCTTATCGTGCAAATTTGACCTATTTTGAGGAATGCATGATAATCAAATTAGGTTTCCCTGCGTGTAGGCTAAGTAATCGTGGGATAAAGATAACGGTGACAGAAAGTGGCCTAATTGAAAGGTTAAATGACGATTGTATTACCCCAATTTTGAAGATCATATTTGATATTAAATGTGTCTGATGCGTTATTAATAGTCATTGGATAGAGCTGGGATGTGTGGGATATTAGCAGTTACTAAGATAAGACAGTTACCTCAGTATTAGAGGTGGCAAGCAATGCACCTGTAATTCAGAACCACTACTCTACTCCAGATACTGCAGCTATAGCCTACTTGAGTACATTTTCGAGTACTTTTGAAAGTCTGCTTTGTTTCTCGTTAATTTTGTAGATATATGAGAATTGAGTATCTTGCATTCAGAAAGCCTGGAAAGTATGGACATGGAAACTTCTGCAAATAATTTATAAAATGTGTTGATCATATTTTTTAACAATGCTTGTTTTAATCATTTTAGCTATTACCATTGCATCTATCTATCTATCTATCTATCTATCTATCTATCTATCTTTTTGAATACAGTTATTAATATAGAAGGTAATCTAGGAATGTACAATGTGATTTGCACTCAATCCTCAACATCAGGCTGCTGTACAGAGTAAAGATAGTCCAATTCAAAATTCAGCATGACAGAATTACCCTAAAACATTTGTGAAGTGTGAACTGAAGCCAGCTTCTGGTAACTTCATAGATGTTTTACTCTGTCTTAGGAGAGATGTTAACATACTCTTTTGAAAGTTTCTACACTTGTCCTTTTTCCACCCTAAAGCCAGCTGGTTAGCACATGTAACTCCTCCCACTACTCTAGATACTGTACTTGAGTACATTTTTGAGTACTTTTGAAAGTCTGTACTTGCGTAATTTTAAGCATTTACTCCTACCTTTACCTGAGTACGTTTGAATTTTTAGACATAAGCATACTGAGTGTCTTTACACTTAACGGTGGACTTGACCTGCCATAATTGATACTAATTTGTTATGATTAGAAGTGTACAACTCCCAAAACTAGGCCAGACAATTACCCGTTAAATAATTTGCCTGCCAAATCAGTTAATATTTCAGGATACAGCTTTGCAACATGCATGAAATCTTAATGATTTATATTCTCAAAGTAACTAAATAATTGTGTACTTTTTAGTGAGCTACCTTTTACTCCTCCTTGAGTCGTTTTCCTGACAAGGACGCCTGACTTGAGTAAAAACTGAACTCAAATAACAGCACAGTACACACGATACGACAGCATGGTTGTATATTGGAGCTTTCGGAAACGGTGAGGTCATGCTGTGATTATGTAAGGTAATTTGTATAATATGTACATCAGTCTCTGTAGCTTCTTTTAATTGTAGTGTATGTTAATGACGAATGACCACAGAATGACTAGTGAGGCTTTCTTCTACCTGGTTGACCGTAAGAGTCGGCAGCTGCTCTTCTCATTCGATCAAAGAATATAACGCCGTACCCATTAGATTTGCCACAACAAGCCTCACACACAAAAAATAGTAGTGTATAATCACAGGTCAGAAAGCAGCAAAGCCAACGATCACATTCCCTACAAAACGAGAGCGCTGTACATGTGACAGTTTGCCCGACACCACACAGCCTCACAACAGATTTGTCTGTTTTACAGGGCATATGTGACATTTTGTTTGTCACACGTTTGGCTCTGTCATTTTATGACTGTGTTAGCGCACGTTCACACTGTTCCACTTTTCCACTCACCCACAGCACATTTACCACGGAGTCGGTCTTCCCTTGGACAACACTGGTTTGTAATTAGGCGCTAATCATGAGAATATTCAGGAGTCTCTTGCACCAGTTTGAGGCCTTAAAGTTAATAATCCAATTTTGTAACTGTAGTTATTTACAAACTTCCAAAGTATGGGTTTATTCGACCACCTTACCTCCCTCACAGTGCAGACCTGTTTCCAATCCTGACTCTAAACTCTCTGCCATGTGGTGCCCAGTCTTCCAGCTGCACTCATAGCTTGAGGCAGCCAAACATAAACAGGAAGAGAGGCTCTCGGGTTACGTTTGTGATGGAAAATTCAACTACTTACTCTTTGACACGCTGGTCGCCCAGCAGAGCAAGGTGCTTACTTACCGTGTACCTAAGCAACATCAAGCAACATGTTGGACTGCGACTCGTGACCTTTGGTGCACGTGACGCCCCCTCGCTCTCCCATCTCCTGTGTCACTCACACAACAGACAGTTTATTAGAAAAACACAGAAGTGACAGGATTTTTTGATTCTTACTATGAGGGGTGTTCTTTATGAGATACTGTATGTTGACATGTTCTTTTGAAAGTTTCTACTTGTCGTTTAGCTAAAACCAGCTGGCTAGCACTGCTACCATTCCTCTTTGAGAACAATGGGAACCTCTAGCTGCAAACTACTGAGCTACCTTGCTTTTACACATTGGCACCCATTGGTTTCAATGAGTAATACTCACCAAGACCTGACAACAGTAGAATACAGATGGTTCGCACTCAAAAAGACGTGGGTTTTCCAAACCCTTTCTGTTATCATTATGCTAATTTTGTATATTTTTATTATGCAGAAGAAACATTATGCACAAACGCTTTGACTAGTGCCTTCAGTGTGCAGGCTCAATATTTGTGACATTCCATCATCTTTTAAACAGGTAGACCCAGCTGTAATCGATTAGAGCTGCTGGCTGGAAGAAAAATAACAGACAGAAATTCAAATGATCATGGAATTGCTTTAAGGACACTTGTCCCTCTTCCTTACTTTGCTCCTCAGTTTTAGAGCACAACTGTGTTCATCCCCCCACCCCAGTGAGCTGGCAGTAACGTCACCAACTGTGGTGATTTGTTACTTTTTTTAGTAAACCCCTACCATTAAAGTTGTAGTGGTTGTTAAATATCCCATGTCACTGATTGTACCAGTAGGGCTGGTAATCTACTAAAGTTCTTTCTGATCTTTTGCCTTATTGCACAGCATTTGTAGGTGTTTCAAGGCTGGACCGCAAAGTAGAGAAAGGGAATTATGGAAATCGGCAGTAGAAGTGATTAATCAATGCCAGGGGCTCGCAATTATCTAATGATTGCGCCCAGTATTTACGAAAAGCGTGTCTTAAAACTTTGCGCACAAGCAAGCATGGTTGGAATGTTTTTTTCTGGATGCATCCCCAAAGAACACAACAAAATGAGAGAAGCTTTCCATGTCGAGTGTCGGGGAAATAGTCTAAACTTATCTTTTAATAGACCACCAAATAATAACCCAGTTAGAATAAATAACAATTTGTAAGTTCTCTAATTAATTACAATGTTATGTTGTTTTGACAGTGGAAAAAGAATCACCATTGAAAACATCTTTATTGTTTTCATTTGTAATTTCTTTGTGGAGGGAAGAACACCACACACACACACTGCTGTCAGACTGCACCGCTCCAGTTACTCGCTCTGCATCGCAACAGCCAGAAGCTTCTGCCACCTTGTTAAGGGACCTCTGAGTACAATACTACTGATATTTAATCACTGATATTTAATGTAAGTCACCAGTGCGACTTGTACTTGCATCAGCGTTGGTGCTCTTTTGCCAAACTCTGCTCTTGGGAGTCTTGTAGCAACTAGGCTCTACACTCTGACATCGCCTCCTAATCATCTCTGGATTGCTGAATGATTGATTGATACTTTCCTCACCTCTGCACTGTGAAGAGCGGGCTGATTGCCTAGTAATCAAAGGTTTGCTGGTTTGATCTGCAGTACCAATAGCACCCAATATTGCCGATGTGCCTGTGAGCAAGAGCACCTCGCCTCCATGTGTGTGTCGAGCTGCCTCAACGGTTACAGCATTAACATTAATAATAATCAGAGGTGGGAACTCAAGTCACTTGACTTGATGCGTGAAGAGAATACTTGAGATTTGACTTGGGTTCTGGTGACTTGACTTTGACTTGTACTCTGACTTGAAAAGGTTTCTAAAGTCTTGACAAAATATGTTGTGTTTGTGTAAATGACTTAGATTGAAAGTGATGAGATTTGTTCCACCAGACGACTGAATTTAAATTGTTTGCTGAATTTGTGTGGAATGATTGAATTTATTGAAGTTGAAACTGATTATAGAAATCAAACTCATGATGCTCTTACCAAGTTTTTATCCTATTAAAACCATATTGCATTGTAAAGTCCTAGATATTTTGTTTTCTTTAAGATATTAAATTGATGCTGGACTCTTGATTTGTTCTGACTTGGACTTGACTTGGTAATCTACATTTAAACCTGGGACTTGTGCCTCAAGACTTGGGACTGACTTGGGACTTGAGCAAAGTTGACTTGGTCACACCTCTGAACAATAACAACAGCAATAAGATATTGATGCCACAGGGGAATTCTCTTTTCGCTTGCCCCTCTCCACAGGGAGGTCAGTGGTCAAGTTCAGCTACAGTGCAGCAGCCTGGAGCTGGTAGGGCTTCAGTGTCGTGGTCGAGGACACTTCGGCAGAGCGGATGCTGACTCAAGGGCTTGAATCCAGGTCCTCCGGTTGAAAGGCAGGGTCTCAACTCACTGTGCCACCCTGCTGCCCATTAACGAAACGCTGTGATAAAGCAGAAGGGGCATTTGCTTGCAACATGTCATTGTGGTTGCGTCGGTCCTTGAGGGCGAGTGCTCATGCAGATTTGCTGTCCTGTATCACCTAACTGGATGCTACACTTTGACAGTCAGTGGCTAAGGTGAGTTTCCCCCTCATGATGTGAAGTGTCTGGAGCACTTGGAAAAGCACTGTAGACACTACCAGTCAAAAGTTTGGACACACACATTTTTCTTTATTCTTGCTATTTGCCACATTTTAGAATAATAGTAAAAACATCAAAACTATGAAATAACACACATGGAATTATGCATTGACCAAAAAAGTGTTAAACAAATCAAAACTATCTTATATTTTAGATTCTTTAAAGTAGCCGCCCTTTGCCTTGATGGAAAGGCAAAGGCTTTGGAAAGAAATTCATACATAGGATCAACTTCACTATTTATATTTGTCTGAGAAACAAATTTCAAGCATTTAAGCGTAAGCCTTTAGATCAAAATGGCGTTAAGATAGTGAAAAACACATTCAATCAGGTGTGTCCAAACTTTTGACTGGTAGTGTACGAAATGTTATTTTGTCATAACTATTAACATCAATCAGTATGAAAAAAACCTATTTTTGGCCGTATTACTCAGCCTTACCTGTACGCTGCTTTTTGTAAAAAATATTTGTATATTCCATCATCTGCCATTATGAACATACCGCTGTTGATAATTTACTAGTCTATCGCAAAAGATTTTCCGGAGACTCAACCTCAAAAACTCCTTAATGTGAACCAAAGAAAAGCACAACGCAGATCAGTGGAGCTGCTGTTTGCAGTGCCAGCAGCCATCATCTTGATTTCACTCAGTTTCACAAATAATTTCGCTCACAACTTATTTCCTGGCCTGACAATAGCTTGACAATCCAGAGTGGCATCTGACTCAAGTAATAGCAAAACAGTGTTGACAACACAGTGTTTAGCTCATAATCGTGCACCAGCTAACTGAACGATCTCCTTCTGTTACCCCTGAAAGGCTGAAACGAGATGATGACATGGATTTAAAGCCATGAGAAAGTGGATTTGAATAGCCTTTATTTTCACACTGTCACAGTTGAGTGTCTTCTTACCCATTCACCAAGGTTTGAAAGAGCAGAGAGGCCGTTTACCGGATATAAACACTGATACTAGAGAGGTAGCTGAACTGTCCTTAGCTGTAAACGAGGCTGGTGAGGCGTGGTTTTGCAGTTTTATCTGGAATCCCTTATTTATAACCTGCGATACGCCATGGATCCTCATGTTTACCCTTACTAGTGGAGGAAAAAATTAGTAATGACTTGATATTGCTGAAACAACAAATCAAGGTGGTTACTTAAGCAATAAACCATGAGATATTGGCACCGCTGTGCTGCAGTCGCAATAATATCACAATGTTATGATATAGCACAACTTTGAGCGTTTTATTGCTATTACAAAAAAGTTTAATCAACAATTTTATTGTTAATATTTGTAAAGGAAAGATAAAATAACTCTGATTCAAAGTGTTTGCTCTGCTAGCAAATGTAGTCTTCAAGACTGAATCCGTTGCCATGCAACATACACTGGAAGACTCCAGTCCGGTTCCACTGCAGTGGAGCGGAGCGCACAATGAGCCCTCCGGCTATCATGTGAATAAAGCGGCTGTGGAGAGCTGTGGTCTGAGGAAGAGTTATTTTCACTGCTGTCGAGTGGCAGTGTGCCTGCTAGGAAGTTTAGCCGGTTAGCTTCACACCACTGGCTGCAGTAATAAACTTTCCAATACTTTCCAATACCGGCTAGAGAGCGAGAGGGCAACGCTGCAGAAACGGGAACGGGAATCCTGACTGCAGTTTGGGTTTAGCATGTATTTTTGTATGTATAGAATGTAAACAAGGCGGATTGATACTTACGTGATGAGGTTTTTTTGAGTAGGCGCTCCTTGGAATGTCTCTCAGCCAATCACAATGTGCGGGCATTGTGTTAATATGCAATGGAGGAGGACATTTTTACTGGCATTTCAGACTAACCCCGCTCAGTGAAAACTTGAGAATGGGTTTAATGGGAAAAATCCAATTACATAAGGCTACATACAGCATCTTTGTTTTTTTGTTTAAATGTCACGATCTTTTATTAAATCCCAAAAGGCAACAAGACAACACAACCCTAGAGAAATCACAGATATCCGTTTGTCTTTAAGAGGTTTGTCACCTACGTTGTCAGAATAATCAGTAAAGACTCTTCTGTCAGGCGGTCTTCCTGGTTAAAGCAGACCCAGCTGATCATTTGTCACGCGAGGAGATACCTCTCTGGGACTTTCATTGATAACTGGGTAATGAGCGCTCACTGAAGATGAGTAAGATTGATTGTGGTTTGGCCTCTGAGGGTCTTCCTAATCCCTCATGGGGTGAAGGAGAGCTCGCAGCCCTCTGCCTGCGCTGTGGGTGACCACATGCAAACTGTCTGTGACTGGGATGGAATAGTAAAATTATCATGATTGAAATAGTTGTGACTTTTTGTGTTATTTTTCATATACATCATTGATTATTTATATTAAAAGTTATGCAATGATCAAATATTTTGATTCAAAATAAGACAAAAGAAAATAAAAGACCAGCAGAGGATTCCTAAACTGTCCGTAGATGTTTATTAGTTGTTCCTCCGATAATTGATTCACCCTATTTGCCCAAATGAAATTCTGGTGTCGGGTTTGTAAACTTCTTCCGCACACAGGAAGTGACGAATCAAAACTTCAGAGCGAAATCCAAAGTGTCTCCTGAACAGCAGTGAGCAGCGCTGAGTCCAGAGAAAGCTGGACTCACCAGTGTTAGATCTTCTCCTCTCTCGTCTCTTTGGTTTATTTTGGTATAAAGCATCACAGACCAGCCGGGGCTGGTAAACATGAGCGAGCTGTGTGACGTTTACAGGATTTCTGGGTGTTGAAGTTCAAATTTTTCCGGTTTCTTGTCACTGCCGACCAATGTGTGAAATTGCCTAATGCAGCTTTAAATAACAGTAACAGTTGCCTTGTCTGGAAATAAGGCCATTTTCCCTTCTAAATCAAAGCGTAAAATTGATCACTTTTGGTACCAGAACTCTGATTCTATAGAATGGAAAAATGAACAGTTGTATTTTCATTTAGTACAAATTCCTCATTACATATATTCTTTATTTTCATCTTGGAACTTTGCATTACTCACCACTGCGGCAGCCACTTTGAATCGGGGCTTATTTCAGGCTACATCCTCCGGACCACAGGGGTCAGGAGCCATCGCTTGATGAACATTTTGGGGCGGCAGAAGCCTAGAGAAGCGGGTTTGTGACTGGAAGGTTGCCAGTTGTAATCCTTGGATTGACTGGGAAGAATCAGGGTTTACTAGTTTATTAGAATCCCGTTTAGCTGCTATCCTTGTAGCTGCTGCTCTTCCTGGGTTCCACACAAAACAGGAAATATCACATTACATGGCAGTAATAGATAAGGATAACATATAAATAAATGACTGATGATGGATAAAAACAGACAGTAATAACAGAGAACAATCAACATATTATCAACTAAACAAACATGAGTTATGTACGATACACTTAGACACCATGAACAGATTACAGAGAGAGAAAAAAAAATAACAGGGAATAAACGATGCCAGACGAGCAACAGTTTACAGCAGTCACTCAGATGGGAGGGAGGTGCTGTGGCCTTAGATGCTTTTTTTAATTACTTTTAATTGGGTTTTGGGGAAAGTGAATGAAAAACACTTCCCCCTCCCTCACTAACTGTACCACCAACATTTCCTTATTTCGTTTTTTGCTCTCAACCCCCAGCTGCTGCGGCGGCGAGCTGCAGGAGACTGTGCAGCTCCCGTGTGTGAACGTGTGTAACCGAATGTGAAGCGGGGCATCGCTGCTGCAAACGAGCCTGACTTTCAAAGTAAAGTTCCTGTCATGTATCACAAATATATGGGAGATTGTGCTGTGGGAAAAAAAAAAGACTCTGTTGCCCCCCCCCGGAGCAGAGTGTTTTCCTCTCTGACAGCTCCCCATGCATCACACCTGTCATTTGGGACCCCCCCCCCTCCCCTCCTCTCCCTCTCTCTCTCTCTCTCTCTCTCTCTCTCTCTTACCCCCCCAAGCTCCTCCCAATTTGAAGGTGAGAGATCTAGGTCAGCACCACACATCTACACACTCCCTTTCTCTCCCTGTTTCACTCCGAACACACTGACCGACATTTTAGCTGATGAGGGAGGATACTTGCAGCCCCCGAAAACCGTCATATCTCCGTCCCGCTGGATGAGGTTTCCTGTAATTACTGGTTTTATCTCATTCTGACACATTATCATCCAGTTTGGCCTGTGTTTTTAGGGGAAATATCTGTCTTTATGTCTGCCAAATTCTGTCTTGTCACCGTCTCCCTATTCCTGGTTGCATCTCGGGTTGATTAGTGTGATAGTTTGAGATGAGGAATGAAAAAGTGCGGTCCCGTTTTCAGGGACCCAAATTTGACTGATGTGCAAAGTGATAAATTATTTCTTCCAGAGAGAAGGAAGGCACGGTTCCTTATGCAGCGATTTACAGCAGGCTTCCACTCTGCTGCTGATATTGCTGTAAGCGCAATAATTGTTAATTAAATTATACAAGCAGCCTGTTATCCTGTAAGTGTGATTTGACAGATACTACATTATGGTTGTCATGGTGTACCAAGAAATGAGAGGGGCAAAATCACATACTGAAATACTGAAATTCCCACTTTCCAGAAGATTTTAGAAAGCATTGTAAGACATTCGGTTAGGCTGGTAGAAGACTTTTGGACATGGGATTTTCTTGAGTCAGTCTGGGAAAGCAAGCTGCAGATTTTATCGTGTTGTGTTTTGTATGGTGATAGCACTAAATTGGGTTTAGCCAACTGGCAGCGCTGATAGGACCTTAAAAAACAATTCAACCCTAGAACAATTTCTCACTATCAGACAAAGCTTACCAAAGTCTTTTTGTTTTTGTTTTATCCAACATTACCAAGTAAAACAAGACAAGCAATCCTGTTAGAGATTTATTGTCTTGCTAGTCTGAAAAATGTTATGTTTGGCACCACATTAACAGAGGTTTTTGTGTATGTGTGTGTGTGCATGTGTGTGTGTGTGTCTACCATCCGGCAGACAGCCAGAGAGCGGTAGTGCGTGGATTATTATGCTTAATATCGGAAAATGTCCAGGTGCTAGTGCTGCTCATGCTGTTCTGTCACACATTTTTGTCCATACTCGATGCAGTATTTTTAGTTTTAAGGCTGATAGGATTGACAAATTATAAGGATAAGGATGATAAATGCACAAAGACAGCAAGATGTTTTACGTATTTAGTGTTGGTAAACCACATATTTCTTATCCAGACTGCCACATTCTGGGTTTCAGAACGTTTTCAGAACATTTCAAGTGTACCATGTTAGGTCTATGACGCATTGCAGTTAATTACTGTAAATAGCAATTTGGAAAAAGTTAATCCGACCAAATTGTTGCAGTATATTGTAAAAACCTGATAAAAAGTTGAACCTTCTAGTTACTAATCTATTAGTAACTAGAAGGCACTCCGAGAGCGAATTCTCCAACTTGCTGTTACACCCAAAGACATCATTCCTATCACTTAAACTTTAAGTTAAATTGATTCCTTGACCCTGCAAGCACACCCTCAGGACTTGGGACCAAGTCTCTGTCTATGTTAGTTTCATAGTTGTGGCTAAAAAATGATAATCGTCTAATGGCGGAAATCACAGATCCGGATCACCACCAAAATCTAATCAGTTGTTCCTTGGCCCAAGGCCGATCTGTCCGCCAGATTTCATCCATTCAAGTGGGTGAAAATATAGCCTCCTTCGTGGAGGTAATATTCTTCACAACAACAGGTTGTGCTTAGTTGGCTGCAAACAGATATATAGGCTAAGCAGAGTGCAGAATATAGGAACTTGGGCTATTACGTATTTTGGAAAACTATAGAAATTCCTCGCCATGCTTGTAGCAATGTTGACTTTTTTTTTATTTTACCCCTCTCTGTCCATCTTCCATTTGTGTCTCTGAATTTGTAATTATGAAAAAGTAATTACAACTACCAAGACAAACGTCTGTTTTGTGTCCTATCTTTTCAGTTCATTGAAGCTGTGCCATTCTGTTTATGTCCAATATCTTGACGTTAGAGAGAGAAAGTCATTAGAGAGCGGTGTGCAGAATTGTCAGTGCTGATTTCCCCTGTGCAGAGGACAGATTTCACTCTGAGGCCCTGGGGATTTTGGGTGATCCCAGCCAACAAGCTGTTAGTCGCACTATGGTGGGGAGCCTATCTATCAAGCCTGACATACTACTACTATTACTACTACTACTACTACTACTACTGTTAATAATAATAATAATAATACCTTCCCAATGCTTTGACCTGAAACTGCCTGTTATCTTGGCTACCTTTACTGAGCTTATGTGGAAGTACATAGCAGTCCCTAGATAATTTGTAGTGTTTTTATGTGTTTTACTACAGTCAGAATTACCTGATGTTACTGCACACTGCTTTTTTTTTTCCAATTTGCAAACTTTCTCTGTTTGAGCTAAGTGTGGTGATGAAAATTGTGAGTCAACAGATCTATAGATAATCTGCTTGCTTTGGCACGTGTTTTAATTGCATTATTGCTTTTATTTTGGTGAATAAGCAATGATTTATGAAAATTGCTGTGCTTGTATTTTTATTTTATTTTCAAAGAATGCAAGAGGCTTTCTACAGTAAACGCGTGACAAGTCGCCAGCCTTTGCAGTATTTATGAGGAAGTGTTAGTTTTGCTGAAAAGTGTTGATATTGTAAAATTACAAATTCCTTGAAGGGTTACTAGTGAGCGAATTGCATTTTTTTTTTTTTTTTTACTAACCATGCTCTTCAGTGTCTCTCTGGTCTAAATCTCTTAGTTGCTCCTGCTAATGCTCATGTGCTATTTTTCACACTAAATGTAGGCCACTGTAACTCTTGTAACAAAACTACTACACCTACACTGTTTTGTAGCTTAAAGCCTGGAGACTAGTATTAAAGGGAATATTTCAGTCTATTTTCAGTCTATGTCAGTCTTTGTGACCTCAGACAACGTTTAGAGAGCTTTATTTCATAGTGGCATCGTTAGTGCTAAACAAAAACATGGACTCATCTTAGAAATTGACCTGGGTGATGTGATACTTGTGATACATATTTGGATGGAGGCCACTTTGGCTGGAGTAAGTCGTTGTAGAGACATACTGTATAAAAAAGTCTTAGGTAGATATTTTCCCATATCTCTCCATTTCCTTTATCCTATATTGCTGAACCCGCTCATCTTCCCTTTGATCCATTGTCCAAACACAAGACAGACAAAATGTCGCCTTTAAGTTTAGTTACCCATCCTCATCAGTCAGCTACCACTCTGTATTTTTCTCCTCTCACTTTATGAAGTGATTGTAAACCTCAACTGATGCATTGATCATGCTTAATTAGTGAGTCTGATTAGTGAAAAAATCAATAGGCTGATCGAATACTGGAATTCGGTTCCTTAACTGCCACCTTTGCTTTCTCTTTCCTGTCCATCCTAAGTGGACAAGAGAGGCATGTGGTGAAGTTTAGGCTTCTTCTCTAGTTTTGGATTTGCCCACGCTCAAACTTCAGATTGGATGTTCATGCCATCAAATGTGATTCTCTGGGTCATACTGTTCGTCTAGACTGCTGTTGTAGTTTGGGTTGTGTTGTACTCTTTATCTACATTGCAGAGATATTTAATTATGTCTGTATTTTTATTGTCTTGCTCACCTCCCAATATAGACTGTGGAAAATAATTTTAAATGCAATGCAGCACAAACACAGTAGTTTAGTGCATTTTAATCTACTTTTCTCTCTTGTTTTGGCCTTGTTAGGTGCTGCTTGATGAGGCTGGCTGGCACATTTTAATTGAATTTTATTCAAACACACAGCAGAACGAGAGTGAGTTCCACCAAGCACAACTGTTCATAAACAGGATCAAAAAGATCCTGGAAACAGTGTAACTGTATTACAGAACATGTTGTCTGTGCTGCGCATCAACTGTTGGCATCAATAGGCTTACAGACCTCAGGAAATGCATGTTATTGTTGTCAGCTGTATTCCTGCATGAGAACCAGGGGCTGGATTCACAAAATAAATCAAAAGAAGTTATCTAAGAAGAAATTTTAGGAAGTTCTTATGAAAGCTCTCAAGTGCAATTCTCCAATATTTTCTTAAGATTAGTCTCATCTCTTACAAATTTCTCTTGGTTTCTTACTTATGAACTTCTCAAATGCGGCCCACCTACCAACCGCAACGTAAACAAACATAAAAGGACCAAAAATGTTCAGTAATTTAAATAAGCATGTTTGGTGACATTAATGCACTCTGTTGGCTAGCTACAGCAATATAACCTTTGTTGGTTTGATATAAATCCACTCGCATGACCTTTAAGGAGAAAATGTTAACAGTATAAATGGCATCAGCTAATGCAAACCGATAAACCAACCAATAATACTGTAAATATGATTGGAAAGTGTAAGGGGATCCATTCTGTCTCTCAGCAGTCTTGGGGGTTTTCCTCCCTAGCTGTAAAACATAGTACTTCTTCTTGAAAACAATTTGGAACAGTTATTCAGGGTGGCTATGTTTATGGTTTACTTAAATATGTAACTTTAAATATTTTTATGGTTTACTTAAAGGAATAGTTCACCCAAAAATGAAAATTCAGTCATTATCTACTCACCCCCATGCCGATGGAAAGTCGGGTGAAGTTTCTTAGTCCACAAAACAGTCCTGGAGCTTCACAGCAAAACAGCATTGCAGCATTCTCCTAAACAACCGAAGTTGCTGGGGACTTGTTTTAAAACGTGAAAAAAACAACCGAAAAAAAACATGAAATGGCTCCATACAGCTCGTCCGGCGTAATCCAAGTCTCCGGAAGCCCCGAGATCCCAAGTTGACTTGAAAAGACGTCATTTGCACCCTTTTTTTTAGCCGAAATCTTCACTGTAGCCGCTGAGCTCAAAGCCGCGTTCACATTAGCGCGCACCCTGTCTGAAGTGGGCATACAACAGCATTATAATTCGAGTAGCCACCAAGCAAATGACGTTATATAGCGACACTAGAAAATGAAACTTACTCTACTGAGAGCGTAAGTTTGTTTGAAAACTGCTAAACGTTTACTCCTGGCTCTTTTTCTCATGCTGATCATGGTTTTAGTTTGTATTACTTAATATTAGTATCTTTTCCAGGTTTTCAACAGATTCTCAATAGAGCCTTACATGAATGTGATTTATCTCAGATAACAGAGCTGGACAAACTTTGCTGTGTTGTTTCTGAATATGTGAGGTAGCGGTGAATGTTTATCAGTACAAACTGAACCGTCCTAGAGCACAGGGATGATTTAATGTAAAGGCTGAAATTATCAAAGTGAGAAGGAGAGGCACAAATTGGATTGGAGCTGACACCACCAGCATGAAGCACTGAGACCTCGCAATAATGAATGTTTGGCATTTTTGAGAAAACACCACTTCTTCATTCATGTTTTTGTTTTGTTTTTTCAAAATCGCCACAGTACCTCAAGCTGTTCCCAGAGGTAGAGAGATTGCAGTTGCTTGTCAGCGTCCTGGAATAACCTTGTTTGGCCTTATTGCAATTTCTTGTATTTAATTGAAAGCTGCCATTGTCCCTCTTGAGCTGCATGAGTCACCTAAGCAGAAGGGCTTACAGTTTATTTTCTGCTGCTCTCTGCCTATGTTGATAAACTACAAACACAGTTGGAATGGATAGAAAAGGAGATTGTTTTGGTATGCAGTGCTTATGATGAAACATGATGTATTTTGATAATAGACTGCTAGTTAAGTAGTCTTCTCTGTAGTGTCTCCATGGTTGTAGGAGGTGGTTGTTATGGTGGTTATATGGTTGTTATGTGACATCTTTTGGGCTATTCCAGAATAATGGATGTGGCATTTTGGATTCAAAATGTCAGGGGACCAATTCCTTCAGTGGGATTGAAATATTTGATTCTTATTTGCAGTGCACCCTATGAATGCACTGGAAAAATTCAAATTTGGTGTGAAACCATATAGTAAAATAGTAGATACCATGCATGCATGCGAAACAGAAGAAAATCAGGATTATAGATGTGACATCCATAACAACAAATCTTACTTACTTAAGTTAAGTAAGCTAACTGTGGGCTCAAACTGTTAACATTTTTAAACATTTTTATTGCAGCAAGTGGCAATGATATTAAAAGATAGAGTCCCCACATGTTTATTCTTATTATGGTAATACCAATAAATGCCATGGGAGCCATTTCTAGTGTGCGGACTTTATCTTTTAATATTTGTTTTTCTGTCCAGCACCTATAGTTTGGATGCGTGTGCTTTTGTGTACCTTTAGGCAAGTGGCAATGATCAATGTACCTACTAGATAAAAAGGTCCTGGTCTCTACTGCTGAGAACGATGCAGCATTGACCAGTAAGATCAACAGCTGAAATAGGAATGATAGAACCCTGATAGAGAAACTATTGTATTGCTCAAAACGACATCAAATTGGCATTGGCCAGTTTTGTTACGCTCAAAAGATCCCAATTGCCACATCGTTTTAACACCATCTTTCATGCAGTTTAGAGCAAGCTTTTGAGTTTAGTTGTTAGTGCCACCATCTCACAGGCTGGCAGGCGCAGGACTCATGGGTTCAAGACTGGAGCGAGACTCACCCCAAGAGGAAACTGAAGCCCTCGCTAGCTAGAATAAAGCCAACTGGTGCTGTAACATGGATCATAATGTTGAGCACTGCAGCTGTTCATGTGAGGTCGTTATATTGACGAGTGAAGGGAGTTTAGTGGAGTGAGTGTAACGGAGTTGAAAAGGTTGAAGTCTCTACCATCCTGTATTTAATCCAGGAGTATCTTAATGCTGGAGAGAGACTCACCCACAGTGTGATTGATTGATTTGATTGAATTTATTAGACAGATTTCAATTACAGTTCTTCAGAAAGAAGATATGCACAAATTAAAAGGAAAGGGTCAGGATAAGACAATAAATCTCTAGAGCTTATTTTCATTGTGGTCGTTTGGGGAAGATGGAAAGGGGGAGGGGACCCACAGAGGAAACTTGAGCCCATGTATGCATGAATGATAGCTATAATATTGGCAGCTTATCTGTTGGGGCAGTGTGTTTGTGTGTGGTTCCAAATGTAAGAGACCGAGGTATGAGAAGGTGGAATTATGCCTTATCAGACTATAATAAAGGCTGCCGGGGAGCCAGTGAGCCGCTCTGGTGCCAAGGCCTGAAAAGGCAATGAAGTGGATCTGCTGAAAGGTGGAGACACAAATCTTCCCCCACCGCAGAGCCGTTTGGTCTGTGTTGCTGTAACTTAAGATGAGTCTAAACTGTTTAAACTCTGGCTGGACTTAACTGCCCCTTAAATTCCCCTTTAAGTACTTTCAAAAGCAAGCAAAACAGCTTTATCTGTTTATATAGTAGCGTTGTCAATACCAGAATTTTGACTTCAACACCAATACACCAAGTTTATTATCTAAAAATTCGATATTATTGTATACTGCATTGACTTGGACGGCTTCTTCTTACTCTTACTTACTACTTACTTCTTTTTCTTTTTCTTCTTCTTCTTCTTCTTCTTCTTCTTCTTCTTCTTCTTCTTCTTCTTCTTCTTCTCCTAACTATTCCAACCCACATGCCAGCTGCACATTTCCACCCTCTGGAGAATATCAGCAATATCAATATCAGAACATATTTGATGAAAGTATATCAA
Source organism: Centroberyx gerrardi (assembly GCF_048128805.1). Taxonomy (NCBI): domain Eukaryota; kingdom Metazoa; phylum Chordata; class Actinopteri; order Beryciformes; family Berycidae; genus Centroberyx; species Centroberyx gerrardi. The sequence goes on from NC_136010.1 coordinate 7,614,794, forward strand.
ACGTATCAAACGTAAAATTCATTGAATTCAATCTTTTGCAATGGTATTGAAGTAGTATCGATATTTTGGTTATTGTGACAACAGTATCGTATAAGTCAATGTGATGCCTTTTTAATTTTTTATTAGTTTTTTTATTGTTTTGTTATCTTGTTGAACAGAGGTCCTGTACCAACTCCTGCTCCAAGGAAAGGATTTCCTCAGTTGGTTCCAAGTGGTTCTACAAATTTAATTGAGCTTGAAGGATATTGTTTTTAGACTTTTATTAACCATATGTAACATATGTTACAAATATAATGATGTTGTGCACTTAGGCTAGTTGAATGTTTGGAGCTACTTATGGCATTTAGGAAATCTCTACTTACCTTTCTGTAAACTCAGTGAGTGAGTTTGTGAGTTTGCACTGTAAGCATTAGCATTGTAAGATGTATAGGTACAGGCAGAGTTTACAGTTAAAGCAGATATTCTCTGAATGAAGGCCAAGTTGTACTAATGCAAAAATTAGCCCAACCACCTGGGGATTCTTGGATCAAAGCCATGACTCCTTCTTTTTATATCTCACCCTGGTTTAATGTGTTTTGTTATGCTTTCTTAGGGTGTGATCACACCTACAGTTTGTTTTCTTTGGTCCGAACCACAGTGGAAAAGATTACTTTGTTGCATTTTTGTATTTGGTTTATTTAGGTTCACAGTGATGCCCAATGACAAGCGAACCAGGGCTTTAAAACAAAAGTCACACGGACTCAAGTAGCTCATTTATTGCACAGAGTTTTGGTAACCTGTCATCCTGCAAGGTCAGAGTTTTTGGCAGCGGGGGCGAGTCAAAACAAATCTGATTCCAGTCCCTGTAACTTAAGCTAAACATGATGGACTTGTCTGCACTCTTTGCAGTAATTTACCTTCGCTGGTGTTCATACCAGTTAAGAACACATGAAGAAACAGCTGAATATGAGCATCAGTCCAGACTGCGGTTTGCCCTCGGTTCCTTTTGTTCTGCTAGACTTTCCAAATCAGATATCAACATCTGTCTCTTTATACCTATAAAACTCTGCATTTTGATGTAGTTTTCCATAGTTGGTATGATTATGTAGCATGGTTATCTCACTTGTAACAAACTGCACCACAGTTTGCTTGGAGAGGACGGGACCTGAATTTTCAGGCATCTTGGTGCGGTTATTTGGTGCCAGTAGAGTTCAAATGGCAACCGAACTAAAGGAGTAAACGCTCCAGAGTTTGATTAAATTAAACTCATTTTTACAGCTCTTCGATGAGGAACCAGTGGAACATTTCATTATGTATGTTTGGCATACAGTACGATATTGTGTGTTTTAGCAGTGTGACTCTGTGGACGGGGTCACTTGGATCCTCGGGAGCATAGCTGCTGCTCTATAACCTCTTGTACTAGCAGGACGCTCCTGTAGTAGAATCTGGTTGGCTGACAGATGTTACTGGGTGCCATGGGAGGGAGGGGTGAGAGAGGGGGATGAGAGCGGCGGATGTGAGAGAAGGATGACGATGACGTGGCTCTTGTCATTTCCAGTGTCCCTTCTCGGGGGTCTTGCCCACAGCGCATCAGTGTTTGGACAAGCCAAAAGACAGGAAATAGATGTGACAACACGCTCCAGCTGTGCCAAGCATTTTTCACTCTACAGTGGGGGAACAAAAGTCATTCTCTGGTGACAATGCTCTCTGGCTGGAGCTGTGTTATGTAGGAAATGGCCCTGAAAAACTGAATTGTACAGATGGTTTTTCCTTTTTTTGTGTGTTTTCTTTCAAACGCTGCCTGTAACAAGATTACATGAGGTTCAGTGTTGCTTTGTGACCCATGTTTAAAGTGGTCAATAGTCACAGCTGTGAAATAGCACTTTGGTATAACTTGATTTTGTTGCACCCCTGCTTAAAATAGATTTCTTACTGGCATCATGTGCAAAGTATTCCCATCATTCCCATCATTTCCACATTCATAATTTATCACTGCCTGCACAGCTAGCACCATTACGCCTATGAGTTCGGATTCACTAATGTGAACTATTGGGTCAGACTTTTTAAAGAGGCGCCGTAAAATAGCACTTATGAACTGCTGTAGCTTCTTTGTTTGTTTTGTCAGTGAATTAGCAGGAATCTGAAAGTCGGGGCCTGCTGACTGATTACTGTTCTCTCTTAACCGCATGAGATGGATGGCTTTCAATATTAGCAGTAACAGTAAATGTGTTGTGATTAACATAAACCTATTAGTTCACTGGGATGAGGGATTATGTATGATGAGGGATTATGCTGAATTGGACTGACTAATATAATTTTCGTTCCATCCTCGCTTTTCTGACCCCCCCGCTACCCCCCCTCCCTCCTCTTTTTCTGATCTCTGTGCCTCCTTCTCCTCTTTCCTCTCTCTGTTCCTTTTCTCTCTCCTTCTCTCCAGCTCCAGGATTGGAAGTTCAGCGGCCGGTCTGCCGTTCTCCCCCTCCGTCGTCCCCCTGCGTTGCACTACTGCCATGCCCTTTGCCCGCTGTGCCCAACCCATGGAGAGTGCGCGCCCACCCAGATAGGATGCCTGCCTCGCCCGACGCCCTGCATCCCCTCCTGCCCACCACCACCACCACCACCACCACCACCTCCTCCTTCTCCTCGCGTGTACCTGCTCTCGCCAACAGCTCCGTCCGGCCCCCCAGGCTCCGCCCTGCCCCGCTCCAACATGGTGGATGAGGTAACCACCATGAAGGATGACGTCATCAACGCCAACACGCTGGCTTGGCTGGTCTGCTCGGGCGTGTCCATCCTGGCCAACACCTGGGGCATCCTCAGCGTCAGCGCCAAGCAGAAGAAGTGGAAGCCCCTGGAGTTTCTCATCTGCACGCTGGCGGGAACGCACATCCTCAACATGGCCATCCCCATCACCATGTACTGCGTCATAACGCTGCGCCGGCAGCACTCCAACTACGAGTGGAACGAGGGCCTGTGCAAGGTGTTCGTCTCCACCTTCTACACGCTCACGCTGGTCACCTGCTTCTCCGTCACCTCGCTCTCCTACCACCGCATGTGGATGGTGCGCTGGCCCGTAAACTACAGGTAAAATGTCAGGTTTTCTTATTACAACTATTACAACTGACGCATTTGGCTCCCCTGGTGGCTCAGTGGTCTAAGGCGTGTACCATGAACTGTAAACGCAACATCGTGGGTTCGAATCCTGCCTGGGACCTTTGTCGCATGTCATCCTTCTCTCTCTCCCAATCTTTCCTGTCTCTTTATACTTTGAACTATCCAATGAGGGCAAAAATGTCAAAAAAAAGTAATCTTTTAAACAACAGCTCAGCGTATGCGCTTAAAGAAGGTTTCATTTTTAAGACGTGTCTGGACAGCACACTCTTCAACACAACATGTGATACTAACGACATACGTTTTTTCAATATGTGTTGTTATTAACATATGTTGAAAAGTAACGCTGATCACTTTACAGTACTTTGCCTTTTTTTCCAGCCAACCAAGCATTTGTCTAACATTTTTAGCAATGGAAGTTGGAAGATACTTGACAGTTGAAAATGTTTAAGGCTTTTCATTTGATATAATACAGCATCCTCCAGAGCTACTTGGAAAGACAACAACGTTTAGGCTGAGAAATATTGGCCTCTCACTACATTTTTGAGCATATTTCTCTGATGGGATATAGAACAGAGTAACTTGTCAGCCTATTTCCTTCAGTTTCACAGAGGGATGCTGTGTATCAGGTGAAGTCTCTCTCTCTTGCCAACACATCTGCTGGTAGCGGTTATTCAGGGTAACACCGTGTACGATCCTCCAGACTGTGAACATCTGCCAACTCCAGCATCCAGCTCCATTTGGCTCCTCACAACAAGTGAAATTAACAAAGTAACACTGAATAACATGAGAACAGTCAATTAAGGATCAACTTCACCTCTCACTAACGATCAGCACCCTGCCAGGGCAACACCATGTCAGTTTTGTTAGCCCCGCAACAAGTCTGCTGTTAACACAAAATCAGATATTTAGAGCAACATTACCGCATACTTTTATATGAGACTTTGCTGTTATTTCTGACTGTATTTAGGGATGAGCTAATGCCACTTTTTCATTACCGATACTGATGACAGAGTATTATTCTTTTTTTAGCAGTCATTACTCAGTACTGATGATCCATTGTTTTTACCCAACAATATAGATTTAAACTATTGCTTTAACTACTGCTTTAAAAATGTCAAGTTTCATTTCAAAATGAGATACCCACCATTTGCTAATAGTGAATTCTACTGGTGCAAATGATTGATACCACTAAATTAAAACAAACTGAGAAATTATTATTATTATTATCCTCTAACGTCCTTTGTGCAAAAAAAGTGGGATTACTTTGATTTCTGACTTTTTACACAAATTCTTAGATGCTGATGCCTTTGATTTTATTATTTATCAGTTTTAGATACATGACACTGATAGTTGCACAGTAATGAAACATAGAACTGAAGTGATAGAAAGAATACAATGGTGAAGAAAACAGAAAGAAGAGATGCAAGTTACTAATTTGTGCAGGTGAGATAAAAACCACCACGGGACTTGACATCTCACCTTAAAACAAACCTCCAAGGTCTTGGTATTGTTGCACTCGTCACTGTTATTTATGGCGATGCAGATCTCCACTCCATTTTCTGGTCATCAAGCGCAGAACAATCATTTGCAGATGAGTGCATTTCTAGAGCAAATGCCATGGCAAATAGCAGCCGGAGCACATATGAAAGTGCTATTCATTTCTGCAGAAGCCACACAAGCAAGTTTGTCAGTTGTTCAGAATGGCACAGGAATGGGTTTGCGGTACATTTCAGCTCCGTGGTAAAGACCGGATGAATTGGAATGGAATTGAATCATCAGTTCATCAAAAAAGCTGGAAGATTTATTATAAAAAAGAGCAAAGTTGCTGCTCTGATCAGTATTCTGTCTTCCTCCCCCACTGAAGAACAGAGTGATTTTACTTCTTGTAGCGTCAGGCCCACAGATGCTCAGCCTACAGTCAACTAGGCCAATTTCCCAGCCTCACTCAGATAAGCAGACGTTCAAATAAGATATGCAAACTTTCTTGTTCATCTATCCTCAATCTTGCTATCTATATTGCTTGTGCAGCTGCCACTATTGGCTGATGCCCAAACAGCGATATGAGGTTTTACACAAATGCTTTTATCTCTCTTGTCTGTTCTCTCCCTCCGACTATATTCCCTCTCATCTCCTGTCTGGAAGTGTTGACTCTTCCCTCTGCAGCTCCTCTTTTTCTTTTCAAGTCGCCTTTACCAACAACATAGTGGAGTGATAGCTCAGGTGATGCGCCATATAATTGCTATTCATCTTTCATTTGAATCGCTCTGCGTTCGCCCTGCTGAGCTAGCATGGCTGCCTCATCTCTGACACTAACGCACACTGAAGGCCTGAATTATGAATTCCAACCTTGTACTTCAGCATCTGTTCTCATCAGCCTGCGCTCACTATCTCCGAGGAGCTTTTCCCCTCACAACGCTCTCTCTCTGGTAATAGATTCAAGCAGCATGGTGACGTAAACTCTCCATCATATGAACCTCAGGCACATCCAGGAAAGGCTAGCGTTATTACTCACAGCGACAAGACCTACTTCACTTTGCACAAAGCCGTAGTGCAAACACGGAGACCTCCGTTTCACTCCCATTGTGCCGGGCCCGCGTTATTAACTGCAAATATTTTTTTAAATATGTCTTTGGTTCATTTTCTGTGGCGGAGATCTTCTGTATGCAGCCAGCGCTTCCACAGAGGATGTAAATGAGAGGCAGGAGAGGATAGGCGACTGATAGCATGTGCTCTGGTTCTCTTGAGGGAGACAGCTTGGGTTTCCTGCCAAAACTGCTCCCGGACAACTGACACTAAACAGAGAACTTACTGTATGTCATCGCTACACAGATGAAGCAGGAGAGGTCCATTTAAATGAACCGTAGCATTCTGTCCACATGTCCCTTGATATCATACCCACTTTTGATGTAGGCCAAATTTTAGATGCCAAATGGACCGAAGGGGCTATCAGATTCAGAAGTGTTCTCTTTTCTGTGGCCACGTATTAGTCTCTATCTACTCTACAAGCTAAGACGGATGGCCCTCCTTGTGTTTTTTCACTCAGCGCTACTTGAGGTGCAAATGTTTCGGTAAACTAGCCCAGTCTTTAGTCAACATTTTGAAAATTGGAACACCAGTCACTGCCTGCCATATTTTTAGATGTACATGTGCTGTTGCAAACCTTGAAAGTGCCACACCGCCAGAGGACACAAACACATTCAGCAAATTGCTCGGCTGTAACAATTACTTGGAGGTGAGAGGAAATAGAAATCCCTTTGCGCTGAAATAGACCTAGATGACAAATAGACCGAGGGACGTGAAAAGCAATCTTTTGCCATCAGCAAACCATTGATTTCCCTCTGTTCAACTCCAGTTTATTTGAGTGATGACCCTCTGGGATGGTACTAAAAAAAAAATTTTTTTTTGCTGAGTTCATCATGGTCTTTGTCTTTTTTTCAGCTTATATTTCCCAGGCAAGACCCTGCCATTTTCTGGCATTGCAGAGTACTAAGCTTACTAATTTCCAGTTATGTCCCACAGCTGAGGTGTGGTGTGGTTTCATAAGGATCATGCCCCCTATCTGCTCACTGTGACTTAATTCTTCACCATCAGTCTCCTCCATACAGTATAAAACCATATTGTCAGATGTTCAGCACATTTTCTTGACACAAAAGCTCTCATCATAGTATCCCATTTGAATTTATTTAGTATGTAAGTGTTTGTTTGGGTCAGTGAACAAGTCAAATATTTTGGGTATTATTGGTTCTGTTATTAACTGGGAACTGTCTCATTTTGAACTGTTTAAAGTCCCAAAATACGATATTGCATATACTTTCGGTATGAGTGGCCCCAGCACCCGTACTATTAGTGTTTAATCCCTAACACAAGCAGTATCAGTTGCTGTACCCATTCAGATCCACAGGGCTTGATTCATGTCTATTAGCCGCACCAGTATCAGACTTAAGGTCTATATGATTACACTACGGTTCTGCTAGTGGAGCAGGATCAGGAGAACCCCATGGCCAAAGTCTTTTTCACCTGGACGTGTGACAGCAGCTTCACTTGTGCTAAACACCTCTGCTTCTGCTTCCAGGCTGAGTAACACCAAGAAACAGGCAGTGCACACAGTGATGGGCATCTGGATGGTCTCCTTCATCCTGTCCACGCTGCCGGCCGTGGGCTGGCACGACACCATCGACCGCTTCTACACCTCCGACTGCCGCTTCATCGTGACGGAGATCGGCCTGGGCTTCGGCGTGTGCTTTCTGCTGCTGATCGGCGGCAGCGTGGCCATGGGCGTCATCTGCATCGGCATCGCCCTCTTCCAGACCTTCTCCATTCAGGCGGGCCACAACGCCGACAAGAACAAGTTCAACGTGCCCACCATAGTGGTGGAGGACGCCCAGGGGAAGCGCCGATCGTCCATCGACGGATCAGAGCCTCTCAAGACGTCGCTGCAGATCACCTACCTGATCAGCGGCATCGTCTTCATCTACGACTTCCTGACTGGCTTCCCCATCCTGGTGAGTTCACAGGTCAAACGTGGTCAAAGAATCCACTACTTAGTCAAACATCAGGGGTATAGGCCTGAGGTCAAACATTAGATGCAGATGTTAGTATTTACAGTTCAGAAGTTGTAGCCTAGTGTGTATTGTTTCAGGCATTCATTAGTATTTTATTATAACTCTCTCATTATCGCCTTAGAGCTTCATTTCAAAGAATATCATGAAAACTGAGCAATGCAGCTTTAAACATGGTGGTTTGAAAAAAGAGAATGAATGCAGAGTACACACACACACACACACACACACACACACACACACACACACACACATATACACACACACTGTATGTTGACATGGAGCATTCAGAAAGAAGTACCACTGAAACCCTTCCCGGTATGCCGACTCCAGCTTGAAAGGTTTATGCAGCTGGTTTTATAATTATGATTTTAGTCAGTAGTGATAAACCTGAATTTCCAGCCTGTGTGTGTTTCCTTCACTGTGCCTTGTTGATTGATTGATTGAATTAATTTGCTGATCTTAAAAACAAGTACATAGTAGGATTCAACAAGAACATATCCTTTGTTTGCATAAGTCACTTAGGACTGGCAGTCCTACCACAGGCTGGTAAGAACATAAATAAAATGTTCATGTTGTATGTATAGCACATCATTGTTCTCTCCTCTTAAAATGCGCACACACACATACACACAAACACACAGTAAGGTCTGTTGTTCACCCTGTTTTCGTAGGTTCTAGAGACAGAAAGGGGAGGGGCCACTTCAGTCAGGACTGGACAGAGTATGGACAATGTGGGTCCGTGTGAAAATGTAGAAATAAAATGAAAGAGGAGGGGCAACGTTTACCCACAGAGGCTCCCATAATCATATAATGCTGCTTTATTATTTACATGAACTTTAATGTTTCTGCTCATCTGGGGCTGTAAGTAGGTCAGGCTGAGTGTGGGTGTCTGCGCTTGTGGATGTGTGTGTGTGTGTGTGTGTGTGTGTGTGTGTGTGTGTGTGTGTGTGTGTGTGTGTGTGTGTGTGTGTGTGGGAAGGAGGGGGAATGACCGGATTCTGTCCTTGCTCTGTTCTGCCCAAAAGAGCACAGAATGCTTAATGATCAGTCATTATACTGTGAAGTATTCAAAAGGAGGGTTCAGGGTTGTTTTTTTTAAACCTGAGCTTTGGCTCCTTCTCACCTTTGCGTAGTTTAACTGTAGATTTTAATACATCCATTGCTCCAGTATGAAGAGAGCTGTCTGTGTTGGCTATTTGCTAGCAGTTAAATGGTAAGGAATGTTGAACCGAACAAGTAGTTCATAGTACAAAGTAGCTCACTCTAAAAGAGTAGCCAGCATTTTTGTGTTAATCTGATGAGTGCCAAGAATCGAATTGCCCCGCAAGGGTAAATAAAGTCTATTGAATTTAATTGAGTTGAAACTAATTCTACTGATGTTCTGGTGTTTGGGGAGGTTTTTTTTGGCATTCCTGCCATTCCTACTAGTTTCTTTCACTTGTGCCATTTCTGTATCCTAATGAATCCTTATGAAAAGGGATGCAAAATGGCCACAGAAGGGAAATGTGCTATCATTTGCTTGATGTGGTTCTTCTTTCACTTTTGCTTGAACTTTGTCAGCAGGGTTTCTGGACACTGTTGCTCTCTGCTCACTCTCTCTTGGCTGTTGTTATGGAAAAACGACTGGAAACTCTCAGGTAGATTCCTGGCAGCTCCTGAGTCGGATCACAGCTGATGGCACGCCTATCACAGCCGATAGAAGCTGATTTTCAAATGTTGAATAATGCGATTAGCTGCAGCGGAATGACAGCTGGGTGCTATCAAACTTCATCATGGGATGGTAAAGATAATGTTCTACAAATCCTGTCCGTTCGTTACTGTAACTTCTTCACATGAGCTGATGGAAGCAGAGAATGTTATTTGCTGTTTCCCAATAGAACGACAAAAATCCCCGACAGCCACCAACAGTCTAATTTTAGCATAGTCTGTGGACTGATGTGTAGATCACGGACCTGGCCCGGCTTTCCCAAGTGCAGATTAGCACTTGGATCGTCTTCACTCCATTGTCTTACAATGAAACTGGTCTTGATGCTACATTGCCTTCAGGGAACACCAGGCGTTGAATAACAGAGGTTAGTGTGAGTTTCCTCTGCTTCCTGGAGAAACTGATCCTTTAAGTGCGTGATCAGTGGGCACTGGAGTGAGCTCCGTTTCTATCTGTGCTATTTGGTTTGCAAATTCCACCCTCGGGTCGTCATCCATTTTTTAGCGAGTCAATTCTTTGGTTTACCATGCAGACTGGAGAGCCAGTAGGAGGCTCAAACATTGCTGTGTGTGATGTATCCAAACCAGCTATCTTGTCATCGTAAAAGCATGTCGTGGAGATCAACAAGGTTGTGTTTTTTTTGTCAGCATGATAAAATACACTTCCTAAATGTTGTCAGTTTTTATGGCTGTTAAAACTAGTCCCCACTGCTCAGGTTTGAGCCATGTGGTTTGCGGTCCAGTTTACAGTTTGATTGTATATGAAATCTCTCTCTTACCTCCCAGTGGGCTTTTGTGTATCACAGTGCCTCAGCATCAGTTTATATGTATTACAATGCCTCAGTTCTTTTATCATTTATAGATGCAGACATCTGTTAACAGTCGGTTTTACATTAAACAAGGGTTTTTAATTAAGTGTTGTACACCTGAGGCAAGCTAAACAGAAATCCACACAGAAAGCGCTATCAGCACAAGCCTCTAATGCTGAAAGCGGCAGCCTACACACTAACAACAAAAGGTTCTAATCAGTAGCTGAAAATGGTTCTTTGGCTCGTAATCATAGGGGAAACGTTTTGGTGCAATATGGTACCCATAATTAAGGATTCTTATTGGCATTGTTTGCCGTAATTGCACCAGTGACTCATCAGCAAACTCCACCTCACCAACTATTTTTGCAGGAAGAACTGAAGAAGTCACAGACCTCTGAAGAACCTTATAGGGACATAAATGGTTCTTTGTGTAATGGTGGTACTATGTAGCACCACTATACACTTCAGAGAGCCACTGAGGAAACAGAACTTTTCTGTGTATACTTTTCCAAAGCATTTCTTACTGCTCACATGACAGTGTTATGCCTTAATAGTGCAAAATAGTTTTCATGCCAAATCCTTAATTTGTTTATTTTATGTACAGAAACCTAATTCAGATGTCAAAAGAATGATATATTGACCCACAAATGGTTACTGTAGAGGACATCAGGCTACGATGACACAGATCTACACCATTCACTAACTAGCATCATGGCAGCACCATTCACTATCTTAATGTTACAGGGTTGAGTGTGTGACTGCAGATATTTTATTAGAGTTATCAAGTGGGCACCTTAAGTTGTGGGGTCCCAGAACCGTCCTGCTCCACATGCATTTTGAACACTAAACAGAACTGTAGTCTCCTTCACTGCCCTCTCCCTATACTTTATTATTATACTCAGTTCACAATATAGAACCTCCTTGTTCACAACCCAATCATATCTGGCTTCAAACGGCCCACTCAGCAGTTCACAACTGAATTGTATCAGCTAATAATAAGCATATATGCTGAGAATCACACTTCTGCTACTCCTGCTGTTACTCCTGTCTGAGATTAAATATTTAAATTTAAATTTCCATATTTGGAGCCCAACTGGTATCCTTCCTTTCAGTGGGAGTGGTTAGGGTACAAGGTTGCACAATTGTACCGTTGTGCTGCCAAGCTAATATACATAACAAAACCAACATAGCAGCAAACATACTAGTAACAGACAGAGGAGGGTTAGGAATTAAGTTATGCCACCAAACCAACATAAAAGCAAATACTACTAACAAAAAGGGGAGGGCTAAGAATAAAGGTTAAAATAAAAACTCACTCTCTTGCTGTTACTATTGCTATCGTTACTGCTCTCTCCACCTACATGTAAAACCAACAGCTGCGAAAAGTCCAGGCGACTTCACTGGGGGATGTCGAAAGGATTTCTGGGAAATGTGTGCAATCACTAACTGAAGTAGAAGTAGGCGAGGCAGGTTGAGGGAAAATGGGTACACCAAAAAAAGTTAATTACAACACTTCATCACAGCATTAATTAAACATCACAGGTTGATGATAAGGAACAGTGTAAGAGGATCCGAGGGTGGAATTTTCCTTCAGTCCGCCCTTGAATGCCAAATCCACCTGGTAGTCTTAAAGTTGGCTTTGCTACAAACCCTTGGCATCCAGACTCCACGGGGCGCGCTCTAGCTTTCCAACCCTGCTGCTCCACTTTCTCTGCCTAAGCATTTTCCTTTCACATGCCTCATCTCCTGCGTCTTCCCATGACACCGTGAGCTCCACGAAAACACACAGTCATCTGCGCCTCTGACCACGACGCTAAAGGCCTTTCTCCACGTGTTCTTGTCTATTCTTGTGTCCTGCATGACGTGATGCATTTGATGTAATGTTTTACAGTTGAAGTGCAATTCCAAAACAACAGAATGCCAAGGACGGATATTAATGCTGTTAGTTCACTTGCCAACAGCACAATATTGAAGATGCCTTGGATGGCGACTTGCTTGATGAGAATGAATAGGAAAACTAAAGATTCACTGCAAGAATGGCACATCCATCTCCAAAACTCATGCAAACACATTTTTTGAAAACATGGTGAATAAACCCCCACTGCTCAGAGAGATCGATAATTACTGGTTGCAAAATGAATGCTGTCCACAACACATTCACCCACATTTCAAGTGGCAAAATTGATTGAAACATAAAACAACTTGATGGAAGTTTTACTGACTACGGTTCTTTTCTAAACAATTCAGCACCACATCTTTTTAGTGTGTGGAAACAATTGACCTAGGCAGCTTGATAGCATCAGCTAACCACTTAATGCACACAGCAAGTTAACCAGCTGCAATTTGAGCTTGATCGCCATTCAGTTAGCAATCCAAACCGCAGGAGCCTGTATCCCAGCATGTCCATTCAGTAGTTTTTAACCTGACCAGCCTAAGTTCCAGTATGTGCTGAATGCCAATACACTCAGGAACATAAGAAAGTACAAAGCTTTTAAGAGCGAATATACTACAAAACACACACACAAAGATGAATGTGAAATTGCATGCTCAAAGATGTAAATAAAGGACTAATACTGCATAGTCTAGTGTAGTGTAGCCTAGTTGTTTTTTAGGGGCAGGAAAACCTTACATGTTACTGTTGTATTATGAGGATGAGAGCAGCTGTGCAGCAGATTCTGAGAAGCCTCTTACCTGTCCTCCAAAGCCATTAACAATATCCATTTCGCAAGCAACATCATCCAGCCCTCATCCTGTTTGGTATCGCAGTAATCCATAACATTCTCTCTCGAAAGCCCCGAGCTACCATCTTCTTTCTTGTGGTTTGGAAACATTCATTCTCTGCAACAAAACTTGGAAAGAACATTTTCCATGAGGTCGCGAGTATCAACTTGGAAGTCTTGGCTTTAATAATCAGCTCAAGTCTGGCCTCGAGGTAGTGCTCGCTATTTCCTGTGGGATTATCCGCCGTTTTCCCAAATCTACTGCCTTTTGCCAGTTTCTGCCCACCGTCAGCTGACCTACAACAGGACTTCCAAAAAATGCTTCAATCCTCGTCTTTTCTCCCTCACGAACAAAACTAATTTTAATATCTTCCTTCCTTCCTTCCTGACAAATTCATCTGTAACAATTTGCACTCATCAGCTGCTGCCAGACACTTCAGCGCTTTGTTATGTCGCCAAGTTTATCGTCCTTGGGAAAGACTCCTTTTACATCCCGGCAAAATATGCCTAAAATTAGCTATGCCTGAACACAAGGGACAGGCAGGGTCCCGACTGAGATTTTGGGGAGATGGCAGCACATCATATCACATCATATCTATAATGTCTAATCTAATTATACACTACCAGTCAAAAGTTTGGACACACCTGATTGAATGTACTATGTTTTTCATTATCTTAAAGCCATTTTGATCTAAAGGCTTATGCTTAAATGCTTGAAATTTGTTTCTTAGACAAATATAAATAGTGAAGTTGATGCCTGTGTATGAATTTCTTTCCAAAGCCTTTGCCTTTCCATCAAGGCAAAGGGCGGCTACTTTAAAGAATCTAAAATATAAGATAGTTTTGATTTGTTTAACACTTTTTTGGTCACTGCATAATTCCATTTGTGTTATTTCACAGTTTTGATGTCTTTACTGTTATTCTAAAATGTGAAAAATAGCAAAAATAAAGAAAAATGTGTGTGTCCAAGCTTTTTACTGGTAAGCGTACGTGTAGAGATTCAGTGAAATTCATTAGTAATTCTGTGTGGATATAAGGTGCAATGACTCAGCAGTGATGAGCTCATAAGTCTTTAGGCACCACAGCTGCTGTAGGTGGGTCAGTTCAGTGAGAGTCAAAGTCAATGGCCATATATGAGCTGGTTGCTAAATATGAATTAAAACACTGAGAAATGCCCTTTATGAATTAATGAAATCCGGTGTAACATTAATGCGAGAAATGCCATTACTTTCTTAGGATAATGCTTCTGCCTTCTTATATGAGAGTCGGTGTTTTTGCTGAATGTTTGTGTGTTTCATATTAATGCCACATTGCAAGGTTTATCAAAATCAACCGTTTATATTGAGGAATTTGTGTTTCTGCTTTTTTAGATAGAAGTTTGAATGGGTTTTACTTTCCTGTATATTCAACCATCGACTCACTGAAAGGAAGATACAGGTAGTGAAAGACAGAGAGAAAGAAAGCGGGAGTCCAGGCTATGTAGACCGAGAATGTCATGTGTTGATGTGAGTGAAGCGGTTGTCTCTGTCCACTTCTGCTGAATCAATAAGATGACCTATTGATCCATTTTGCCAGCTATGTACGGTTTCATGAACAATTTGTTAAAACCCCTGATTTTTTTTCCCCTTCTTGAACGTAACCCCACTAGCATCAAGCCTTATCACATAGTGGATCCATTTGATAAGACACACACACACACACACACACACACACACACACACACACACACACACACACACAGTTTGGGGTGTATGCACAACATCGACAGAATGAACACCTTTAAAGTAGGCATGAAATGTGATTTATGTATTTACTCGATACATTTCCTTGTGCCAATGCTTCACTTAATACCTTAAGTAATACCTTGCTTTCATATCATTTACTTTAAACAAATACAGCAGTTTTTTAAGTAAATATGATGATCAACTGTTGCCTGAGAAGATTGGCAGCAGTTTCACCTCTGTGTGTCTTGTATTTATCATTTAGTTCCCTACAGTCAGTGTTGGGCTCATTACTCAAAAATAAATAACATACTGTATTACTCATTAGTTGTTAGAACAACATTACATCCAACAGTGTATACAGACTAGATAGGATCAGAGGTGAAACTGCTACCGATCTTCTTGCCAGATGAACAGTAAGTTGATCAAAGAGCTTATTTGAAAAGAAGTCGGTGTGTTACTTTTAAACCCACCGTCCCATTGTGCCTGTAAGTGTGTGTGTGCAGATGAAAGATCATATTTCCAGTGCAGTGACTGAAGCACAGCAGTTCTCCTACCCGTCTTTATGACCCGATGTAATGAGTTATTTAAATGCATGGGAAGCTATAACACACATACGAATGCGCGTGGACAACCTTTTTCATTTGAGTGGGGTTGCACAGAGAACTGGTGAGAAATACAATTACTCTGTAGATTGCATCTACAATAGACATGAAATGGGTTCACACTGCTGTTGGACATAGCACTATGTACTAAAAATATGCCCTTTAGAATTATTTATAGGAGCTTATACACATGCATAGAAAATATAACATGTTGTAACAATTTATATATGAAGTCTCATTTCAGAATGAGACAACTAGTGAGATGCTGCATTCACCATTTGAAAATAATGACGTCTATCCCCACAAAACGATTGTTTACATGAAAGTAAAGCCCATTATGGGAAGTCATCTTTAAGAACTGCGCTCATAATTATTTATTTATTTTTTAGAATAGTCATCTTATATAATTCCTCAGATGAACACAGAAAATAATGAAGCTCTTGAAACCAAAATCTTGTCTCTTACAATATATTATGCAACAGTTATTTTACATCTCCTATTAAAATTAGATACATATCGCAATGTACCATGCCGTACTTATAAAGATGTAGTTGATCTCACTTTATTTGAGGCAATATTATGAGTTTATGAAGCGAGCATTAGAGTGTCATACTAACAAGACAATAGACTTACAGTATAAGACATTGTGGCACACTAATAAGCACTCCGCAACTCATAAGACATTCAATTTCTTATGAACAAAAGAAATAATAGGTTTCAACGGTAAATACATTACTTAAAGCAGCCTCATAAACTGGTTATACTATATTCATAAAGCATTGTAATCTATTGTAAGGATGTCATGTAAGGATGGCCTCTCTAACATGTACGTCAGCGGTTTTCAATCATCTGCCATTGTAACCCAAGAGTCTGCAGGTTTTTATCCCAGCCAAACAATACACCAGCTGAACTCACTGATTAGTTCCCCCCCTCTCTGATTGAAGGTGTGCTAATCAAGGAAATCAGCTGGTTGGAGTGAAATCACTTTGGTTGGAATGAAAACCTGTGTGTTTCTGCGTCACGATGGCACATAATTGAAACCAATGATCTAGGTATACATTGCTGTCGCTAGGGTGACTTTAGGGTGACCAAAAGAGAGCTTGTTGTCTGCGGTGAAATTTGGAATATCCTGGGTTCAAGCTCCCTCATGGGCAAGCATCCGCCCTGCTGAAGAGTCCTTGAGCAAGACACTGAATCCCTACCAGCTCCATCAGTCAGTAAACAGCATTCAGAACGCAGCATAAACAGCAGGTCTTGAAAATCATGTCAATTGGGATCTGAACCATTATTTGCAATACTGTATGCATGTAAAGATAGGTCTCCAACTATGTGCCATAAAGAACCATGTGTATGCAGGTTTTCATTGCAACCAGACACTCCACCAGCTGATTTCACTTGAATTATTCCTTTTCTGTGGTCGAAGGCATGCTAATCAGTGAAAGCAGCTGGTGAAGTGGTTGGTTGGAATGAAAACCTACGTACTTTTGGGTCATGGTGGCACGTAGTTGGAGACCGCTGACGTATTGAATCACCTAATCGCTCCGTCTACATCAGGTAGAGCAACTTCACAACTTCATCAAGCCGCTTAGTGACGTATGCCACTGTGTGGTTGTCGCTAGAGTTCAAGGGGGGAGGTGATGTCCAAGATAATGGGTTGGAATAATCAATCTGATCAGTGTCATGGTTTAATGTGAATGAGCCCTCGCACACGTCATGTAGGATACTCTGCAGCATCAGGGATCAAGGTGAAGCACTGAACCTGCCCACTTTAATGACCAGATAATGCACTCTATTGCGTTCCTGAGGTTGATAACTCATAATAGCTCTGATGGTTGTTGTAAAAGGGGTTGTGTCCAAGTAGATGTTACATTTCCCTGCAGCGGGGGGAATTCAGTGGTTGAATTAATGCAGTGGATGCAGGAATGGGATGAATGGATAAGATGAGTCCTTATTTAGAGTAGAGAAATTAGTCTTGTTAATCCAAAGATTTCCCTTTGTCGTGCCTTCACAACATGTCGTAAATCCCTTGATTGACCCACTCCAGTCTGACCTTAAAATGTAGTTGCAACCATTTTCACTCTAAATCCAGCGTGTGGCGGACAAGACCTACAGCAGTGCAGAAAATAAATCTGAACCAGTTGTAAAATAACCCTTTTTATTATTTATTATTTCTCATACTGCCTCTACCAAAACCTGTCGCTTCAGTGCCTGACAATTTGATTAGACGGTTCTGGCTAATTATTGCATTTTAAACAGCTTAATTTTAATTTTACAGTTTGGATTCTTTTGTTGTTCTGGAATCGAAATGCGTTGGCTGATAGTAGTATCAAAGTCCAAATGTTGGTATCTTGGTATCTTCTCTGAGTACCAGTGAAACAAGTCAGAATTTGCTGCTGGATGTTGTTTTCTATCAAGTCTTACTTCGAGAGGTTTTATTGTATCCCATCACGATACTCACTGTTCCCTAAACAGCATGGAGAGGTCATGGATCTTTGCTTATTGCTCCACAACAGGTAATATGGAAATCATCATATTTGGCTCAAATGTTCAAAGTGGAAGTCTTTGTGCCTCATAGGTTTCATTGTAGGGAGCCATTACGTAGGTGTAGCCTGGGTTCTTGTGAATATTCTCTTCACTGTGGATCCTGCTTTGAATTGAGTTTGCTTTGAATGGCAGCTCCAGTGATGGCAGGAGAAAAAAAAGGGCCATTGTGCTTTTTCTGTGTTCATTTCCCTACAGTATATACCTGTGGATTTGATTGAAGCCACAGCTCTTGCCCATGCATCATCACTTATACTAGCGCACAGGATCTGATGTAACTATCCTTTGTGCTTTTTAGGCTGAGCCTATTGAGGATACTGGCTCGGATGTTAGAGGGAGGCGGGTGTGGGGTCAGAGCGGGTATGGCCTTGAGGTTATCAAAGGGACGCTTCCCATGACGCATCTTTCGTTGAATTTAGGCCCACAACTTACTCTGCAGGGGAAACTAGTTATAAATTTCTGTTACATACTGTGCCATCATTTAAAGAGTCAGCATATGTGTGTATTGACGATATATTATTCAACCTGATATGTTTCCAAAAGAGCTGGATCTAAACAGCTTCAACAGGATGGTCGAATAAAATCATTTTTAATTGTTTTTTGTCCATGGAAAGTTTGCAGAGCGACTAAGACGAGTTATATAATATAACTATGGTAGCAGGACTGGCTCGTCACACCGTTCACAGCCTTTGGTGTAATTATCGTACATAATTAAATGTACAATTTGGTTACTGAACTGCTAAGCGGGCTGTTCCAAGCCAGGAAGTCAGCCATCCCATTAGCCTGTTGATGGTGAAACCCATAGCAAGTTTGCAAATGACTGGGTAATGTTGGGAACTAGGGATCAGCCCAGGCATACAGGCTACAGGGTGGTGTAGGTGACTAATACAGTGTTCTGGAGGAGTCATGGGCCTAATTTAATGAAACATCGGTGATAAGAAGTACCCACTTAATAACCTCAGTGACATATCTGCATTCACACACTCAATGCTGTTTAACATTTAGTGAATGGTGCTGCCTGTCTGACGGTCCTGTAAATTTGACAGTTTAGGCTGATGTCCTGTACGTTCCTAGGTTATTACATCATTCTTTTGACATCTGAATTGGTCTTCTGTATGGATGCTTGCTCTTGATTGTCAGACTGCCAGACTGTCAGACTGCTCATATATATTGGGTTATGAGTCCAAGCGAGCAAAATTTTGCAAAGTTAAGGGAGACCACATAACAGGACACTTCAGCCTACCTTAAGGCTCTGCTTTAAGTACTAATGAAACAAGTTAGAATTTGCTGCTGGCAGCATTTAGTGAATTGGGGACTCGAGCATAGAAGATGAGCAGAACATAAGCCATTAGTTTGCTCCTCCATAAATTGAGTGTGGCTCCTTTGCTTTATTTGCAGAATTTCACACCTAAGCCCAGGAAACCGCTCTCCTGTTCTCTCCCCTGTCATTTGTCTGTACTTCAGTACTATCCATGCAGCTGGTGTTTTTGCATACTCATTATTGGAGTCATTACTAAAATAATAGGATCCATTTAAATTTACTGTCTCGCCATTGTTGCCAAGATTGATTATAGCCAACTTTCAAACAGAATGGCTCGGAAAACAAAGACATAGTTAGCAACTCATTCCTGAGCTTTTAGTCAATTTATCATCTGTGTTTCAGATTAAAACAGAAATAGCTTTGTCGTGCTATTTCCTTTTTGTTTCCTGGCCTGCGCCGTCATAATAATGTAACAAACTTTATTTCTATAGCACTTTTCAATCTTATTATAGTTAAAATTTGTTTTCTGGGAGTTCAATGTTCTGAATTTTGCTGAATAGTTTTTAATGAGGCTATGGGACTTAATTAATCAGCACTGAAAGAACTCCCCTTATAATAGCTGATTGCTGATATGTTTGTTGTGTTTCTTTTATTTTACAGCACAAAATTTGTTGTGAGGAGCTCCACATTGTATTTTTTTCTAACCCCTCCTTTATCCTGTCCAGGTGGTGAGCTTTGCCAGCCTGAAGTACAACCGCTCCTACAACTGGATGGTGTTGTGCGTGCTGTGGTGCTCCATCGCCCAATCCATCCTGCTGCCCATGTTCCTGTGGGCGTGCGACCGCTATCGGGCGGACATCCGCATGGTGTGGGAGAAGTGCGTGGCCATCATGTCCAACGACGACGTGGATGAAGGTAAGCAACTGCCAGGTGCCTCCCTCCCTTCCTGCCCCCTTCTCCCTCCTCTCCACCCCAATGTGTAAATATGGCTGATGATTCCTATTCCCTAAGACAGTTCAGTTTGGATTATCGTAGTGCAGCTGTCTCTCAATGACAGAAGCAAGAGAGAAGAGTTTCTCCTGTCTGTGAGGACATGCGGCTGTGCAGCTCCATTGAGAATGAACTGGAAAAGGTGGGATTAGTGGCTGTAACAGTAGATGATTTGATATATTTTTGGAGCGTTCCAAATTCATAGAGCTACATTATAATAGCCACTTTGGTATAAAAGCTCAGATAATTATTTGCGTTCACAAAATCAGCCTGCCATTAATTGTCAATGGAGCAGCTCCTGTGCATCCCAGTGACATTACAGACTCAACACGGCTCTCTGGATTCCAGCTTTTTGGAGAGAGAGAATTGTTCATTTTCAGAAGTTTTGAATGGACTGTCTTAGGCCATGGGAATTACACATGTGACTTATCAAATTGAATAGTATTGTCTTCGAACCTGACAACCCAGGGAGTAGTGGATTATGGGGAAGTTGAAGGTAACGGTAATGCAGGCAGGGGTCAGAGGTTAGTGTCAGGCTAGAAAATGTCAGGTACTTCAGAAAGAAGTCCAGGCTCTAGTTTGTAACGATGGTTTGTTAGAGGTCTCCAACTCTGGTCCTGGAGATGCTGTCACCTCTGTGATTCAGATTTCTCAGAAGTGAATCAGCTTATATCCACTTTGTGCATCAAATACAATTCATCGTACCAACTTCATTGTTATATAACTGAGAAGTCAATACTCATGATAACAGCTCTGACAGTAACCACATAGAATTTAGGCCAGGGCTTAAAAAATAACAGGTCTGAAAACGCAGTTTGTTTGAATTGTGGCAGATTGAGTGATTTGAACTATGAGTAAGCCCTGACTGGCCCTGGTTTTGCCCTGTAGTGGAAAGTAAAAGCTAAAACAGCTTGTAGCAACTGATAATGTAATAACTACTGGATAATGATGTGTCCAAATGTAATAAAAATCTTGTTCTATATGGGTTGAACATTTTATAAAACCTGTTAATGTAATAAATTACAGCACATTGTTCAAAAGCGGTGTAACATATTTTTAATTGATGATGTAATAATAGTGTTGACTAATAATGCAACAAATTGAGCTATTACATTCTTCTTATTCATATGAGTTATTAAATTATCAGTCAATGTTATTATTTCATCATCAGTTAAAATATGTTACACCCCTTGTGAAGTAATAAATGTTAATGTAATAACGTGATTTTATTACATTATCCAGCAAGGATACAATTACATTACCAGCTTTAATTACATTTTCAGCCCATTTAGAGGGACATTTTTTATTACATTTCAAGTTATTACATTATTTGGCAGTTACTACATTATCAGTTGTTACAAAACTCCTAAAGATTCTCCAGGCACAGAGTTGGTGAGACCCGATTAGGAGAGCAATCAAGCTTTACACGCTTCTTGTTAAAAAAAAAAAAAAAATTAGACAATTTAGCTTCTTTTGAATTGTCATGTTACTTGCATTACATTTTGCTGCAGTTTGAGGTCTTAGATTAGTGGTCAAATGTTATCATGTGACCTATCATGTGACCTTTTTCGTCAGCAGATGAAACTGAAGTGACAAGTGTCTGTCGATCATAACTTTCTATATCAGACTATATTTTGCAGTGTTTTTGTTAGTGGTGTGCACTTTGCAAAATGCTTTGCTTTACCATGCTATCAGACTGATGCCATGACAAAAAAGAGAAACAACTTTGGAGGATATCACTGGAAAAGGACATACTTTCCCTGAAGCCTTTTTTACTTTTTTCACTTCAATGCGTTCAAACTGGGCAATCTTCCTCTAGAATGCCCTGGCATGAGAGGATGATAAAATAAATGGGGAAGACTTGTTAGGACCCAGGGTGAAACTGGAACAATTGCACTAAAGCTGAAAAGCACTTTCATGTCATTATGATGGTCATATTTCCCTCTAGTCACAAAGGCATATAACCAAAGTTTTTCAGGGTGCACGACGTAAATAGATATCAAAGCACTGATTTTTTCTAACCTGTGTGTCATGCACGCCTACCTTATGGTCAGATGATAGCAATTTAACAAAGAACAAAATATCTATTAGGGCAGAATTCATACCCATTAAATTGCATTGAGTGAATATTTGACTAAGATAAAAGTGTTACAAAGAGGTCCAATATGGAAGTCTTTCATCACAGAAATCAAAATGTATTCCATAGGGATCCAAAATGAAACATTTCACCAAGGAATCACAGACACTTCCACAAATTTTGGTCCCAAAATTAGGTCACATGATAATCATATAAAGGTTCATGAATTGGGTTCATTTGGACCAGAAGATGATTGGCATATGGTATGAAAAGCATTTGAATCAGTAACCAAATCTCAACATTTCATGCAAATTGATAACCTTTTGATGCAACTGCCTTCTTTTTCTAATGCCACTGTTTAAACTCAACCCGATCTCAACCCCATCTCTCCTGTTTCTACCCCTCCAAACCTTTTGATCCCCTCCCTCTTGACACCCTCCCTGCTAACCGCTCATTGTCTAGCAGGAGGCATAAAACAACATAGGGCAGCCCGCATTCTGTGATAATTAACACTGCCAGTTCTCTGCTTCTTTCCAGAGGGCTTGCCATGTATAACTCAGCACAGTTGTATGTATAAGGATTGTTTCCTGTTTTTCCAAAGCTACTGACTTGCATGCCAAGCTGCCTGTGCAAATAGCTACTGTCATCCTTCATCCTTTTGGCTAACATTTGCCTCAAGATCAGCATTTTACACCCATCTCCAATTGACCTCTAATGAACATGAATGCAGTAATCTGTAAGATAAATTTGAGTTATTTGTACAATAATTACACTGGAAGTTGTTGGTACGATTTTGCTGTATAGGATTCCCCATTAAGCCCTGTGCTTTCAAAGATTCTTAATGTAACTCTTTGGCAGGGTCTCTGAATTTAGAACCAATTCGGGGCTTTTTTCATCCCCTTACTAAATGTTTAAATTCTTGATCATTTTTTGTAACAATCCTATTTTGATCCCTAAACTTCCCAAATTTCTGAGCGGACCCGTAGGAAAAGACAACAAACCAGAGAACAATTGAACTTGTCTCTCTTATCTATTCGTCTGTCTGTCTGTCTGTCTTGTGTATCTGAGTCCGTTGCTCTCTAATCCTGACGCTCGTGCTTTTCTGCACTTTGCAGAAAACAGCCACGATGGAGGAATTCATGCCGACTTAATATATGACAGACCATATGACTATAGCTCGGCGCCTGAAATCGTGACGGTAGACCGTATTGCCAAGTATGAGTTCTCAACCTTAGAAAGGGGGGTTCCGCAAGGGTATCCATTGAGGGAACTACAGGAAGATAAAATGCAGTATTTGCAGGTATATTTCTATTGATTTTCTTCATTTCTATTACTTGATCAATTGAACTATTTTTCAGTGACACTTGCTAATGTGCATGGTGAAATGGCCTTGTGGGCCCGTACAGTATCTGGTCTTGCTTGATCTTTCTGGAATCATTTGACATTTTGTGATGTTATATTTCCCAGATATGACACTGATTTTTTTCTTTTTTTACGTGAGTCAAAAATATACTCTGGCTGACTAATGTTTGGCAAATATGACCATCAGCAGTTCCACCAACATATTAGATGTCCTTTATTTATCAACCAGTACTTACTTGCCACCGACCTACAAACTATTGATTAAATTTTTATTTTGAAAGAGGGTAAGAAATAAGTAACTGACTTACCTTCTACATTTCAGGAAACCTTCAACCTTTCAGGAAAGCAATATAAACATCTGCTCATTCTCTATCCAAAAGCATTGTGTCCATTGGATCCAACATCCAAGCCAGTCAGTTGCAGAGCTGTGAAATGCTCCTCTTCAGCCTGCATTAACCCCAAAGTTTGTTTCCAACATTCAGCCTTCTAGGGCAATTCAACAAAATCCTATTCCCTGTTTTTACGCCAAAACACTGACTTAACTCAATAAACTACAAATTCTGATCCAGAACCCACTAGAAAACAGCATGTTTGAAGAACATTTGAAGTCACCCCTTTCCACTCAGGGGTTAAAAACTTACTACAGAATCTATTCAAAATTATTAATGAAACATTTGGCCAATATTAAAGAAAATCATTTGTTGAACTTGGCCTGGAAGACTGGATGTGGGGATGTAACTTAAGAATCAACTTTGTCACAACCCACATAGCCTTAACTTACACTCACCCCCTGCAAAGCATCTTAACACTGTGTCATCTTTGTCATAAACAACAACTCAACAAGGGCTTCAGCTTCTCATTACAGCCTGCAGCCCAAACAGTTGACAGTTAAAAGAATGATTTGCTTACAGAATATTAGAAAAAAAAAAAAAAAAAAAGAGCGATTAGATATAACACCTCAATTAAGACTCAAATTGTCTAAAATTTGTACAATGGACATTTCATAGAAAGAAGAATCCTCCCATTGGAATGGATCTCTAGTCCATCTGACTTTTTAACAAGCCTTGAAACAGAGATGTATACAGTAGCTATCACTTCATCATACCAAACCATTACTCCATTCACCGTGGTTGTCTCCCATGCACCTCTTCACATGACAGTGGTTTCATGTTATTGTAAAGTAATATTTGTCTGTGTTATTCCTTGTTGCATACATGTAATGGTGAAACAAACAAGGTGCATTTTTGATCTCGATTAAAGGATGAGTGTCTGAACCATGATACAATCATGCAATCTTAACTTTTGCAGCTGCTGGAAGGGTTAAAGCTCAAATTAGACTCTGAATCAACAAAACCCTTCAAATCATTATTAACTAGCACCTCCATTTAAGAATTGCTGTGGCACTTCTCAAGTGGCTTGATTGCAGAATAAAGCCTCTTACCAATTGGCCTGTTGTCTGATTGTCTCTCTCCCATCCTGCCCAGTTTGTCCCGCATCCTAATTCATTCTAATGCTTGTGCTGCCCTCTGCTGTCCAACACCCTCAACACTTAACGCTACTGTATAGTCTGCTGTCTCATTTCTCTGCATTTACAAAAAGCCACCACAGGGCGGCAGTCTGATATCAGTCTTGTGCCTCTTGACACCACCTTGACAAACCCTATCTCTCTCGTATAGTTGTCAGAACAAACTGGAATGTGAGTATAACATTTAGGGAACTGTCAACCTATGCAATCAGTATTCAACTCCAAACGATGGAGTTGGATATAAGTTCAGTTATACTCCTGTAGATATATGTTACAATGTGAAAAATGCTTTTAGTTCATAGAAGTCTGAAGGACTAAGTAGAAAAAAAAGAAAAAAATGTATGTCGATTTAGAAAGTAGCACTCAACGCCTTGTACAAAAAACTTAAATGTGTTACATGTAGGATGTTCCAGTAATGCATTACAATTCAATTAGGGTCCTAAAAATGCAATCATTCCTGATAGTGCAGCCCCATGTGACCTGTTTGCATTGGGAGCAGGGTGTTTCTCCTCGCTGCTTGTTTGAAAGTGCTTCTTACCAGTCCACTTATATGGAATTTCAATATACAGCATCAACCCAAATTAATACTCAAAGCAGCTCAATGGGGCTACTGCAAATCATTCTTATTACTAAAATTCCAGTGTACTACCACAGTAGATTGAGCAGCCACTTAACTATGAAGAGATCCTACATGTAATATCCTTAAGATTGATTATGTAGTTGTGTTACATTCTTATATTATTTAACATGCAGTGTAATGGTACTTAACATGCATTGCCACAATGTTAATTGATTTTGTGTTGCTGTGGATGAGTGCATGTCATGTAACGGTAACTTGTAGATTGAAGTGCTGGCTCTGTGTCTTGCGTCCAGGTGCCCCCTACAAGAAGATACTCCCACGACGAAACCGACATGTGGACCAGCGACCAGATCCCCTCCTACCTTCACCGCTGGGGCTCCACCGAGGACATGATGGCGACGGGCCACTACAGCTCCAGCTTGCCGCGCCACGAGAGGCGCAGGAGCAGCCTGGTCTCCTACCACGAGGAGAGCCACCACCATCACCACCCGCACCGCAAGCGGCGGCGCTCCGAGGATAGCATGCACTCCCTCAAGCACCTGCCGCGCGTGGTCTGCGGCGGGGAGCGCTACGAGGACGACCTGCGGTGTTTCAGCCGCGACGAGGTGATCAACTTTATAGACGAGACGCCGCTGCCGAGCCCCAGGAAGAGCCCGCGGCGCGCATCCGCCATCTCACTCATCCCCAACGTGTACGAACAGCACGCTGTCCTCTTTCCGCACTTCCCGCTCACAGACTTCGAGCGTGAGCCGCAAGCGCTGAGGCGGCTCTCAGAACACAAAAGGAGCGGGAGTCGGGGCAGCTCGCCTGACAGCACGCCCAAACCTGACAGACCTGCCGGCAAGGAAAGCCCCGGGGCTTGTGGCTCTGGGAAAGGCTGCCGGGAGCACCAGCGAGAGGGCAAACAGCCGGCCTCCCCCGGCCACAGCCAGCAGACTGTAGGGCAGTCGGCTCGCAGGCCCAGGACAGGCCACGGAGCCGGGGCCGGGGCCGCAGCTGACTGGGGCCACCAGAAGCACCTGAGCAAGGCCGAGAGTAAAGGAAGCACAAACAGTTTTGTAAGCACACCCTCGGCATCGTCCTCGGGATACATCACCTTTCACTCTGATTCTGTAGGCTCCACCACCTAAAAACAAAGTTTTTCTTCTTAATATAAACATTATAACTGAAGTTGTTATCATTATGAAAACCACTGGAATACTGGGGGCTATGGTAAAGTGACATACTGGATTATTTGGCCTTTTTAATTGTACCACTGATCTATTTTACTATATTCCACTGTAATCCCAAAGTTTCCGATGAATATCTACGGTATACTTAGATATAAATGGCCTTGGGAGCTTTGGACACATTTCTGAAGGGGCCTACTGTTTATTTAGTAAGTAGGCTTGTGAAACGGTTGGGTAGGTCCTGGGATTCAGCTTTCACATCACAAAATATCCACTGAGGACACGCTACTTTTTTCCAGCACTGACACAAATAACTGTTTTTGAATGGAGTGAACATTCCCACGCCTTGTTTTTGCTGTTTGATGTTGTTTCCTATGAAATGTTCAAGGAATTGGGGAAGGGGTTGGGAGCGGGGGGCGGGGAGCGGGGGGCGGGGGGCGGGGGGGGGGCGTTGGTATTTTTTGCACTTACCAATTCAAAAACTCATATTGTAAAAGCTGTGTTTTTTTTCTCTAATGGGTGCGTGTTTTGTTGTATGGATACATTTGTTTTCAAACCAAACTCTATCCCACGAATAAAGGAGGTAAGTACTGCCCATGTTCCTTGAGATTAACTTTAGGATATGACACTTTGGAAGAATAAATATTTGTTTGATTTTCGTCATGATGTACAACTTTGTTTTCTATTGTTATCATTATGATCCACAACACCTGAAAAACTTTGTTGAACTCCTTTGTTGAAGCACACGGAGGTTTAGTGGTAATCCCAAACTCTTCAGTGAAGATCCCTAAATTGAAAATCTGAAGTCAGTTTTCCTAGCAGATCGACAAGTCTTGTACATATGAAGGGTATTGGATGTATGGTTTTGGTGTTCTTTTTTGTTTAACAAGAGTTTGACTGGAATGTTTCCTCCCAATTCCTATTACACTGTCATTCGATATTTGTGTTAAAAACTGTGGAGAAATCATCATCAGACACTACTGTTGCACACCAGATTGCATACAGTAATTTACATGCATCAAGCCAATAGAGCACCAAACAGTACGTTACACTTTGCAGCTGAGCATGACAGTCTGACATCACCTCTTAGTTGTTTGCATCACCTGTTAGGAGCCACTAACAAAATGAGATGGTTTTTCGAAGTAGCCAACCAGGAGGGAAACTCTAAACAATGTCAAATGGTCTGAGAGTGTGAAGTTTCAATCATGTGAGCCTTGGGGCTGACTTCATGTAGCACTACTGAAATGCAGGTTGCCATTCCCAAACGGCCAAATCCTCCACAAGACGGATTTTAAAATATTAGCACAAATTAGGAACATTGTGAATGGTATGGAAGCTGTATGCAAGGTAATGAGTTCTAGTAAGTTAGTTATCTGCTTCAACAAAAAAGCAAACCTATTATGTTTTATCCATTATCTCACCACATATGCAAAGGCTGTTAACGGTCTTGCACAACTTTGTTTGGTTTAAGATGAGTTTTTTTCAGTTACTGAACACCTGATTTGTTAACTAAAGCTCCATGAAATGATGTAGATGAAAAATAAGCATGGCCCAAAGCGTCAGTAAGGGATACTGTAGGAAAGATATAGTTAAATGAAGTTTTATTAATTTTCTATATACTTTGAAAGTGAACAGGGTCAGTTGACATTGGAACAAAGCATTACCACAGAATATTTAAAGAACTAATGACCATAACAAAATTCCTCATTATGGAGTTAATTACACCCAAGATAAGGACAAAAATAGTTAATAACTATCAGTGAATTATCCCTTCATTTGTATGACAGATTCTCACTTCCTACCCTCCCACCCTCACCTCCTGAATGGACTTACACGCAAAGTTTACAATTTGGAAGACATGTAAAACCAAACAAAATGTTGGTGTGGACCAAGCTTTACCAGTCTTCCTCAAATTTTGAATTAGAATCCCATCTTTTTATTTTTCCCAACAATTGCATGTGACAATTTGCTGACTTTGAGATGAGAGTGAGAGTTTGATAGCTGCCCAAAAAATGTACTCTTCTATCGACAAATACAAGCATAGCCTGCTTTGAGCTTCGGCCTCTGTCAAGGACAGTAACGTTTAACATGAATGTATTTGCACAAGTTAGGTGTAAGTTTGCAAAGAAAATTATTTATCAAGAGTGATGACAATATGACATGAGAAGTATCCAGTTAACCCTTTGATAGCCTTATTAGTTGTGAAAGATTTCTTTGGTATTACATCCCAGTTATGAAGTTGCACGCGTTTGGCGTACACTTTTAAACTCATCATTGTCATTAAAATCTATTTTCTGTTTAAATTCTCATGTATTAGTGCACCTCTCACTTATGGCGGCCTATTCACTTGGATAGGCTAGCCTAAATTTACCTTTCTTTGGGAACTTGAGTTCATATTCCCTTGTCAAATTTTGCTACGTCATAGACTTTTTGCATTTTGTTGTGTTTACAATATCAAAATATAATTTTGTAACATATTCAAAGATTTATGACTGTCAAATATGAACGATGTTAAATGTTATGTTTTTCTTGTTCAGATGATGGCTTTGTTAAGAAGATACAACTAACCTATTTCAAATTAAATTCACACGAGAAGATGCTTCCGAATCTTTTTTCCAGAGATTTTTACTGTAGATGCAGTTTGTTTTATTGATTATGTGTGATGTGGAGCCCAACTTCCCAACTCCCAACTTCCATTTCTGACGAACTTTCAGTGAGTTCTGTTTGATTCTTATAAGACTTTTGTTTAGGGACATAGAGCAGCACGTTGCACACAGTGAAATTTCATTTTGCTACTTCTCATATCACCTTGAGACAGAGGCATGCATGTCATTTTTCCCTGCTGCAGGTCACCAAGTGGCTCCTGGAGCACACAGAGGTTTGGTGTCTTGCTCAGAGACTGTGACCTCCTGCTCCTCTACCCAACAGATGAATCCACCCTATTCTCTGCATGCAACGCTTTGTCTACACAGTAGTGACAAAAAAAATCATATTTAATTTTCATCTGATTATTGATTGCAACATGAATTGTGATACGTATTGACACAGCTATTTCTGCATTTCCTTTTAAGCTCTTTAAAATGTTTAAAACTGACATGCTGACGCTCAGTTTCAGTATAAAGAAAGATTTTCTCCAAGTCTCACAATGATTCTTCACAGCACCAGAATACCTTCCCTCTGAGAAAATAATTTGTCTTTGATTGTATTTGTTCAATTAATTGTCAAGCCCTGCACATTACCATGGCTTACTGTAAGTGAAATAAAAGTTTTATTTATTCGACACAAAGTAGCCTAGATGTTTAGGGACGGATTTTTCAACCCTTCACAACCTTTTTTCTTTCTTTTTTAAAACTCCTATATTGTATGTTGTGCACTATGGGTACAGCCTACATCAGGATGATTTGTGTCAGTTGTTCTGCAAATAAAAAGATGGGCAAACTGAGTTTAGGTGGATTTCCCCTCCACTACATCTTGGGACTTTAAGAAACATTTTCCATCGTCTACCAATTTCACTCGGTAGCTGTAACAGGGCGGTTGCCATGGTGACCAGATGTTAAACGGCTCCCTCCCTAACCGTCTTTCTCCCGTCCCATTTCCTCTTATTTGAACTTTCACAACCACAACCTTCGAATTTTTTTTACTTCCATTTGGTAGTTTTCTCTTGTCGTTTTTTCTAAGAAGCTAAAAGACATATTCCCAGACTAAAATCCTCTATACAAAGCTCAGTTCAAGCCGTGGTTCAAGAGAGCTGAACACCGGCAGCATCGACCGCGAGTGGCTGGACAGCAGCATCGACTCTGCCCACTCTCTAACGTCATTTTCGGTCTTTTGGTGCGATGAACTCCCTTCCAAAAAGAGACATGTATGACCAAAAGGCAAGTGATGTGAATTCATAAATGTCCGAGGAGCTAAATATACAAACACGACCCGTTATGAACTTAGACACGAACAAGAATTGCATTTTGCTAGCTAAGTTCGGGTGGGTTTCCTCTCTGATACGTCGCTGGTCATTGGACAAAATAAACATTTCGTATCTTTTACCCGTTTCACACGCAAAGAATACCCTACTAGCCTCCTGAAAGTTTGCCTGGTCCTAACTAGACTCTATTGACTGTTTGGCCAAAAGATGTCGCCTTCTGCTGGCAGCTAACGTTACAACTGGATGGGAGGTTAGCTTGCTATGCTAGGCTACCTGAAACTGAGATGTTAGTCAAACCTGCAGTGAAATGGAGACGCAGCAGAGTGGCGCAGCGGAAGCGTGCTGGGCCCATAACCCAGAGGTCGATGGATCGAAACCATCCTCTGCTAATTGTTTTATAGACTTTTACCTTCCTTTCTCCTCAGACTACCGGCTCCTCTCCTCGTCTCCCGTTGCGTCAGCACCTGTGTTTCTCTTGTTAAAAAATAGAAAAACGCTCTGTATCTACTGTATCTATCGCTCTTCCTTACCTTGCAGCTCTCTATCATACATGATAGGGACACAGACAGTTTAAAAATGTCGGCTGCGTAGTTTACTTTAAAACGTAACGTTATTCCACTATAGTTAGACTAGTAGTTATCTAATCAATTTAAGTAATATAATCCAAGGGATTACTCAAACTCAGTTTTGTGGTTACTTTCAGCCTCATTTCAGGTTGCTTTGCCATATTTGAGGTAGGCCAAACTATAAAGGTACCGGTACAGATGCGAGAAATTTAGTTCAGGAAATGTATTTCAGGGTTGGATACGAACACAATTTTTATTCTGTGCCACATTCTGTAAAGACATCTGCCACCATTTAAATGACCTTCTGAGTTTCTCATTCTCACTTTAAAAGTAATCCAGAAATAATGCTCGAATTTTTCACAAATAGGCTATCTGTAATCAGAATTAATTGTTTTTAGGTAACAACGGAATACAAATCACAAGTAGCCTACTACCCTATAGTCTACTGACCATATCTGAAGCTTATTCTATTTTTGCACTCATTCTGCACTAGCCTACGTCGCTCCTGTTAAAGAGCGTCAGCGAAATGCACACAATGTAGATGTAGGAAACTAATGTGCACATTCTTGTCTTGACGCAGGTGTCTCCCGCCTGCCTCAGCACTGCAGCTCCTGGTTAAAGCTTTGTGTCCGGATAGAGAATGGAGAGGTCGGCACTTTGTTTTACTCGCAGTGAGCCTCGACACGGCTCTTTCTCTGAGCTAAAAGGTAATTCCACGGTGTGCTGGAGGTCTAGCTGGAAACAGCCTGCAACCAAAGGCCAGAGCCCCATTGTAACACGTTTACGCCTAATTATGAGACTTGGGTTGAGCCACATTTGCTCTAGTAGTGTGCATCCCATCAAGTGATACCTTGTGTGGCAAAATGTGTCTTAGCAATTCATGCACAGAGAGTACATTTTCAACAGTCACATGTTTGGATCTTGGTGTTGAACCTGACTAAGCATGCTGTCAAACAAACTCTTCAGGAGCAAAAAGAGCAGCGAACAGGGGATCTGATCCTCCGGAGCGCACTTCATCCACGTCTGCTCTCTTAAGAGCGCTTGACTGGGCCCAGTCTAATGCAAATAACTTATTCTCTCCCTCCCTTCGGTTCTCAGCTCTAATATGCGTCGCTATTATAGTGCAAACCAAACTAGGTTACTTAAACAATACTGAGAAGAGTTCATAGAAATTCTTAGAAAAAGTTGAAGGGCATTCAGTGTGGAAGTCACGTGGCCTTTCCTTTCTTGGATAAAACAAACTTTTCTTGTGGTACGGGCCAGTGTTCGTCTCATCAAAAGAGCAGCTTTGACTTTGTGGGAAGAGAGTATTAAGAAGATTTACAGGCCCAGGGGTTTATGAGCTGATCATGCCCTACGAAAAAGTTCCAGCAGTTGGAATAGCAAGCTTGCCAAAAGGGGTTGGGGGGCTCGGTTCTTATTTTGCGGCCAAAACCTTGAACCAGGCAGGGTCTATTTTTGTTTTTCCTCCGTGCTGCATAGAGGCACCCCTCTTTCCTGGGGTACCAGTGTCTTTTCAACATCCATACCATCTGAAAGAGCAGTGGGCGTTTCAGCGATTCTCCTCGCCGCAAGGTGCCATCCTCTCCAGCGCTGCTCCTGAAGAATGGAGAGACACTTTATGACACCGCTGCCAAAGACTAAAGACCTCCCAACACAAGAGCAGCGGAAGAAAAGTAAAGGCTACTTTGAAGAAAGCCCACTAGTAGATTTGACTGGACTAGTAGTTTTGGGTGACAACACGCAACTCAGTAACGCGTTACAGTTACTGCATTCATTTCTCCAGTGAAGAATATGGTTTCATTTTGTCATATTACAGTTACCAATCAATGCATAAGACGTTGCTTTTGTCATCACTCCCTCTAAATATCAGATTTTAGTCGAATTATTCCAAAATGGTATCCCACCCTAATCCCTCGATTCATTTTCTTTATAGTGATTTGTCGTCTTTCCCTCACATTGTAGCTCAGATTAATAGTTTACTCTCTCTAAATCCTCCCACGCCTATGATTTTATCGAGCAAGGGGATATAGTACACAGGAAGAGACAGGTAAGTTGTCCAAATTATTGAAGATATAGAGACAATTTTGGTGGTGTAATGGAAACGAGTAGTGTAACGAATTACTGCTCCCAGGGAGTAATAAGTATAATAAGGTTACTTTCCTAATAGGTAATAAGTTACTTTGCTCAGCAACGATCCCAACACTGATGGTATAAATGCAGTACGAACAAACCCCTACAAGGCTTTTAATTTCCACCTCGACGAGAAATTAGACTGAATCATCAGCAATCATGTTTCTTAATCTAATTGGTTAACTATGACAGATTTGTACAGCGTGTCACTATCTCAATCAGCTAGAATAATGCGGGGAGTCCCGAGCCGACAGAGAGCCTATGTAATTAGTAGCAGAAAATTGTTGTGCTGTCCGACAAGCATCTAATTTGCGCGCCACTGTTTCGGTACTTATGCGTAAAACCAGAGAAGAATGGGAGAAATGACACGGGGGTTGTCAACCCCCAATTCCTTGGACGTTTTCTCCCTGTGTCTTAACACCAGGAAATTACTTATAAAGTTGGATGTGTTTTAAGAATAAGAGAAATGACATGTTGCAAACGAAACATTGCAGACAAATCAAGTTTGGAAAAATGGCACAATACCCCATAGTGCTTTCCCCCCACTAACTCACAAACGACTAGGCGGGTTCTAAAATCAATGTAGCCTATATAAATTTGAAGAGGTCCTATAATATATAATCCAAGATAAATTTCGTCTTGTTGACTTTGGCCCTGTTCATACAAATAAAAACAAAAATAAAATAGCTGTTAGTTATTCGAGTTTGTGTGCTCAAAATAGCAGATCCGTGTCATATTTTCTGACACTTCTGCATCTTCCAGGTATGAAATGACAAACTAAACAATTGTTGACTGATCACTTTTCTAGGCTTAATCGATACCTTTTTCCTCCGACTATGGTGCTGGACTATGGCACTGGAGAACCTTAATGGCCATAATGAACAGACACAATACGTCTCCATCGACAAATCTCTAAAATCATTGTGGTCGTGGCTGCACGGGCAGACTCTCTCTAGGACCGGTCCGGGACAATGATCTGCAAAACAGTCCCATATATTCCGTAAAACTTGTATCTGTATCTTCCCTGGGAGCATGCAAGATGTTTTCTCAGCAATGTTCGGGTGACTTTTGAGGGAGGGATTGTGATCTAAAATCACATTTGACACTTCAGCCCTCACCAATTTTTGTATCTGAATTATAGATGACCCCTTTACACCCAGAGGGAATTGTAGGCTAGTAGTCTACGATATGACAGGCTATATATCCAGTTTTGACAAATAAGACAACATGTTCCTTCTTTCGGCATTTTTATTAAGAAAATAAAACATATATATACAAGTAATAACATATTGTGTAAATCCATACAGTGCAAGTGTATAAAAACATTGAATCAGACTATCAATTATCTACAGCTTTTGAGCGAATCTACCAAGGCCGCCAAACGTTCTGTTGAGTGCTTGCGACTTCATTCCTGCACTGACTGACGGAGTGAAACTTATTGCTGTGACACGCACTGGAACTTGTTTTTCCTAGACTGTTTTGTGTGGGTGCCGCCACGAGGAGGGCTCGTTTGGTTCCGGGAGACTGTCGTTCCTCTTTAATTTCAGTCGGTAGAGAGTGGGACGTGGGAGCTGTGCTTGCACTGTGGGGTTTGAGTGCTCTGGTTTTTTGTGTTTTTCCCGCCTCGGGACCTGTTGTCGATGGAAGAAGTCGCTGCATCACCGCCTCTTGCGTCTCAGCCTTGGCCGGGTCGCTGTCCAAGGTGCTGGAGACTTCCCCCAGTCCCCGAGAGCAGCACAGCTTAGTGGAAAGCTGCGATAACATCCAGCGGTCGCTCCCATTCAAGTTGTCTGCCATCAGCAAGTATTGGTTGACGCTTGCCAGGCAACTGCGGAAGCCTGCATGGTAGTCAGAAACCTCGGAAGCCGTGGTAGGACCTGAAACCAATAGAAAGACATTTTAAGGTGAGAAACATGCGTAAAACTGTGCGCAAAGCTGTGCGTAAAGCTGCGCGTAAAGCACCCATAAACTTAAAACAGCCGGGTATTTGTAGTCGCAATATTCAAATTATGTTTGAATGTCGATGGCCTAGTCTACTTCAAAAGTGAATTTATAACTTACAGCTCTGAATCTTCTGGAGGTTCCTCAGATGTTTCACAGTGAGCTCCAAAATGTCAGCTTTCTCCAGTTTGCGCTTTCGAATCTGAATGAAGCGAATACATTGAGCAATTAGCAATCAGTCGTTAACTGGTCTCCACGAGGCATTACATTTACACTCACCGAGCACTTTATTAGGAACACCTTACTAATACTGGGTAGGTATCAGCTTTCAGCTCAGTGGCAACCGGCTACCAAAGTGACATCCGCTTCAAGGTTCGACGTGTTGCATTCTGAGATGCTTTTCTGCTCACCACAGTTGTAAAGAGGTTATCTGAGTCACTGAAGCCTTTCTGTCAGCTCCAACCAGTCTGGCCATTCTCATCTGACCTCTCTCATCAACAAGGCGTTTCCGTCCGCAGAACTGCCGCTCACTGGATGTTTTTTGTTTTTTGCACCATTCTGTATAACCTCTAGAGACTGTTGCGCGTGAAAATCCCAGGAGATCAGCAGTTTCAGAAATACTCAAAGCAGCCCGTCTGGCACCAACAACCATGCCACGGTCAAAGTAACTGAGATCAATCAGATCTTTTCCCCATTCTGATGCTTGATGTGAACGTTAACTAAAGCTGCTGACCTGTATCTGCATGATCTTATGCATTGCACTGCTGCCACATGATTGTCTGAATGGATAATTGCATGAATAAGCAGGTGTACAGGTGTTCCTAATAAAGTGCTCTGTGAATGTATAATCAAAATTATGAAATTATAGTCTCCATGCTTACATTGTTAGTGTAATAGCTCTCCAGAAGAGATTTTAGCTGGTCCAAACACTTGTTTATGCGGGCTCTTCGTTTCTTTTCCATGAGTGGTTTGGATACCTGTTAACAAAAGAGGAGAAAATCATTCAATAAAGGACACTAAGTTTTCATAAGTCACTGTATTTGTCCTTCTACCTATAAGTCCAGTTCCCATTCAGAAGTTGCTCTACACACCTTACTTCCAGCGATGGGTTTGGATTTTACGCAGTCTGATGTTGCCACCATTCTCTGTTGTAGTCCTATTCTGGTTTCCTTGAAGTTAATCTCTTTCCCTCTCTGGCGCACGAATGAAGAAGTTGTGACCCCGAGTGGATTTATATAGAGACACCCACTTAACATCTCAATGCCAAACAGCCTGCCTGTCTCTCGCGCTCAAATGAGCAGCACTGGCGTCATTTGTCAGCCAAAACCAACCAAAAGCTCACTCACCAAAGAAATTTAAACCAAAGAATTTCATGTTTTTTTTTATTTTTAAAATTACTAAATGGTTTTCTACTGAATCCGTTCTCAATCTATTGAAATATAGGCCAAAACGACCTGAAATAATTAGTTATTTGTCTTCTTTAGTTAGTTTTGATCAACTAGTTTTTAACAATAGCCCGTTTACACAGGCCCTACAGCCTACCATGGAATGGTAAAATAGGCAGAAATAGGCAAAAAACCTAGGGACATTATGAAGAAATGAAAATCCCACTAACAGCTTCTCTGTTGCTGTGTTGTAGATCATAATTTGTCAAATGTGCTGTTAATAGTTTATGGGATTATTTGTAGATTGATTTTAAGCACAATATATATCCATAAAGCTCATATAGAAAATAAATAAAATCTAACTATAGCATACACTGTGTATTGAATGCGTTATTAGTGCAAAATACCCAAGAGACACCAACGTGTGGGGCAAAAAAATTAAGAGAAGCGTAAAAATCAAAAACATAATGGGTAATCGTAATGGTAATGCCTTGGTGAGCGGTTTGGGGACTCGTACTAACTCGTGTTATTCATTCTTTTATATGTGAGTTTCACGCCACAAGGTCGAAGGCAGCACCGTGGTAATTCCCTGCGTGTCTCCACAACATTTCGATTTTCTGGTAGCCAAATGCAGGGAAACTGTCACCTCCTGCAACAAGGCACAACAGGTGGCTGGGGCATACCTCACAGGCAAAATGTGCAGCAACGCTCTTATTTACGCACTTAAAAAACCAAACATAAACAAGAAAAGCATAAGAGATTTTGAAAAATTGTGTACACTTTTGTATTCTTTGGCTATTGTGCGTCAACAGTTTTTGTCTTCATACCAGGCGCGGTGAGGCACCGAGGAGAATCGCAGGGCCGCCCCCTGTCTTCGGTCCCTCGCCTCCCGATTCTCCACACTGCTGCCTGAAAAGGGCGAAGGCTTGGGAAAGTCATACCAGCTGAAACAATGTATAGAATATGGGCAAACTGCAGTCCACTGCGCATCTTGTGCTCACACACTCAGACCACCTGAAAACAGACTAAATGGGGCTGGATGAGAAACTATACCAAGACCCAGGTGGTGCAATAATAGGCTGCAGCGTTGTCGTTAGTTACAGGTGTTCATTCATATAGGCTACAGTAAAGGTTAAGTTTGTCTTCAACAAAGTGGTGGGAGAGAATCTATGATTGCTATGTAACCTTTGCATATAAAGATATTATAGCCTATATTTGAGAAGCTTCAGAAGCACTGAAGATGGAGTCTTTTTGAAAGACACGCGACAGGCTGAGAAAAGCTTTCAGCTCTCAGCGTTGCCCAAGTCTCCTCAGGTTTGATACAACACACAATGCGTGTGTTAAAATGACAACTGAGGGCCCGGGTAAAGGGAGAGGGGTTTGTCTCGGTGTATTCAGTCCGGGGGCAGAGCGCCCATGAAAAGAGGCCAGTTTATAGTCGTGGGCCATTGATCTTTTCTTTTCGTCTGTTTTGTGACCACAAAAGTGTGGGCATCACAGATTCCCTCCACTTCTAAAGGGAAGCCACATGGTTTGCTGAGCAGTTTTTGACAATATAAACTAGATACCTGCACAATTTGCAATGGCCAGAATTATTAGAACATTTTAAATGAACCAGTTTTATCCCGTTTTATTGGAAAGGTTAAAATGAGGCAGATTACCAAAGTTTGAATTGACAACATACAAAGCTATAAGATTTATTTTTGAAAAGCTTAAAATGCATTAGCCTACAACTACAAGCTACAAACCCCGTAGACTATGCATAGGCTATCCGTTTATTAAATTGCATGTAGTCCTAATTGGTGTAGGCCTAAATACATTAGCCCACATTCAAGGCTGGACTGATTGGCCTCAAGGAACAAAGTCCACAGTTTTAAGTCACAGCTTGTAACCTATAGGCCTATACTTAAATCGTTCAAATAGCCTACAATTGAAGCGCAGGTCTGGCTTGTGTCAGAAGACGCTAATTGCGTAAAATGTACCGAAAAATTGCATGCCACAGTTTTGGTGCTATATTCTGAAGCGTTTAATCAGTATGAAATTCGGCCGAGATGCTCTGGTATAAGTGAGCTTTCTCGCGGCTTTTGTCCTCTCTGGACGCTACATTATCTGCGTTTTCACGCTTGGCTTTAACACAAGACCGTGGTGGGTTGATTTCAGCATGGAGTCGTGGTATCACAGCAATCGCTTGTCTAGTTATTCTGAGCCATAGAGGAGAGATTTCACCGCTGATTACGCGGTATAATTTCAATTAGCGTTGGTTATACCCTTTGGGGTCAAAATGAGAACGGAGATTTGCCAAATGAAAGGGATTTGTTTTGGTGTTTTTATCGAAATAACTGTTGACCTGTGAATGTAATAAACATCAACAGTGAAGGAATGAGCGAGGCTTTAAAAATGTTTCCTCACACATACCAATTCACCTCTCTCTCTCTCTCTCTCTCTCTCTCTCTCAAAAAAGTTGGTATCCTATAGGTCATCATATCCATAAGAATAGCGCAACGAGAAACTTGTGTCCCAGTTGGACATGATAATGCCAATGCCATTAAATGACAAGTTAAGTGTATGTTTATAAAAGGACGCGGGCTCTCCCTCCACTTTCACTTTTCAGCCCCGGGTCATTCATTAACCCTGGCGGGCCTTTGTCATGGATCCCTGCCGGCGGGGACCTGACAAAGCTGCTGTAATAATTGGACTATTGGGGGACTTGTTAACAACAATTAGTGAAGCAATTATACAATTACTGCAATAAACTATTTTCCTCCTAGAGGGAAACTGGGAGACATTAGCAAGCCAATGGTTACATTATACCCAAGTAGGCTACTGGAGATCATGTCAGTAATGCAAAGGCGGATACCTGAATCTTAACTTTACTTCTTTTTAATGCTTGGTTTATTAAGTATAGAAAATATATTGTAGGTTATCAATGCAAAACTGTGAGATGGAACTCCCCCATACGCAAAAATAACATATTTGACAATATCAGGCCAGTGTTTGAAATATTTCACAATAGGCCTATACATATATTCATTAATAATATATTCTGGCAAGCTATTCCAAAATGTACAAGTAAATGTAGTCTATTTGTTTTATTGCTGTTGTATAATGTATTCTGGGATGAGCACGTATATTTTAAAATATCAGATTCATGAATAATGTATTCTGAGATAAGAGCCTATATTCCATGTCAAATGTATTATAAATGCATGTAAATGCAGAACATGAAAGTGACTATTTTTGTAATGTTGACATGTATTTCCTCTATATATTGTAGGTCTACACGTATTGCAGATTTTTACATGTGGTTATCATATAGCCTATATCAATACAGAACCATGTTGTTAAAATGTATGTAAATATAGGCCCATATTTTTGGGTATTGCTGCGAGCGGAGCAAATCGAGGTCCCGCCTTCCATTCAGACTGACCTGAGGCAGAACTGGTGTGACCAAAACGTGTATTGTGAGCAACAAGGCCAGAGTAAAAGGAACAGGTACACGGACAGGTGCACTGGAAAAATATTAGAAATATAGAGAGGATTTGTTGAAAAGCCACGCGACGGACCTGTTGACGAAGCTCTGATCAAACATCAAACAGAAATAGCATCATGAATTTCTATAGACTGGTCGTCAGGTTATTTAAGACTTCTTACTTTGGTTTGGGCACACAATGGCTGCTGTTTGCCTATGTGTGCCGGGGTTACCGCCTGAAAAGACCAGAGGTGCACATTAACATCGCTTAGGGTTTTCTCAAGGGCCGAAATGAACTGACTGGAAAGTAACTTTATAACTCGCTGGAGGATGAAGCCTTTGTCGAGCTCTCGACTGAAAGACACAAGTGCCTAACAAAAGAGGAGCGCCTTTGTTAAACACTAAGGCGCATGGGTATTGATGCGCCTTGAATTGCAAAACATCTGCCATTTACTCTACACCACTTCAAACAGATTTGAATGAGAATAACGAAGCAACTTTTTAGCGCACTGTCTTTGGCCGCGCGTAAAACAACAGTCACCCGGCTTAAGACCGACTTGGAAAAAGAGATTAGAAGCATATTGTATAATGATTGTGAGAAAACATTATTTTGCCTTTCCTGGAATTTAAAGTTTACTTCACCCGACTGTTACAGTCAACATTTCAGGTAGGGTGCCCATTTTGGTCAGCGTTGTCATCTTAAGTTACATGGGCCCATATTTTATTACAATATTCAAACCTCCAAATGTGTTGGAAAAGTTGTCTAGTCTAATTGTAGTCCACGGCATTGCGGTTTCGGTTTGAAATTCAAGATGAGTTTATATAAATCCAGAGCTCAGAAAATAATCTGATTTTACGCACAGCGCCCAGCTCTAGAATAAACCTACAGTTGGATTTAAAGAACAGCGAACTGACTAAAAATTAACTCCGACTTATTGTCAGTGGGTTGAGACGGCACGACTATATAGACAATGAGTTAATGTAAAGGTATTAAAGCCCACTTCATCATGAATTCATTGGTGAGACACCACTCACTCTGTTAATTATCAAACCAATATTCCCAAAGGTCTAAGATAACCTCGTTTTAAAGACGTTCTAGTATTTCGACTAAATTGAGTGTATTACAAAACAATATGTATTCAAAACGGTTTATTAAATGCAGAAATTGAGTGAATGGACATAAATGATCTTATTTGATGTGAGGAGAAATGTGTGGCCAGGCTCAGTCAGCAACAGCAGCATCCCTGAACTAAATGCCTATTGATTCACAAGACATTTTTCTTTTAAGACAAATCCCATATGGCCACCAAAAAGTAAGGGCTTCCACTTAAGTGTGTTTTGTTTTTGCTTTGGCTGCAAAAAGAAGGACCAGTTGCCGGTCCAGTTTTTCCCAGGGTTTTCCCTTTATCTGGCAAAAGTGGAAAATTGGAAGGTACAAGTGAAAAGCCATGGGGCGTTCCTCCGATTTTCCTCGCTCCATATTTTGTAAAACAGAAATATGTGTCCTCTCAGCACGCAGTTGGTGCCCTCGACTCGAACAAAAAGAACAATTTCTTTAAAAATAAAATAGGTCTATATGTTAGCTGGTATATGATTCGTGAGAAAGTAGCCTACTAAAAATGTTGCGGTAGTGTAGGTCTATTGATGGTTTCGGAGCCTACTTATCTTTTAAAATGTATATTATTTTATTTATCATCCTGCAATTTGCCTATTTATTTTAATCACCCCAGATTACAAGATTAAAACATAGGCTACCCAAAGCTTAAACATCGAATAAATGGATGAAAACATTGAAATTCTGTATGACAACGTGTGTGGCGTATGTAACTCTGAAATTGGTATGAAATCGTCAATTTGTTGGTGTCAGCGTTCAGCTTTCCAAACGCGCCATATGCCATGCTAAGTGGCACTATTTACCGATTCGTTCCTAGTTTCACGGTCCATCCTCCCCTTCTCCTTGCCAGGAAACTGAATAGCCACAACAAAATGGCAATTTACCCTCTGGAACTGTCACATACCCCCTGTGGTAAGGCCTTTTCCGTTTCACGACGTGGGGCACCCCGGCTTCACTGAGCGCCTCAGTTTGAGAGTTTGACTTTTAAATGGAGAGGAAAGTGGTTCACTGTCAGTATCTCTCAACAAGAATCAGCGTTGTGTCACTCATAGTACCTGTAGCCTGCCGGACTGTCAGTGGAAAGCAACCTGTCAGGAACATAAAAGGAATCAAAAGCACCTTTACTTCATGTGTTTGGTGCCAGGAATTATAGCAGTGGAGAAAAAAACCTACACATGGCACACAGTGGGCACATGGTCATATTGGTTGACTGTGCAGTAACAGAAGAAAAGCATAGCTAAACCTATTAATTTACACTGTTGGTAGAGGGGGTAAAGATGACTCAGATAATCCAACAAATCCACTCCCTTTTCCCGCAAGAGTCTAACCAGGCCGCCCTTGTAAATAAGAATTTGTTCTTAAGTGAGCTTCCTGATAAAATAAAGGTTAAATAATAAAAAAAAAAAAAGAAGCAGTCAAAGAATATGTATAGCCAAGTCCTCATGGGTACCCCCATACTACACTAAGGAAAACCAGAGGGACAACATCTGTCTATCAACAAATGAAATTAGGAAATCCCTTCTAAATGTCAGGGAGCTAACATATCACACACAGCATATGTCCTGCAGATAGTCCTGCTCAAGCTGATATAATAGACATTGAAATAATACAATAATAAATACAGTAAAAAAAAAAAAACGTACATAAGATTAACTGCAGAACACAAGAGAGGCATCCTAGATCAACTTTGCAAACAGCGTGCAAAACCCTTGAATGCCTAGAGGCCAAACATGATTCTCTGGTCCAGAGATGGCAGAGAATGAAGAAAGCATGGATTTTTAATTGTTAAGAAGCTTTTGTCTGGGAAGCAACACGATAAAAGACAGCGGTTCTCAGGAGAAATACCCATTAAAAAAAAAAAAAAGGATTATGTGCCCAGCTTGGCCAGGAAAGATCTTACTAGGAGGATCCTGTACAGGCTGCTTATTGCTCCTAAAAAGGAATTAAATTCAGTGTCAAATCAGTAAACTACTTTGGCTCCCTCATGTGTCCAAAAAAAGTACAGAAACCCATTAGTATAGGCATAAAAAAAATGGGAACACTTAAACCAGGGCTGAGTATCCTTCATTTGTGA
Organism: Centroberyx gerrardi; assembly: GCF_048128805.1. Taxonomy (NCBI): domain Eukaryota; kingdom Metazoa; phylum Chordata; class Actinopteri; order Beryciformes; family Berycidae; genus Centroberyx; species Centroberyx gerrardi. The sequence continues at coordinate 7,658,114 of NC_136010.1, forward strand.
CTTCTGGGTATGAGTTAATAACAATAAAATGTTGAATTTCTATTTGACAAAGCTGTACACACACACTGTAGAAGATCTGGCCACGATCTGACAACCCCCCCTGGTTTAAACCTCAGTACAGTAACCCTTCTCACATTGTCTTGTTATGGCTGTTTTTGTGTTAAACTAAATTCAGAGCATCCAAATGCTCAGATTTCAAATGCAGCCTCTTTTTCAAAGGCACTATAGAATCTGGTTTGAAAATGTATAGTCTGGATGGGTGAAAAATGAATGGATATTTTTTATTCACATACTTTGCTTAAGTATAGTTTTGAGATACTTTACTTGAGTATTTCCATTTTAGGGAACTTTTAGGGAACTTACTATATTTAAGTAGTGCCTATAGTAACTAGTGCCATCATGTGGTGAGATCAATGTTGCAGCAACATCAAACAGTTTGCTGAACGAGAGGAAAAACGCACACAGATCCCATTTCATGTCTTTATTGAACCACTTTCACTTGTATATAACTGATGTATGCAAATATTTGAATTAGTAAAGTGGTGTAATAGCATCAGCTGTTCCCCATTCCATGTTTCACCATTAAATGCCTTGAGGCTGTTACATAACTCAACAGTCATTCATAAGAAGTTAATATTTCACCATAAAACAAAATTAACATTATTAGTGTCATCTTGGAAATTTTAGACAACATTTGTGTAGGTGTAGTGTAACAGTAGAATAAGCTTAAATCCCTATGTCACGAACAATACAAACACATTTTCTCATTATGACTGTGTAGTTGTGTTTAAAACTAGGTTCAGATGTGTGAAAGGCATGCTGAATTCAAGGAGTGCAAGAGTTAACACAACAGCTCAGAGATATTTCTGTGAGCTGAGGATATTTATGTATTACACATGAGTAGCTTAATATTAGTAAAGGTATTGAAATAAGAACTGAGCAGAGATTTTTTGTTTTGTTTTTGGTGTGTAGAGGTTAGATGGTATGATGATTGTCTAGCAAGGCCAGAAATGTCTAGCAAAGAGGGAAGTAATATATAATTTCATCCAATCATATTTTGCTCAAAGCGGGAATCTTATGACTGAGTTTCTGTTTTGCACCAAGAGAGGTTGCCGACCACCTCTGAAATCATGTGTGCCTGTTGTTGGTTGCTTCAGCTCATTTCAAGATTTTGCTTATCAATACATCTCTCATAAATACAAACAACAACAAATGCATCTAAAACAATTGGTTTACAACTGTTGCAGCAAAATTAGACTACTATATATTTTCTAAAGTAAAATTGTCAGCATTTAAAGAGAAAAAAAAGCCTGAAGCACATCAGTTTCTCTGTCTGCAGAGACACATAGCTACCTTAAGCTGTCTGCTACTTGCTAATGTTTTGGGTGTAACTCTGAATGAGACCTTGGAAGTACTGCTGCGTGTTTTTGTGGGGCTGAAAAATGATGATGTAGCATTTTGGGAGAAAATACCAGAGCAGGACGGAGTAGAGACTGGAGAGTACTGCCAGAGCGTTAAGAGTTTGGATGTACTTGCCGTGGTACATTATGTATTCAGTGGCAAAGATGACCCAGGTGAGGATCAGCAGGAAGAGGCAGAAGGTTATTGCTTTGGCCTCATTGTAGTTTTTTGGGAGGTCTTTCCCCATGTAGGAAAAGACAAAGCAAAGGAAACACAAGGATCCAAGCAAAAGCACGGAAATGGTGAACGCTTTGAATTTACCGATTTCACAGCCGATTATGATTTTGTCTGGGTACCAAAATGTTTCATTGTAGGGCTTGTGTGGTCCAGAAGCATACTCAATAGTAAGTAACAATGCTTGGGTAAAAAATGCCACTGCGATGACCACCCACTGTCCATTATATTTCATCCACCAACTGTGGAGCTTGGGGAACTTGGCGGCCATTTTGAAAATGCAAACAATTTGAAAAGAGCGCACCACAAAGCACGCTAGACAGGGAGTATAAAACAACAGAAATGGCAAATACCTTAAGATACAATAGGTGCCTGTTGGCTTACCAAAGTAAAAGAACACGCTGAGACTACACACACTTAGGCAGCCTAAAATGAGGAAGCACATGGACCCTCCAGCAGATTTGACAACAGGTGTGCTGTAGTTAGTGGCAAAGAGAACGGCCATAGCTAGCGAGAGGCCCACCAAGGCACAAGTCGCTACCATGATCAATATAGCCACTCCGTCTGTGAACGGGACGTACTCCACTGACCGCGGAGTGCATGATGTACTTCCGTCTACAGACCACTCTGTCTCCTGACAGCGGATGCAGTGGTAGGCATCCTCTGTTTTAAAGGAGAGAGGGACAAATGGGGGTAAATTTAAGCATAGCCATAGAAAAAATAGATCAGATAACTGAGGGTGCAGTGTTTTATGTTTCATCTGTGATATGTTCTGTGATATGTTCTGTGATGAGCTTTTAGTTGCCAGCAGGTTTACTCTTAGGTAAGTTTCACGTAGCATTTTGGGAAAACACACATACACACACACATATTTGATACCACCTTAGAGGTAGTTGTTACAAGACAAGAACATCTCACATGATGAGAACAAATTGGTTCATTGTTAGGGGTCAAGTTGAGGGAAGATGACAGTAAAACCTCAAAACCATTGTTCCATTACTGATATAGTTGGATGCCATCTTTTGCTGATTAATCAGTGTGAATCGATCCAACGGCCCAAGCAGTTCTAGTGCTACTGTATGTTGTTCTACCCACTGAGCCACACAGGATCACATCTGAAATTAAACCCACTGATCTGTCACTCCTTTTTCTGAAGAATCAAGCAGGTTTTCAGAAAAAAAAGAAATCCCTCTAGACAGAATATTCATTGAAATAAATAAAAGAAATCACTCTTGACAGAATATTCATTGAAATAAATAATTTGTCACTGTAATGTGCTTCTGGTTGCCAGCCTGAAACCACAACAAATCACTGTTGAATAGAAACACAACAGGGATTAAAAATGTTTCTGCTCCAGATTTACAATAAGTTAGTGAGCTTTTGAGTTTTTCTTTTTTTGTCAGATTAAAAATTCAGTGATCACTGTGGAAAACAAAGCCTATGGCTGTGTTCAATCAGCTTGAAATGGCTATTAAATCATCTCAGCAGTGGAAAACCATGCTGAGAGTCTGTGGTGTTAATGACACCGCCTCCTCATGCCAAAAACAGTGGTGTTCTCTTTTTCTCTCTCTTTTTCTTGTTTTCATGCATGCTATTTTACCTGTGCGGTTCTCGTAAGTTCCATTTAGACAGATTTCACAATGGAAGCAGCATTTATGGATTCCATCTTGCTCCTTTTTATATCCTGCATCACATTCTGGAGAACACTCTGAAATAGGCACCTGTACAAGACAGTGATGTAGCAGCAAATCAAATAAAAGTGCCGTAAAGAGTACAGGCAAATACTAGGGAAGCTAGCATGCTAGCATGAATGACACCATCTATTTATCTTCCTGATAATATACAGGAATATATTATCATATATATTGTGTTTTTCCTGGGTCTTAATATATATAAAAGTATTATGATTCAGAGAAAAAAAAACTCACTTTTCCATTTGTGTGCCAGTGAATTTTGGTGTTGTTGATAGAGAAGTAGACCGATGGATGACTTTCATATAAGCCAACCTCCTCTGCATCACCTGTGCGGTTCCAGTAAACTATAGAATAGGACGCATACTTGGGGTCACCATTTTCATCAAACTGAATAACCCGGTTTAAAAGGGTGAAGTTTGACTTCTTCAGCTCTTCTAGAACCTGTAGAGGGTACACAGAGTTGAAATGATAATACTTGCATTGGTTCCCAGTGGACATTTGAGATGCTAACTAAACAAGTTGTTAAACCATAAAAATATTCCTGAGGGAGTAATTGCAGTGTGACGCCACTACTTTTACAAAGTGATGTATTGGATTGAAGAATCTTAACTTAACTTTTGATACCAAGGCAGTATTTGACAGAAAAACTATTTGCTTTTGCGTTTTGTTTGTATTGTGAGGCTGTAAAAGGTTTGTTTACATTTGCTATAGTTGTTAACCCTGGAGCAAAACAGACCAGTATTTTGAGTTGTGATGGATTTCGAAAGTTCAAAAAGGCATATAACCATCTACAAGTCAAAGCTGAGGAACATATGAATCTAACCAAAACTCAGATAGTTAAATAAATTAAATAGATTCTCAAATTAAGTTAAATAAATTAAATAGATTCTTAAATTAGTTGTACTTACCATGTACGGGTACACTGTGATATTGTTCCGGCATTTGCCAACTCCACATTGCAACACTTTGTGTATGGCATGAGCGATGGCATACGCCGCAGAGTAAATGGGAAAGGAATAAGATGGGTTCTCAGCAATGACCTCATCTGGATTGAGGCTACTGCAGTTGCAAACTTGATTACAAAACTTCTCTTGTCCTGCATTTTCACAATGCTTCTGGTCTTTGGAAGAATAGATAAAATCACGTAAACCAGGCATCACCACTACAGTCTCAGAAACCCCAAGTATAGTTCCAATATTTTGGATTCCTTTCAACTTGGGGAGATTCTTGTTTAAGGACCACGTATCCCCTGCTATCCACACCTTGTTGGTGACATGAAACTGTATTGCTGACTGAATGGCAGGCTCAACGTACTTTTTAAGGGAAAAAACAATAATGGTAGATATTTTCTGTGCCTCTATTTCCTTGTACATTCTTGAGTAATTTGTATCGTGTTGGAGTTCTTCGGTGTAGGCCAAGCAGATCTTTGTGCCCTTAATCTGTTTTTTGAACAATTCCAGGCCATCTGTGCTGTAAGCATCGCTGCTTTTGAGGAAAGCGACCCAGCGCCAGTTGAAGTGCTGCATGAGGTGAACAATCACCTGTATGATGTCTTTATTGGGATGTACTGTTCGTAGGAAAGAAGGAAATCTCTGTTTTTCTGAAAAGACAGAACTTGCAGATCCATAATTTACCTGTCAAAAGAGTGATAGATCAAGTTTTATCATTTTAAGTGACAATACAATACTCAAGTTTAAAGTTAAAGGCAAGGTTAGCAATATATCAAAGTAATAACATTACAGTATAAACAATAACAATAATAATGACATTGTCATATAAATATGTTTGTTTTGCTACTCTCTATTGCCATTTGATATAACAAAAATTATATGTTTTATTGTTCTGGCAGCAGTTTGTTGTTTGGAATAAATAGAAGAAGAACTGGGTAGTTAGTGCACCACCCACAGAAACTCAAACTTCATCAACAGAAATTCTCCCAAATCCTCGCCCATTCTCACCTATTCTTATCTAAATTTTTTCTAAATCATTGTTTTCTTCTACCAATGTCATTATAAAAACAAATCATCTGTGACATAATGTGAAGATGTCAGTAAACTACAATAAAATCAACTAATGACATTTTATTTAACTGTCAGATGAAAATGTCACCACGAAGTGCAGCATTGATCATTTGTATCATGATGTTAGAGATAACTTGAATATTAAAGCGATAGAGATTGGCTGCCTTCAGATCTTGGCACTCATGATTTTGAATTTGTGACTTCTTAAGTCCTGAAAAGCGCATTTGAGTCAGTAACACCACCAGATATTACCAAAATCACTATTTTCTCACTGGCTCTGCCTTTAGAAATATACAATAAAATAAAAAAAGGTTGACAAATCTACCATGGGGATGAGATTCATCATGAACAGCGGGGCCACAGTCAGGGTCTCAGTGCTTCCAAAAGGACCGATCACTGCCATCACTTTGGACATATACTTGTTTCCTTCTCGGATCGAGCCGTTGACCGAGACGAGCTTCAAAACACCTGGGAAATTGAGAGTATCTGAGCAGTGGTCAAATATCTCATACCCAAGTGATACGTTTGGCAGGAGGCTAGTAGAGTTATTGATTTCCTCTATGGAGAACCTCATCACCTGAAACATCCGATAACTTGGCAGAGTGAACCGTTGACTGTGGACAGAGAGAGACAGGAGAGCAGGAGAGTGGATTTTATAATAAGCATTAACCTTTAAGTTTTCATGCTTCACTTCCACTGCGTTTTCACTGTAGCTTAAAAACTATTTCATTACAAGTGCTTTGCAGCCTCAGTGCACTGCTTCAGGTATTACCATTTGCAAAGAAGCGTCACTTGTAAACCGACCACAACAAACACTATCAATCTTGTGACTCCTTCCCAGGTTTGGATGTAAAAAAAAAAAAGTCCATTTATCATCCATTTATGCAGTTAACTTTATACAGCAACTTTGACAAAATAGAAATGTACTAATTGAATAGAGTGAGGTGAAAATGTGCCACTGAACTGTAGCTCAAGTTTGAGACAAGACTGATATAATACTCACCTGGAGCAGTCAATAGCTTCCGGTCTGACATGAACAATCGAGCCGATGGCATGATGAACATCAAAAAGTCCACCGAGCAAATAATCTCCTTGTAGATGAAACTCTGAGGCTGGAAGAGTGCATTGAGGCACGGCAAGCAGAAGAGATCCCAGTAGACACAGAGAGGCAAGGAAATGCTTCATTGTCTTGTTTACCTTTCACCAATCTGATGTGAACTCTAATGGGCTCTGCTTCTGCCTTTAATAAGTTCTGACATGCTGGCGATGGCACACCCCCAGTGCTCATTTCCATGGACTTAGATATGCATGACTTAATGAGGATATCATAACTACATGGTGGCTAATGGTTGGTAGAAAATTCACAAATCAGTATGCAAAAAGCATCTTAACTGCTGCTAGAGAGACTGGGGACTGGACACAGGGTTAAACAAGCATAGTTATGGTCAAACAAATTCCTGCAATATTCATTAATTGGGTAATCCTGGAGGTTCAGTTGTGGTAGGCAAGCTTCTTCCTTTGGCCAAAGTGCCAGATGCATTTTACACTTTAATTTTTGAAAGATATGAAGACACATTTTCATATTTTGAGAAAAATACAATTTCCCTGTGACAAGTGCCTGGTGAAGAACAACTTAGCAAAATGTAAAGTTAGATGTTAAAATGAAAAGGTAATGTTAGCACCCCTTACTATGGTGCATGTTGGATGCGTGCAAGTATGTAGTTCTGTGAACCTGGAATGTGTATTTATTGCACTTTGCTTTATTTGTTGTATTTATGCTCATTGTTGAAAATGTGCAGATCTATGGTGGGTTTTATTTCTCCTTTATCTCTCCTCCATAAAAGGCCTAAAAATATGAAGCTGAGACACCTACATATTGTTTGAAGGGACACAGCCTCTTTAATAGCATTTGGAGTGAAAAAATTACACTTAAGTTATTAAAATCAAGTTTTTGTTTATAACTGTAGCACAAGAAAACAATAACATGCAATCCATGAGAAACATATTTAATTAATCAAATAGAACCCAATTAACCAGTTCTGCTTTTCATCAATTTCAACTGATGGATTTGAACACTTGGAAACAGTATGGTGGTTGGAAGAAAAAGAAAAGAAAAATAATCTCAAAACAATTTCATATTTTAAAATATATATATACAAATCCTCCAGACAACCCTTTGAAACATTGACTTTTTACAGGAAAAAATGTTTTGATCCCTCACTACAGTGCTGATCAAGGTTTAAAAAAAAAAAAAAAAAAAAAAAAAAAGTCTCTGGGTACCAAAAATACTACTGCAAACACTTATAAGATCCCCAGCATACTGATAAAAATGGCAAAAAAAAAAATCTTAGGGTTAGAGAAAAAAAAAAAAGTGTGATCGTCACCCCCTTCATCCATTTGTTTTAATAAAAGCTCTCAATCTCAATGTTCTTATGTTTCCTCTGAAAAAGAAAGAAAGAGAACAATATTTTTGCTTGGAATGATTAGATATTTACCATAAATCTTTTAAACTAAACACAATATAAAGGGAGTACACCAGCTAGTCTACATAAATGGAATGGACCCCGGGCTTTGAAACACAGCTGGCTCAATGTTTCAAAGAGCAAGGGTCTTCGGGGGAGAACATGTAATTGCTTGATTAGTATCTCAGGTTTAAATTTACTATGACTTGGGCTTGGTTGACGGAAAATACTGGTAGCACACTTTGTAGGTAGTGTGTGTTTTGACTAAAAGAGTAACAGAATTGTGTAAAACGCCCACGTACAGCAACTTCATTGCCTTGCCATATCAAGCAAAATGCCCCCGTAAATGGTTACAGAATTTGGTTTCCAGGAGTGCTCAATGACACAGTATTTAATCTGTTAAATCCTACAAGGCGCAAAAGCTCAGAGAACTGAGATAAAGGTAGACTAAGGGCTACAGGAGACTAAATGGGTTGGAGGTTAGTGACACTCAACTTGAATTATGCATCCCATGCTGTGGTGGGAAAACGAAAAACATAACATGAAGTCAACAAAAATCCATATTGGTACTTCCTACATTGGCTATGCCAGCGAGAATCAGATAAGAATTGCATTAGTAGCCAACTCAAGCTAATCACCAATTAAGAAAAACTATGTGTGCCGAGTGTGTTTATTTTAATAAAATGTCATCAATTTGTCAAGAATAGATATGTTATGATAGGTATCTTATGCGTGTAATGAATGCATATTCAAGTGAAATGTAACTAATTTCTAAACAAATGTCTGCATCTAGTATAGAGGACAATTGGATGGGACCCTCTGAAGCCAGAGCAGCAGCACACTTTTATCACAAGAGACAAAATGATTCAACTTGAAAACCATTTCCTTCAGATTTCAACTTTTACATCTAATCATGTTATTTATTTTTGCTCTAATACTACTGACTTTCCATATAGAACTTGTTACAAATGAGTAGGTATCAATGTCTTAATCAAAAGTTGGCAGATTTGTTTCACTTGGGAGACGGAGATCTATTGGAATCACCATCATTGGGAAAAAAAAAAAACCACAAATGAATTTCACTGCAATTCCTTTCAGTGTGATTCCTTCCTGGTGACTTTATACTTACCCCATGGGGTTAAAAAGGCAAAAGGTAGCACTGTGTCTCACCTACTACTGAACAAATGCAGACCAATCCCAAAATGAGGATCAAGGTCCTCAACAGAAATTCCCATACCCCTTAATAGACAAAGGCAACGTTTCCAGGCTAATTTGATCCGTGCCACTCCTATCCTCATCAAACACCGTCAACCATGGATCAAAATTCTTTTTTTTTCTTTTTCTTTTTTTTTTTTAAATTGTCCCCCTCAAAAAAACAAAACAAAACAAAAAAAAATCACTGACCCTTGTCACTCCTCACTTAATCTTTTTGTTATTTTGATAAATTTTAATTTCAAACGTGAAGGAGGGGAAGGGAAAGTGGGAGTTTTTAACTAGCAAAAGGTTTCGCTGTGTCTTCCTTGCCTTTGTAAGTCCTCTTCCCATGTGTGAAGGGTAGGTATCTGTACTTGATCATATGCTAGAGATGAGGGGAAGAGAAGAAAGGAGAATTAGCAACAGTTATCATTAAGCTCAAACATTTTCACGAATTTAAACCATACATACAAACATACATAGAGTACATAGACAAGTACAGCCCTACTGGCTGTATCAGGTGCTTTCAAAGGAATTAGGGCTCATGCAGAATACTCAGGCATGAGAATTAATGCAGTGCATGTGGACATATTTGCTTTTGCGCTCACAACATGCCTCTTCCACAGCACACTTTTTGGATCAACTGCAGTAACTGAATTATGGCCTGGCTCAGCCCAGCTTTTTTACCTTGATCTGCCTCTTCATGGTGATGCAGAAGAGCATGATGAAGTACATTACAAGTATAGGCCAGAACACTGGCACGTTGAAGGCTTCAAAGAATGTGCAAATCATGGCGATGACGATGCCTTTCGTTGCCGAATGCCTGGCAAGATGAAAAACAAACAAACAATTAAACACAATTAAAACAATGTATTACCATAATGATCCCACTGAGGCAGCATGCATCAACAATGTCCTAAACTCTTACTTATAGCTGTTAACTGGATAGATTATGTATACAGAGACAATATAGACAATAGACCATCTAGACAATATAGGATATTCACATTTTTGGAAAAATTACTCCACTCCCCCGGCCACAACAACTTAGGTTACAGGCAGTGTTAAAACATACGTGCAAAGAGGAACCAAAGGTTATCTATTCACACACCAGGCAAATGCAAGTTGTAAGATGACTGATGCAAAACCACTTTCCACTCTTCCTGCTTTAATACACAAGTGGAAAGAGGGTTTGCATACACACATACACGCAAGGTCATGTGAGGTTAAAACAACTTTCCAATAGTAGAACACAAAGAAAGGTTGCCTTGACACATACCTTAAAATAGTTTAATAGCGTTTTGCTTTGATACACAATTTTTAAAATGCTTAAAACTACCTGCTCAAGGCTTTTGAACAATATGAACTCCTGCTGTCCCAATGCAGGTTCGTTAAGCTGCACTTTTAGAAGACTAATAACAGTCGGGCGGCCCTTCAGAGTAAAGTTACGCCAGAGAGGGGGGGTGGGGTGGATCTCAGCAAACAAAGATTATATAGTTTGTAGGGTCATAGGGTCACACACAAACTAATTATAATACCCAAGCAATAACCCAGTATCTTTGGTTTATGATAAATTGCTACCACCTCTTACAAATGAGTGCCGCATGACTCAACCTGGGACCACACAGGTCATTTGAAAGAAGATAATTTGCAATCGCTGTGCGGATGAGAGCGACGGATGGCCAGGCCATGAGGTGGGCTCTCACCAGAATTTGAATTCAGGCAACCTCCTGATGAAAGGGCGGAACTCCTCGTTCTGCTTGGTAGGGAGGGATGGGCCCTCATCTGCAGGTGAGACAGGTTACACACAGTGATGTAGTGGTTAATAAAAAGCTGGATCAACTATGAACTTCAGTCGCAATTCAGCATAAGGCCAACAACCACCAATCCAAAACATGACACTGAGAGCAAAAAATATTATGTTTAATAGAAAATACTAATTCATGTTTTATTTTCTAGAAAAGACTCAATTTCCTATTTTTCTATTTATACCAAACAAACTGCTGCTGTTGTTATCGCAAATGTAAAATGCATCACTTCCTGTTCACCGGAGGACTTTTTCCCCCAGGAACAAGCTACTCAACACCGGGAGTTTAGAACAGCAAGTGTAAAAGCTTTCATGAACTGGATACAGTTTGAATCACTATTGTGTTATATCAACTGGCAATAGAGAGTAGTAAAATGGACATTTATTTACATTCAAATGTCATGGATTATTGATTAAAGGTAATTTTATTTTTAATGTATCCATCTCCATTCACTAATGTTTCCAGCACAAAAATGGTCTGAAGTGAATTTCAACTCAATCCTCAAATGTATAAATAACAGTATTCTGTTATTCTGATGATTACTTACTGTGAACAAGCTTTCAGAATAACAATCTGATGCATGCCTGTGTCATGTAAGTGTAATGCATCATTAGCAACATCTGATTTTCCTGACATTGTATGGAATTGACATTTAACATAAATATGACTTGTCAAGTAAATGGCAGCCTGAATGTAAGAGCAGATATCACTGCCAAAAGTAGCCCACTGTCAGCTATACATGCCCACATCACAAAAGACTGATCTGATTTTGTTGAGTCAACTTGCCTTCGTCAAGCAGTGAAGGATCCACTTTCGGTGATAGAAAAGCGATGAACAGGTTGAGGTGGTAGATTCCCAAAGCATATGTTACTATATACCAACCCTGAAAAGCAGCATAAGGAGCATGACCATATTAACAGGCATTGCGGGCAGCCAATACTCACAAAAATGTACATTCCTTAGTAAAATTCACATATACACATGGTAAAGAGCAAACATATTCTCATGGAATCAGAACAGACAAGTCGACTAAAGTCTAAAAGCAAACAAAAACCAAACCATACAATCATTCTCACTGTGTTATTCTTTGCTATCAAAGAGAAAGCCCTAATATGACACAATGCTTGCCCAAGAGCATACTGCAGGACTTATTTACAGTGCATACTACACTGTAAATAAGAAAACACAAAGGAATACGCCAACTTTCCTTCATTAACTTACTGTTATGCAACAAGAAGATTGGGAGCAGTTTCGCCTATGGGTGTCAAGAATTTATTTAGTTTGCTACAGTTCACGCTAATGCATTGGCACACTCTGCTTAGTGGTCAATACAAGCTAGCTTAGCATCATCTAAGAAGTAGGATTGTAACGATACGTTCTGCTAATGGTTCGGTTTGATAAACAATACTGGATCATGGTTTGATATTGTCACAATATTTTTAGCAAAATCTGAAATGATGATCTGAAAGTCAATTACGGCTGAAAAATCCCTTTATAATTTTGAAGGGAAAACAGAAACAAAAGTACAATCCATTAATAGGGTGACTAAGATAAATTCTAAATTTTTTAAGACATTTAACACTTTTTAAGAAAAACAGCTATGTTTTTACTACCTGTGAAACTTAAAACACAACATTTAACCACATATCAGCGACTGGGTGCAGCATGTTGCTAGTGTTACCTGTTAGACAAGACTCTCTCACAATACTTGCGAACAGTCTTGTCTTGTTGCTGTTTTCCTCAATTTGAAACCCAAAATGCTGCCACACAGCAGACTTAAGGCCCATTCACACTTAGAGCGACAACTATAAAGATAACTATAAACTATAACGATATGCTGTTGCTCAAGCGTTCACACTACAACGATATCGGTGCCGAATATTCAGAGAAAAAATGGAGCATGATTACTTTAACGACGTGCTTTTATTTTACTCGCTCTCTAAAGTAAATAACGAAATAGCCGAAGGATTTGGGTTCATGCATTGCCGCAAAAGAGAGAGGAGATGGCAGATAATAATGCTCTTTTATGGCGCTTTCATGACATTATTGTGCTTTGTTTATATGACTGCTAATGGTACTAATGGTCTCCAAGTGAAGCTATTCATTTCTTTACCAGTAGGAGACTCTGCACACTACATCTACTGTGGATCAAAAAGTAAAGTCTCCTGTAGCCCATGTTGAGAGAAACACCTGTAACTTCACCGTGGCTAAATGGGTTTCAACAGGATACTGGAGGGGTCTGTTGTTCCCTCCCGGTCATATTGAAAACATAGGATAATAGCGCATATGCGGTCAGGTTGGCCAAGATATTATGCTATTTTCTTAGCATCATGCTAGCAAAAGGTAGCGATTTAACTAGCTTCCAGGTCAGTAAACACGCCTTACCGCTAATCCCAAGAGCTGTTCCGATCCCGACCGGTATGTCACGTTTCTTTTCAACATTTTTAGAGGCGGTGGTCTTTGTCAAACAGCGCCGGGTTCCTCTGGACTTCTGTAATCAGTTCCTCAGCAGCAGCTCCGTCACTGCAGTGAACTATTGAATTCTCCCACCCCGTCCTTCTTTGTTTTAGTTTAATTGGTTGAAAATGTTTTATCGTTGTTTCTACCGCCAGAAAAATCGCTCTGAGATGGAACCAAGAATATAGTTATAGTTGTTGTTTTGGATGTTTTTATAGTTACAGTTGTAGTGTGAACACAGACATTCTATTTACTTATAACGATTTAAATCTTTTTATAGTTATAGTTATCTTTATAGTTATCGTTCTAGATGTGAATGGGCCTTTAGAGTGAGAGTCCTCAAGCTAAAACTTGCCCCAAGCTAAAACGTGCTAGCCTTGTGCTCTCCAGTGTGGTATGCAAAACTGAAAAGACCATTCTGAACAACTTTTCTTAGGTATTAGACCAGTTGAAACCGTGAACGTTTTATCAACTCCACAATGCATATCATACATTTTTTTCCCACAAAATTCTGTGTCACAAACTTTCGTTACATCCCTTCTAAGAAGCATTAGCATGTGCTCTATACCGCAGTCAACACTAGACATGCAGAGGTGAAACTGTTCCCCAACTTACTGTCCCATAGTTTGATTGAAGGGTTCCTTTCCTCAAGATCATTGCATTCCTTTAAATGTCAGTAACAGGCAAAGAGGTGCTGTAATTACCTGTAATATGTACACTCTGATCATGTAGACAGCAGTAAGTAGTAGAGTGGCTGCCCATCGCACTGCATAGAACGGTGTTGACTTGTCTAGCCATGACTGATAGATCTGGAAGAGCAAAGACACAAATTAAACAGAATGCAACCATCAGTGGTAGAGAAGATCAACTATGAACAGGTTTTTTTTTTTGTTTTGTTTTTAACTATGAACAGGTAAGGTTAGAAAAAACATTACAATAGGGTTTCTCTTTCTCTTTCACTTTGAGGAGATGCGGTGCCATTGGACAGGGATGGACCATCTGATGATTATCCTTGTCATAAGTTCTTCTTAAATTAACATTCTAAATTCCCATTTTCATCTACAAAGATCTTACTTGGTTCTCAATCATGACAAATTTATCCCTGTCTTTTCATGCCTGGCTGAACCTAACATTTGGAAGATCTGATGTGCACTTCCGCATCTGCAGTCGGGATGCACTGATACCACCTTTTCAGTGCTGATACCAATACTGAATACAAAGCTTTAGGTATCTGCCAATTCCAAATATATTTAATTACCGGTATGTCAACAAAAAAGAAAGAATAAAGGAGATGCGATTGGAGGTAGGAAACTGAAACCACAGTAAGTATTACACTGGAGTGTATTTCTCCACTGTGCTGCTGGTGTGCGACGCTGGCAAAACACGTCCATCAGAACTAAACACACAGACCATTGCAAGTTATCTGGAGCATTATATTCTACTAAAATATTTGGCAAACATTACCTGTGTGTAAATAAATTATGTCTACTATGATGTAGCCTATGTTTGTGGGTGTGATATTTTTATGAAATCTGAAGATGGACGAGACATGACACGCTGTGGTAAGAGGTACAAAACACAGTGGTTCTGAAAAAAATCCAATATAGAAACATTTCTCAAAAATACAGACAATGACATGACTGATTTATGCCAAAGTAAAGCCTTTTACTAACACCAATTTAATTAACGTCTGTTACACAATGTTAGTTTTAGCAGGAAATATGAATTTTTGAACTTGTGTTAGCAGCATGGTTTAGGCTAAATCAATTTATGTCAGGGGATCAGATCGGTTTCCTACTATTCACATTTTCTGATATGATTCAGTGTTTAGGCCAAGATCGTGCCGATATCAACACCCAGTATCAAAACATTTCATCCCTAATTGACAAGATCTGATGAGAGCCTTAAGCTCAGTTGTAGAAAAGTTACCTGTCCGAGCCGTGTGAAAAAGGTAGCGACTGCAGATGGTTTCCCATGGATCGATTCCCCAACACTGTCCCCTTCTGACATTCTGTCTGAGGAGAGAAACAGACAACATTTCCATTAGTAACGCTTCTCTAGCATCAGTCTAGTCTACTTAAGGCGTCTGGTCTGGCTAAAACAGAGTCTGTAAGCTACACACTGGCTAGCATCTCCCAGGCTTGAGTACATTGTAGCTGGTAGGCTGAGACGTTTGACAAGTTTGTCAGATGGTGGAATGGCTTCCAACTTACTTAGGTAATGTCCAGAGGCAAGAAAGATATGTCAACACACAGCTCATTTGCTTTTTTGGTCCTTTTCCTTTTGAATAAAAAAGGTTATGTTGTATATCCTTGTAATAGTGTTGTCATAAGTCAATTTCATAATAAAGATTGAGGTGTAATTCAATTCCATTTAAGCATTAGATTTTCCTGTGATCTGGGACAGAACATGAACAAGTCTCTCCTAAAAGGATTCCATGCTGTAATTTCACCAAGATGTAAAATCTTTAGCTTCATATATTATGAGTACCATAATGCTTTGCTCCAACAATAAGAAATATGAAAAGAAAAGCCTATATTTTTTATGAAAATGATCTAAAAAAACAGAATCTGCTTCTATAGAGTCTATTAAACCTGGCCTTAAAATAAATTAGCTTTCTTCAAGGGATTTTTAAGAAAGTGCCTGTATTTGTGGAAGACATTATAGGGCATTAATTCCACAACCTGCCAAAGGAAATGTGTTTTATCCTCTACTTTTTTCATGTGCCAATAATAAGTATCCTGTGAGCTTAAAGTAGCTCCAAGCCTCCAGCCCTACCGGTGCAGGCTGTCCCTCAGGAGAAGAGACAGGGTGAAGAAGACACAGCTGTTTCTAGTTGTATGGCTCCAATTCTTTGTAGATGTGTGTTCTTAACACAAATTAAACTCAGTGACTGGTTCCTTTCCTACATGTACTAAAACTTGACTTAGAACAGCAGATAAAACTAGTTAACAACATATCCCTCGACGCTGTGTATAGCACGGTCAGATGTCAGCCTGTGTGTGCTGAACAGTGCTCCTTCAACTATGATGGGATGGACCCAACATGGGTCGAGAACTTGTTACTGTTAGGTAACGTTACGCACATAGCAATTGCACTAATACAATCTATGGTTTATAGCGGGGGGGGGGGGTTGAGATTGATATCCGTGTCGGGACTGGACTGGCACCGGGGGGAAATTACCAAAAGAACAAGATCTAGTAAAGCTCTGTGAGGAATCAACAATATACGTTAGACACTGCCGTTGTAACTTGAAACTAGCGTTAATCAGATTGCGACATTTACTGCTATTACTACCTATGACATATCTGAATTGCTAACCAATGACTTGCTAGTGCTGTAGTGGGTAGCTATCAAACCTTTGGGATGATGAAATTACTAGGTAGTTGCCCACCTTTGCCTTGTAGTTTAGTGCCGCGTTACAGAAATTTGATTGGTAGCTACACTGTGTTGCTGTACTGAGTATTGTACATCGATGATTCATTTATGCTCCTGTAGAAAACCAAAGTGAGACCGTGAAGAGTTGTTCGTGGTTAGCTAGCTGCCTAAATAGCTAGCTAGCTAAGCCAACTAGCAACCAAGCTCACAAGTCATATTTAGCCATCTAGCCTCTCCGGCACATCGTATCACAACAACTCAATAAATAACGCACTGATATTGTTCAGCTGGAAATTACGTTTCATCAGTAATGTTATTCTAAGTTACAAACGTTGGCTAACAAACTAGCTCAAGAAATAGCTAACTAGCCATCTAAATATAATTTGCCCCTTCCCCCAAATTCTCGCTCTATGGGTTATGTAGTTTTAGTACAGCTACAGTTCACCCGTATCGGTCGTGCAATGAAAAATATGTCACTACACTTCCCACAACTCCCGAGTGTTATGCCTTAAACCTGAAACAACACCTTTGTAGTCTATTACCCCTCCCTCACCATTGCGAAAAACGCGCATCAGGGGAATGTTGAACTACAACTACCAGCAAGGAGTTGGTACATTTGACAACTCACTTCCGGAGATACGGCACTTCGCTAGCAACGGAATCATAGCTAGCGAGCTAGCCCAATTAGAAATCACACAATCCTCTGATAGCTACAGTTATCCATTGAATTATACAACAGTTTTGATTTTTGTTTCCTGATTTCACTAGCTGTCTGCGTCAATTGTTTGTGTTTGCAATCAGAGATGAAATGCTCAATGACAGTCCTTTCTTACCTGATGCGGCCGCTGTGTCACTGCCCGGCTCTACCTAGCTAGCTAACTAGCTACTTCTCGTGCAGGCTAGTGTGAACACGTCAGTATTTCCGCGAGGACTCGAACATACGGCAGGCAAGATAGTAGAGCTCCGAAAACCATGAACACAGGAACGCACACTTACCGACCTACTCGATTAATACAATACAATCATTAACGGTTAAATCATAGCTTTATCAAATTTGGCTACATTGATATTGTAGACAATTCACTTATAGTCCATTCCAGTAAAAGGTCTAACTAGACCAGCAATTAAAGTTTCTATCTTTCGACTTTGATAAGAGGGAAATCAAAGAAATGCAAACATTTTAATATCCATGATTTATAAGAAAAAAACACTGTACTTAACCTCAGAAACTAACATTGACAAACATCAATAGTTACATTGGTACATCTCTTAGCAATGTTTAAAAAACAAACACAAAAAATCTCACCAGAAATATCAAAACAAAAGGCAATCTATCATTTACATAGTGATAAAGCATAATACTGATCATAAGCACAAATAACCTAAAATTATGTTCCTTTTAAAGCATTAAAGTGCTCATTCTGTGACCAGTTGGCTATGTGTGTGTGTGTGTGTGTGTGCGTGTGTGAGCGTTCAAACGAAAGATAAATAAACACACCAAACAATTTCATTTATGGACGCCAGATCAATAATGGTCATTATCAAAACAGTTTTTGATGAAAAAACAAAACATAGTTTTGCTCCTGCACTGACATAGAGTGCTTTTGTAAAGAAATGACTGCAAGACAGGTCCGAGTTACAGTCACAAAGTCAAGAACTAATTCATACAGATCAACTTTACAGCATTACTACTATCGCACCATGATTAAACATGTTGGATGGAAAGCTAGAAAAACTGGAATGTTGCTATCGAACATGTTAATCATTAACCACAAACAAGTGCCATGAAGATACATAGGTACACAGCTAGCTATAATCAATCATGTGAGGACCTTGCCCTGCAAGGCTTTTCAAAATACACAGAGAAGGCTACTAACTGTCTTGCCAAGTGTCTTGGTACACAGGGATGTATTTATCACTGAATTTATGATTTACAATTCTGATTAAATCCCCACTGTAAAGATATAATACTGTTTTTGTTATTTTGTTTCACAATGGTTTCCAATGCTGATGTGTTTGCACAAGAAACAACATAGTAGCCTATTTCCTACAACTATGAAAAAAATCTGTTATGGAGGCAACGTCTGATTTTTTATATTTTGTGATGACTTTGATTTTTCTTAGTTCTCATGAATACACACTATTAATACAGTAGTCCACATAACAAGATTTGTTTTACATTGATAAGATAGGGGTATACTGAACTAGAGTGTTTAGAGTCATTAAGTTATCAAAACTATTGAAGCATATACATAACTATGTCTTCTTGCTGCTGTGAGTTTGAAGTCTATACATGTGGTTCAAACAGGGGCTACACCATTTGGAATCAAAATACCTTTTTTCAACCACATATCTAATACAAAACATTTACAAGATATATACATTTGTACAACTGAAGGAAAACAATAAATAAGTCAACTGAGAACTAATTTTGTGTCCCCTCCATTCACTGTGTATTCAAAACAGAAAATGGCAACTATCAGTTTGCCAAATGGTGATATGTCTATCCCTACAATCTTTGTGCTCACCATATAGGCCTATGTCAATAGGTGTAAAAGAAGAGGAAAAGTCTGTCATGTTTGTATTATTGCACAGCGCAACTTAAAAAAAATCCCATTTTCCAGAACAATTGCTGTTGTTGTCCATCGTCACAATGCACTTATCAGAGTCCCGTTGTTTGAAAAGCATAGTTCAGATCACACTGTATAGTTTTTCCAGTGGTATTTGCTATTGTAGAGTTGTAGAGTTGTGTCCTTTTGTCATCTCATGTTCAATCTCTTGGATGGAACAAGTGTTCAAGCACAACATAAAGACTACATAGGAAGTGCATTAACACAATGAAAATGTCCCATATTAAAATAGGGAACATGAAAGACCATGGCTCTCTACAAAATCACTGACTGAAATATGACAGCAACACCTAAAAACACATTTAAAGATCCTATCTGCATTGTATTACTTTATAAGTAGGCTTATGGTGACAATAATATTGGCAAACAGTCCCAAGATCTATTTTCTATGACTCTCCTTCTCTCCCTCCCTCTTAGTGGATGTCACTTTCCATGAACTCCTCCTTGATGGAGTGCTTGCTGCGGGACACCTTGCAGTCGGGCATGTCGAAGCCGAAGTCGGCCCACTCGTCAGTAGCGGCTCCCATCCCGGACGTCCCGACCACACCTGGTCTGTTGGGGATGGTGATGGTGTGGCGCACGCGGAAGTGCACGGCCTCCATGACGCGCTGACGTTGGAGTTCCCCGCCGGCAGCCCCGATGGCCGCCATAGCCGAGGCGGCCATGTTGCTGCTGGAGCGAAGTAGCTGCTGGCCGTGGTAGTCATGGTGATGAGTAGAGGAAGGCGGAGGGAGAGGAGCGCCTTGCTTCATGTCCTGCAGACCTCGCCAGATGGCCAGGCGGAACTGCTCTGGGATCTTCAGCGCACCTAGATCCTGGGGAAGGTACAAGGTGAGGCGTTGGAGGAGGAGAAGGAGGAGGGAGAAAAGGGAAAGACAGTAATGGAGAAGGAGGAAGACACGATTTTAGAGTAAATTAGTGAGACAAACAACAAAGAAAAAGAGAAAATCAATGTCTCGCCATTGAAACTCAACCACCATAACCAATGGCACATTTGCAACAACTCACAGATCAATAGCATATGGTCAGTGTCATATTACATTTCCAAATACGTTGTGAGATGGTGAGTGCGAGGATGGAGCGGTTACCTCCATGGAGAGAGTCTGCAGATGGTAGATGGTCTGGAGGCCTTGGGAGGTGAAGTAGTCAATGCAGTTCTGACAGCCCACACTGGTTAGAAAACTGTATGGGGAGAAAAGCAGGGCTGCTTAGACCACAGCTACACAGCTGAAAGGTGGAGGATTAAGACGCAAAAATCAATGTCATTAACGCTGACTGATTTAAAGTACAGTGTGTGCTTGATCAGATTAGAGGATGTCCTAACCAGAAAGTCAGAGTCAGCATTTACTTTGAGGCAGGACTGAATAGAAATGCACCTAAGTCACTTATGTTGCATGTTAACAGTTCTCACTAACCCACCATCACCATCAGATTAGTTCTACTAAAGCTATTATTAGTTTCTTTTAATATATTATAAAGAATTAGGGCACAAGTCTAGCCTCAAGTGTACAGAAAATGAACATCTTGATACATAAATCATTCACATCAATCATAAGCATGCATTTATCAATGATTCATAAGGCCACTCTTGCTTTGATGAAAAACCTTTATTATAAATACATGAAATGTTAAAGTTTTGGCAACATACATTATAAACAAAAGAGAAGCTAGCTGTACAATTTAACTGTACAATGAACAGAACAAATCTAAAAACCAAACAGCTGAACAAAACCTACAGTATCAAAACTATTCAAATTGCAAAAGCAAAGTCCCAGTATTAATGCCACTGCATTGACACATTATCTTAGAAAAAAAAATATGAAAAAGTTTTAAATTAAATAGAACTTAGAAAACATAAACAATGGAAATTTCTTTGAAGCAAAATTATCAGCAGTGCATGGCAAAGGGTTTTATGGCTGTATACAAAATGACTGTGTGGATGATTTTTGTAATTGTGACAGTTTATAGCTACAGAGGGCTTTCAGGTGACATAACGCACCCTCTGGCAGCCATAGTGGAGGTCCACATCTCCTGGGCAGCAATAGCTGTGAATAGCTGTGTTTCTAAATGTGCGACTTGGCCGTATCAGCAGAGTGAATAGACAGGGTTTATTTCTGTGCTGTTTTTGACTGGGAACTGATCATTTCACCACTGATATATCTGACTGATTTTGTGTTTAGATAATGTCAGCTTGTTAGCTAGCTAACCATAGTATCTGGTCAGCTAACTATCACTGTCCTGTTGTTCACACTAGTAGAAGCAGTCGTTGCATGTTAACATTAACATCACTTGCCTAGCTAAATGAGTCTGCTGGCAGCTTCTGTGTCACTGCCTAAATCTGGAAACAAATCCACCTTATCAAATTATTCACTTTTACTTAGAATGTACAGAATGCAAATTGACCTACACCCATACCACAACAATCTTTTCCAGGTGTCTAGCCTTATTGCCTGGTTGTTATTTATAGACATTATTTGAGGGCAGCCAATTCTCCAGTGGACTTCTATAATGGCGCCAGCTGTGGTTGCTAGGAGATTTATGATGCAACTGCAAAGCCTCTACACAGCAGCCATATTGAAATCAAACTCTGAGGCTGTGACCGGAATGGATCACTATTCTCTCATTTGTATTTCCCTATATAGTGCTGCTCTATTAGTGCACTAATTAGCGGTAAATCACACATGATTAATGAGTGAATTCGGACACTTAATTCATCATCATTCATCATCAACCTGCGTCCACCAGTCGCATAAACAAATGTTTCAGCTAACATTTGACAAGTTACCAATATTCCTTCAAAGCCAACCATATATGTGTCACTAGCTGACATTAAACAGAAAAAAAATATTCACCGACGTTCCCATCTAGGTGTTTTCCGACCTTATGTCGGTGAATAAATATTATATGCATCGGAGTTGTGTGTGGCTACTTTTTTCTGTTTATTTTCACACAGCCAGCACTTCGCCAATCCAGGTGTGCGGTTCTCACTAGCTGACATTAACAAAAAAACACGTTACAATAAGCTATGTACCGTATAACTTGCAGCTAGAGATAAATACCTTCCTGAAGAGACCTTCATGTTAATGTTAGCGTTAACGAGCTCAAATTAGCGTAACAAAACGTGCACTTATAATTAGTTATGAATTGGCAGTTACAAGAAAACATCTTTAGAATAGCTTGACATCTTTTTGATACCAAAAAAAGTTTATTTACTTGCATTTGTAAACGAGATTTAGTGAAGAAGAGGATGCCGTCATTATAAAACCACGGAAGGGTTACAACTTCGTTGTTTGGTAACGGCCAGGTGACGACAGACTCGCAATGCATTTTGGTATACTTTCACCGTTTTAGTGACCAGGCTTGTTCACTAGATATTATAGTGCATTGTGGGAAATATGTAGTGCCCTCAAAATCATTCCACAATATCATTTTACGATTCGGACACTAACAAAAAATGTCTGACGTACGTATTAGTGCCCTAACCCGCAGATAGTGATCCATTCCGGCCACAGCCTGACTGTATAACACAGTTCCATTTATTCAAATTTTGCCTCAAAAGGGAACTTTTCTAAAACGATTTGACCAAACATGGCCCAACAAAGTACCTGGCACCAACATGGCACCGATTCATTTTTAACACAACGACTGCATCTTTGATTGTCTTTGACAGGAGGAGAAAGAAGGAGTGTCATTGGAGGGTGAGGTACCTGACGAGGCTGGGGTCAGGGTTATACGGAGGGGGCGGGCTGCAGTGGGAAGTAGACACTATAGGCTGACTGCTGTGGCCACCATTCATATCACCATTGGCCTGCATGTGGTGGCTGTTGAGCATGTTGGGACCTGAGAGAAGGGAGAGGGGAGGGGGGATCAATAAGGCAATCAGCAGCCAAACAACACAAGAAGCATTCTCAGTATAACGGCATATATAGACTCTCTTGCCACTGACTGTTTTGTTTGCTCAATAGACCTTTTTCACAAACATGGCTGACGTACTTCTGCAGGTTATAGATCACTTCTCACCATTGCCAGCAATGTTAAAAAGCCAACTTTCTGTCACCTCCAACTCTGTCTGTGATCACTAACTAGCTAACCAATGCCAACGGTAATTTCTGTGCTGTTAGCATTTTGTAAATCACTTTTTATAGTCTTGCAGTCGTCTGGCAACAGAAACAGAAAGATGTCAATGACAACACCTGTATTGTGTTATACATTATGTTGAAACCCAAAATAAGTGATCACAGACAGAGTCGGAGGCGACAGAAAGTTGGCTTCTTAACATTGCCGATCTATACCCTACAAAGACGAAGCAGAAGTACGTCAGCCATGTTTGTGAAAAGAGTCTATAGAGAACTTCACAAATCTGATTTGATTTGACTCACACACACACACATGCGCAGACACTCACCCATGTGGGCTAAGGAGTTGGGGGCAGTGTGGTTTTGCTGGGGCTGCTGCCCCACCAGCTGGTTGACTGAGGGCAGTTTGCTGAGGCCTCCATGGACATGAAGCTTGTTCATGTTGGACAGTGGAGAGTAGGAGGAGGGAGACGCTATGTGGCTCCTAGAGAAAAGAGGAGGGAATGGCAGAGGTTAGAGGATGTCGAGGGAATGTGTGTGTGTGTTGGTGTGTGTGTGAGAGACACTTCACACACCCCTCTTCTCTACTCCACCCCCCAAATCACCTCCCCCTCCATCAACATCGTCACTATTTTCCTCTTCTATTTGCACCTGAATATGTTCCTGTCTCATTTATTTCAAAACTGGCTGTAAAAAAAAGTACAAGCGAACAAGAATCTAAGTTCAGCTTTGAGTTATCATGGTCCTGCTATTGAGCTTCAAGGTTGGCATGTACAAGTTTCATTTCTCCCTATTATTTCACTCGTAGAGTTCATCAGGAAATTAGTACGAAAGAGAGCTTATGTGTGTGTGTGTGTGTGTGTGTGTGTGTGTGTGTGTGTGTGACTCACGGTCTCTGCAGCAACTGCTGCTGTGTCTGTTGTCTGTAGGAGTCCACCAGTGGCTGGGGCACCAGCTCCACCAGCTCCAGGCTGTCTTTGATCTTCATCAGCAGCTCAAAGTTCTCCCTTCCACGAACCTACACACAAACATAACATATAACATATAACATATAACATATTCCATTTAGGGCAGCAGGGTGGCATAGTGAGTAGCGAGACCGTCCTTTAAAGGATAATACTGCTGTTTTGTTTAAGTTTGTGCCAATCGTCTAGGCCTCTCCTTTACATTCCTCCTGTTGGTGTCAGCATAGTTGGAGATATCAGGACTCGTTTTCCTCCCTTCATTTGCTGCCATTCATTCTTGTACTTTATGAAAAACAACTTCCACAGACTTGTGTTACTGTGATAATCCATCACAGTAAACATGAAAGCTTAATTTGGTCTTGTCAAAATTGCTGTTTTATCGTTATTTCATTGGGCCTGAGTTGAATGTTTTCATATCAGTGCTGCATTACGTTACACTCTGCTTCCTGAGTTACTTACCGAGTTAGAGACTTTCTAAAATGTAGCAGCATGATTTGACAGCATTTGCTAAAACAAACACTGCCACATTATTTTACCAGAGACATATTGGGAACAGTTTTAATGCAGCGTGGACGAGTCTAAATGACGTAAAAGAGAAGTCAACATAAAATATTTCAACATTGCCTGAAAGGGTGGATTTAATGGTTTTAAGGGGCTGAAACCCTTCTACAGTAAATCTAATGAAGTGCATGATTCCCTAGGCACATATTTATATGTCTTTATTTCACTGTTAAGATTACTGTCATGTAAAATCAATATGTAAAAGGCTCTTACAGGAATATAGTAAATCTCCTCCTCTCCATGCCGCCTCTTCTTCATGTTAATATTTGGACTGGGAATATTTGGCGGGGTCTGTTTGAAGTCTGCAGATGAGAGAAACAGGATCATAATCATCAAGCAGGTTTCCTACACATTTCCCATTTCATAATTGTTTTTCCAGACCAAAATACCTTGACTGGATTAGAAGATTTTTGTCAGTATTCAATCTGATGTATGCTAATAGCAGTTGAGCAATATGACATCTAAGCCATATCACTCTATTGTTGCAGGTTATTTTATCATAATAACAATATTTGAAATGCCAGTGGGTCTACAACTGTATAAAATGTGTAGTCATATGCAAAAGGACGGAACAGTTTTTACATACTTTTCCAGATTTTTTCTGCAATTCCAAATCTTTTCCTGGGAATTATCACTTTATATTAGTTAGTAACTTTCCAGACCTGCATAGGAACTCTAAACACAGACATTGTCAAATATACAGTGCATGATCACAGTTCTAGATGTTAGAAATGCTCAGATTGAAGCGACTCACTACGCTTGTTGGCATTTCCGTTTTTGGCCACGCTGTCGTTCAGGGCCTGCTGCTCTCTGAAGTGGTCCTCGTCCGCCTTGCGGTCTCGGCCCGGACACGCACATATCCGGCCTTCAAATGACCTTCTGCCCAACACCTGACCGCTGCAGGGAGGATTGGGGATTTAAAAAATACTCATGAAGAACTTGGACTCTGTCAAGCAAACTTTGATAGAATGCAGGTTCTCTCAATTTCAGAATTGTTTTCATGCATCTCATTACTATTCAGTATTACTTTGGCTTGGTACAGTGGACCAATGCGCTAATTGGTCTCACACTATGCACTAGTTAAATAATACTGAATATTGAATGTATATGAAGTGATGTGTATAATCTACTGTTTATAGTGGGTCGTTCACACCCCATTGCAGTGCAGACAGGTCCTGTTATCCTGTAGTATACTGGGAAACTTTTCTAAGTCTCTGCATCAGTAAGAACTGCAGAATACACAGGCACAGAGAACTGAGAATTGCTTGTTGAAGTCATATAAGGTATTAGAAAATTAGAAAATTAGTCCATATGTGTCTTTTTTGTTGACATGTCGTTGTGATCTATTCTGTTGCAATGTCTACCATCTGTTGGCAAGCAAACTGGATACACAGGCTACAAAATTGATGTAACTCCAACAACAAACGTTATATTCACCAAAACATTTAATGCTGGTTGTGGACTTACTCTCTGGTCTCCAAGGTGATGATGATGAGGATGGGTCTCCTGTTCATGCCACCCACACAGCTGCTGTTGCACATGAAGTTATATAGGATGGTGGTGAACTCAGTCCCAACCTGGAACACACAACAATCAATCCCATCAGTTTGAATTCATTTACAGGTAAAATAAGCGGATGCCGAGGGATTTACTGTATGTTTTGTTGGTTTACTCATGTTTAACGTGTCTAAGAGGAAGGTTCAGGACTTTTAGAAGTAAACAGAGTCAGAAACGTTTCTAGCAAAACCACATATCATCTGCACACAAGCAAAACTATTTTATTACTTATTCTTACATGCTGCAATACTTTACATTTATTTGATGGGATTCTATGACATTCTATGATGGGACAGTCACTCTAACTGCTGGACAACCCCGTCGCCATACTTACTGATGGAAGTGAATGGAATTACTTTTTATATGCAATTTTTAGAGAAGTAATTTCAAACCCCACTGACTAGAATTGCAAATAAATACATTTCTCAAAAACAGGAATGAAAACTCTGAATGTCTTAAGAGGGGGTTTCAATAGGTAGCTAAAATTCCTGAATGTTGGTTTTAATATATATATATATTTTTTTTTTCTTAGATGTATCCCTATGTTATGGTACCTGCTGTCTATCTGGTTTTCATTCTTATATTTCACTTGTTAGGGTTGATCTCCATCTGAAACAAGTGAGCGATCCACCACCAGAGGGCAATGTTGCAATGCAGTCTGCAGTGAGAGGAAAAGTAATGCTTTCCCCCTGCATTTCTCATTAATTTGTTAGGGTGAAATCGCAGACATGATGAGTTCTCACTCTCGTACTTGTTCGGACTTGCCTGACGGGGTTCGCAACATCTTTATATATAGATGTGCCTCCTATGAAGTCCCTCACTAAAAATGAAATGAAATATATGTTTTATATGTATATGAAATATGTTTTACTGAAGTCAACTTGAAAGATACTTGGTTTATCTTGAAATATAGCGCCTATGCTGAATGTACAAAATATTAGGGACATCTTGATTTTGAGTTGCAGCCCCTCTTGCACAATCCACATCTCGGATGTCTCAAAGCTTAAAAATCCTCTAACTCGTCTACTCCTCTTTATCTCCTCCTTTGTGATTAGTATAGATTGGTATAGAATGGAACTCAATATGGGACAATGGCTTTTACCTAGATTCACCTCATTACTCTTTTCATGAAGTTCCTCAGTGAACTTCATTAAAAGAGTAAATGTCCCTAATATTTTGTACATTCAGTGTAGATCATCACAGTAAAATCAAATACCATGACGTTACATGCAATAAAGTTGCATTGTATCAGTATATCTGTTAGTGTGCTACACTAAAGCAAATTTTGTTTCTGATCTTGAAATTCAAACTCGTGCTTTTTAACATGTGTGCCTGTGTCATCCACACCGTAACGCAGCTGATTCGACCCAGTCTGTATCTGTATGATGCAGCTGATGATCCACTGACCTGCGGAGCCTCGTACGGCACCAGGACGCTCTGCCGGCCCGTGACGGGGTCATCCACGTACTGGGACAGGTTATTCCCCTCCACCCGGATCAGGTGACTGGCTGGGGCAGCTTGGCCTGAGCAGAGGGCGGGTGGGAGATGGGAGGGAGTTGGTTTAGCTGAGTCAAAGCAGCACAGGTACAAGACACCAGGGGGTAAAAGGTTTTACGCACAATTTTTTTGCTTACGACAAATGTTGTGATTTATGAATAATGAATAACGTAATTTATCTTTTCCTAAGTCCACTGTTTCACATGCATTGAACTCATAACAGAATAAAACAAAAACAGCAAAATAATATAACATTTTGGGAAAATGTCTACAGTTGTGGAATAACAAACTAAGCAAATTTTGGTGGAATTCTCCTTTTAAGAGGTAATCTTAATTTTGGTGACATCATTGCTGTGGTGTTTCTGCACTGCACTTCCCAGAGATCACCTGTCAATCAAACTGTGTGTCCAGTACTGTGAAGTATTTTTCCTTGGATGAAGTTTGAGTTTCTGTAGGTGTCCCTCTTTTCTTTGTCTATTCAGCCATGGTGGCCATCGCTGCTCATGCTAACTACCCAGTTCTTCTTCTATTTATTTTATTTATTGCATCACTTCCTATGTGCCAGAGGATTTTTCCCAGGAAAGAGCTACCTGACAGCCGGGTGTTTAGAACAGCAAATGTAAAACCATTCATGAACCACTATTGTGTTATATCAATCAATAGAGTGTAGCAAAACGGAAATTTATTCAAATGAAAATGTCACAAATGATTACTTCAAAGTAGGACATGCAGGACAATCACGGCCTCACCATCGTTGAAGTCGCGGCCCAGCTCGTGGTTGGGGCAGCGCTTGACGACCTCGGTGACGTGCTCCGCCTTCTTGTAGACGGGCATGGCCCTGATGATGCTGCCGTGCGGAGGGGAGCAGGACAGCTTGATCTGGATGGGACAGGTCTTGGCGATCTGACAGTAGAGCTTCTTCAGCAGGGGAGAGTACTGGGTGGGAGAGGAACACACAGCCAGTGAGAAACTAGGAAAAACTAGGGGCTTCAAACTGACAGATGGCAATTTTGTGTGTGTGTGTGTGTGTGTGAGAAATGCAAAAATGAATGGGAGGCCATTAAAGAGCCTTCTGCCTTAGACATCACAGTTAGTTACAGCAAAGTTTCATGAGAGCGTGAACTGATGCTTTGCTGTTTTATCATTTGTTAGTGGATGTCTTGCCAAACAAAGCTCTTATCACAGCTGTTGTGTTAAAAACTTGCATCGTCAACTTAGGGTGTTTTTTTTTTTTTTTCCTCCTTGAATTGAAAGTTTCCATGGCGTACGTGCATCTGTGTGTCAAGTATGTCATCACCTCATGGACCCATGAAACCTGTTCAAAACCAGTTTGATGTTAATGCGCTGACAATCAAAAAATAAGGCACATTGTCTTAATTCAAGGAGTTATATATATTTTTTATGCCTCTATGTGATTTAAAACCTTGGACGAAATAAGAAGAACACCATACAACAACTGACCACTGTCATTGAAAGCAAATTCCCATTTTTATACAGCTTTTATATTCTTTAACCTGCATTAGCTTCATTTCTGTTCAAGCCCAATATTGGCTATCCCAGGCATTCATAGTGAGTTTTATGTCAGCCTAAAGGTCTACTTCTTCTTATTTTCAGATAAAACGAGGCGGGGAAAAAAAGGCGGGAAGGTGGTAGTGAACACATATCAAGGGAAGCTCATCTCAAAAAGTTTCATACTCGTGAAGTCATAGTAAAGTGTTTCAGGAGATGAAATTGTTGTACCATAGTGACATATTTCATTAAAGCCATCAAATCATCAACTAGAGGGCCGAACAATCAAAAAAATCATTCAGATAGTGGGAGACAAAACGGACGAAGAAGATCTGAGTGATAGTATGACGAGAAAAGAGTGGAACATGAGCACTGTAATCATCATATAAAACCATTGTGACTGGAGGACAAATTGAGTCATTTGAAATATGAGGGAAAATACGTGAAGACTGTAAAATTAAACAGTAAATTTGATTCTATGTTGTAAAGGTAATCGCTGTGTCGTGAATGATTATTATCCAGCAGACTGGGCTTGTGGCTACAGTGGTAATGTCAGTAATGTGAGATGCTACAGCTGGCAGAAGAGACATGGAAGTTCAAAAGGACAGATTGGGAAAAAATGTGTGTCTTTGTGTGTGTACCAGAAACCTAAAAATGAATAGATTGCCATTAAAAGAGCCTTCCGCCTTTTGAATTTCTCTATACAGTCAGTCAGTCAGATACTATAAAGTTTTATGCGTATGTGCTGAGTGACGCTAAAGGTAACCTGCGTGCTGCAAAGAAAGTCTACAGTGATTCTTCAGTCCAAATGTTTGGTTAATTCACCGCAGGGCATTACGCATTACAAAAAGAGTCCTTTGTCTTTTCTGACAAGCACATCTGCCACTGAGTTGGTACTCCTCCTGCCTTCTGTGTGTGAGTGTGTGTGTGTGTGTGTGTGGTTGTGTGTGTGTGCATGCGTGTGTGTAAATGGCAGTTCAGATGCATCCAAAAGACACCGGGACAAGGGATAAAAAAAAAAAAAAAAGTCTTAACATGCCCTGACACAATCACGAAATCTCAAAAATCTTCCTGTGGAAATCAAACTGGGACCTTCCAGGAAAATTGAGGAGACAGTTGTGTGTGGACTTGCTACAGTGAGCCTGAACACAAATGCAACAGTGCACCCTATGGCACAAGTATACAGTATTCAACTCAACATAGACAATGTACAATATTGAGATTGAGGTAAATTTATTTCCCTAACCGTGACAGTATTAGTGCCCTGCTCAACTCTCTGAACTACAGAGATCCACCAGATCTGCCAGCCAAATATTGATTATTCATTTCTACTGTTTCTATGATGCACCGAAATCACAATTCATAATCTAATACAATATCTTGGCAGCATAGACATCCACCTTCCTCTCTCCCCTAAATCACATCCTCCTTTCCCCTATCTTCCTCCTCTACTCACACCTGATCACACTCCTGTGGTTCACTTAAAAAAGCCTTTTCTACTTTTTCCTGGCTCCTATTTCTTTACCTTGCTCTTATCATACATGATCATTTATTTATTACTATCAATTCTCTGGGATCTAGGACTTCAACCCTTACACACCTTGCTCATAATGTTGATGATCTAAGAATTGAAGCTTTTTCTACTGCTACACAAATTGTGCATTGCTCCGAATAAGAGCATCAGCTAAATTCTTAAAATGTAAATGTAGGAAGCAATTCTTCCATCTGTTTATCATCTATACTCTGATATTTGTCTGTCAGCCTCCTGTTGGAGTGAAGACCCTCCCACCAGGCACTCCGGCCCGGGGGGAAGGACAGCTAGATAGATAGGTAAGACGATGGCTGGGAAAAGTCACTCCTACACCAGCAACTGCCTGAATTCCTTGTTGTGACACCGTTACTAAGCCCCCTTACAACCACCCACACACACACTCAAACCCTCAGACACACACACACACACATCCATGAGCACTCCCTCGGGGGCAACGAAAATACTTGTGCACAACATCACCTTTTCCCACCTAGCTTTCCCTGACAAGTCTCGACAGCCCGTCCATACCGTGAATAAATAATTTTCTAAAACGCAGCGCACAGCCAGACAGACTGTTTATTCACAGACCTGGGAACTTTTTCTGTTGCACGTGCAACCATCGCTTTTTGAAAATGAATCCATTAGTAAACTCTGCAACATGATCACAACAGAAAGAATGCTTTCTCTTCTAGCTTTCACAAACGAGTAACATGGGAAATGGGAATTTAACGGTTTAACAGGTAGCATCACAGAAGGTACCAAGTATTGTGTGCAAGTACTGTGTGTTTATGGAAGTGGCATGAGAGGACATGTGTTGACCTACAGAGACTGTCAGAAGGGGCAAAGTGCTATCCAGAGCTAGGCCACCTCTAGGTGCCGTAACACACCCTCTGGCGGCCATATTGGAGGTCCTCAGCGCATGGACTGATGGCTGATATGAACAGGTGATTGCGTTTTTGAATGTACAACTGGGCCACTTCAAAAGAACTGAAAAGACATGCACGGTTAATTTCTGTACAGGTTTTGATGGGGAAATGATAGTTTCCCCATTCATCTGATTGATTTTGTACTTAAGTAGCAGCTAACCATCATTGTCTTGTAAACACATCTCATTTGCACTCTAGCTAACATAACTAGCAGAAGCAAAAGTTAGCGCTCGTAGTGGCTAGTTGAACGTTAACATTAACATTGGTTGCTTTGCTAAATTAGCCTCCCGGCTCGTTAGCTAGCTAACAAAGCCAAAAATACAGCTGTTTGTTTAGGGTTAACTGAGCGGACTCTTCTCAGGCTAGGACCAGAGGACAAGGGTTAAAGACAAGATAGTTTTCTGTGTCACAGAGTAATGTAACTTTGGAAACAAATCTACCCTATTGGACCATTCACTTTTACTTATAACATTTTTTAATTGGCCTACACCCACACCACCATGAATTGTAGTCCGGTTGTCATTTATTTTGACATTGGCGGACAGCCAGTTCTCCACTGGACCTTCGTGGTTTCTAGGAGATTTGTGATGCAACTGCAAAGCTTCTATTCTGTTTGGTTTTATGCTTTGCCTGCGACTGGTAATTTTGTCTATCCTGCCAACTACTTTGGCACGTGGTCAACCATCATTTGAGTTCCACTTATATTTTAAAAACCTAGGTGGCTAAGTGGTAAAAGTGGCTATTCAATTTTGAGACTCATCAGCCGCTGTGCCAAAAAAAAAAGTTGGTTTCCTTTAATGATAAGGAGCCATAGAAGGTGATAGAGATAACTTTCAAATAAACACATACAATATGTTCTTTTGATAGGTGTGGGTTACAGTACATGGGCTCACTGGTTTGGTGATTGATCAGTAATGTGTTTGAACACCGTCCCACCTCAGAATGCAGGAAAGTCATAAATTTCTCTCTGTGTTTTCAGTCTTCCTGGGTGCAGCTGTATGCCATGGGAGACGTCTCGACTCGTCCACACACACGCTGACACACAGACAAGCGCACACACATTCACACACACTTCCATGAGTTCAGCTCCATATGTCATTGTCAGTGGTGAAGCGCAATATTAACATAAGCATTATCTAATGTAGCTCGGCCTTTACAGACAAGAGACGCTGAGTGATGGATAAGCTGGGCCTCATCTGATGATATAGAGATGGATGGAGAGGAAGCAGAAAAAGACAGAGAGAAAATAAAATAGACCAATGATGGAAAGATTGTTCGCTTTACGGGATGAGCTGGAAAAAGTGGAGAAGGTGAGCAGAGGAGATAGATAAAAAAAAAAAAAGACAAGGGAAGAACTGGAAAAATACAGGATTACATCAAGATAGGAGATAAATACACCAAAAAATGAGTTCATGGTCACAGAAAGAAGAGAAGGTCAGAGCAAATCTCGAATGTATACACACAAAATATAAGATGTTAGAGATGAGAAGGTGGAAGAGATATTGACCTTCTCTCCTCCAATTCAGCTACCACTGAATTTTCACTAAGCCAAAAATCCTTATACCTTTGCAAAGAAATGATCACAGAAATTCCCCTTTTCATCTCTGTCTGAGATTGGTGTCAGGCATGAACTCTAAAGCTTTCTAGTGAGGTTAAGATTAAGGATAAGGTAAGAGCTGAGCATTAATCAACATTTTAGGTGAAAGTCCCCATTGCAGCCTCAGAAATCCATCTGTCCATCTGTCAATTAGGGTTTGCAAGACTTGGATTTCACTGGCTGCTGGTAGGTAACACAATATAAACTGGGTGTTGTGAGTGTACAAATGCTTAATATCTTTACAAGAACCAATTTTGCTACGCTATCAGTCTCTACAAGCTGACATTGAAAACAAAAAGTAAAATAAGACCTGGCAACACTCTTTCAGGCTTATGATGAAATGTGAACAATTATAGACTTCTGCTGTTACTCAAGTAGAGAAAGAATTATGAATTATGATATACTTCAAGTTTCCATGCAATATTACCACTGAGTTTATTGAAAAAGTGTTTCCATAAACCGTTTTTGCAACTGTATGCAGAATGAAGCTGACTCAGAGCAGTACTAGAGCAAATGGTCAAATGTTTCTATTTCTTTCTTACAAAATCTACATGCTGGACTTTTTTCTATACTACACTACAGGGTATTAAGTAGGCAAAAATTGGTAAAGCAGTTTGAAGTGGAAAAATACATGGATGTATCAATAGTTGATGTGCATATTTAAGTAAGAAAACCCTGCTCCATGGGTTAGGAACATCTAGATTCCACCTAACAGTGCGTGATTGTGTGTCTGATTTTTTGTCTTTTTGTCTTGCGTAGACGACTAGTCTTTACAAGAGTACCACCTAGCTTACTAGCCATCATGTTGGCTTGTCAAATTTTCATTGCATCCATCCATCCATCCATCCATCCTTCCATCCATCCTTTCCCCATCCAGTGCGGTGGACCAGTGGAGGCAGGTCCTGACAGGCTGCTGGAGACAGAGTGATAATTGCCAGATCGTCATCCATATACACAAGCAACGGCTTGCCCGCCGCAAATTCGCTTAACTGTCCAAATATCAAGTATGTTTACTCTCTCACTTACGCGCGTGCGTGCGCGCGCACACACACACACACACACACACACACACACACACACACACAAGCGCGTGCACTTGCTACACGCATACACAACCCATGCTGGGCGTCTGCATCTCCCTGCTAATCATATTCCACTCAAAAACACATAGAAAATTCAATTCTGCCTTGGAGAATTTCCCACACGTTCTTTGAAGTGGTGTAATTGCTGTTTGCGAGGCTTTGGGAGATGAGGGAAGATGTAATGACCTTTAGGCTCTGACTTGTATGCCAAAAGTCTCCATCCAAACTTGGTTCTCTGCAGTTAAAGTCGTAATTCTGAAACTGTCACATTTTTTACTTGTTTCCAACACTGTGGAAGAGATTTGAGAATTTCTCAGTTCCCTTATCCTGCCCCAGGTTTACAAAAAGGGCATGAAACTAACTTTTTTGTCAAACTTTTTTGGCTTCAGTAGGCAGTGGATTCAGAATTCCAACTCTGCAAGTTATATTTGTGCTGAAGTGGTTAGTAAAATTGACAGACTTATCAGCCACAGCCAAAATTTCCCAGCATTTGCGTGTAGAGTGAGAGACAAAAACAGAACAAGGGAAATTTCCTTTCCCATGTGCAGTTTCTCACAGGGAAGAGAGGATAGGCTGCACGTCTTCACTTCATCTTGGAGCAGACAGGACAGTCCAGGCCTTGGGCTGGTCTGCATGTTTGGGGCAGAGAGCAGGAGAAGGGACCTCTGTCCCTCTGGGAAGCCAGCAGGAAAGAAAGAGAGACCAAAACAAACAATGGCTGCACTTGGTTTTATGAAAACCAAGTGCAGCTCCTTATCATTTTGGGTGCTCAGGGGGGTCAACAACAGGAAACATTTACATGTCTCTCAGTGTAAAAAGGGAAACTGGAACCTGTAGTTCTTTTACAAAGGGAACTGTAGTTTTGAGGATAGCTGTGGGTATGGTACCTACATACAGCTTCATATTGACTCCTACTCACCGTCACTCATAGGCATCCGTGTGTTTGCACTCAAGGATGCATAAAGCAGCGGCACGGTCCATGGGGATTGTAAAAGTTCAGGCTTCCCTTAGACAGGATGGCATATACACAGTCAGCAGAATGGACCAAATGTTTAATGTGTTAGCTTCCTGGATTGATTGATGACATTTGGTGCTACTGTTTCATCCCAAAGTCCAGAACGTTTCCAGGCCGATGTCGATATTTGACAACATACACTGTAGTACAGGTGTCAAATTAGTCAGACATCAAATTTGGAGGCTGCTTTCCTTCAGTACAAGTTACTTGGTAAAATCGAATGAATACAGTACGGATGTGGACAGTGATGAAATATTGAGTATGATCTTCCAGTGTGGGGCTTTTAACTTTAAGGAATCATATTTGATGATTGCAAATGCACAACTGCATGTGTTTGCTCGGTTCCATGCGTTTTCACTCCTAATGCGCACATGAGCATCAATAAGTGTGTGTGAAAAAGCTTCATTATCGAGTGTGTGTTTTCCCAGCATGCTCGGCAGGAGGGCGGGCGGGCGGGCAAAGCAGCGGCGTGGCTGTGGATGATGCATGGCGAAGGAGAGGAAGGATGCGTTGCACCGGGCATGTTGGGACCTGCGCCCTGACGGAGAGAGGCTAATAGCTGGGAAGAGCAACTTCTGACAAGCCGCCGTGCAGTGCAAGCTCTAGCCTGCACCCCAACCCCACCGCGTCACCCCTCCCCTCCCCCACCCCCCCCGCCCCCAATACATGTAGGCACACACACACACACACACACACACTGACTTATGTCTGAGTATATGGAAAGAGGACTCATTATTTGACAAGGCCGAGGTGTTAGATCTCATTTCCAGCCGCGGTGACGCTCGTCTGTTTCCGAGCCCCAGTCAGGAATCTCTGAGCCAGGTTCCAGACTCTGAAGGATTCGTCTTGAAGGGGCGAGAGAGACCGGCAGAGGTTTCAGAGCTATTATCACTAATGCACAGTGTCTTGACGAGACAGGAGGGGGACTAGAGGATTAGCAGACCAGCTTAGCATGGGCTTGGATGGACTTACTATGTGGGAACATTAAGATAGGGAGAAGAAGAAGAAGGACTTCTCTTCTCTTAAGACCTATTCTAGTTTATTAAATTCTATTCTACATTGAACCATAAAGGGAAGATAAGTCTCTGTTGCAGCAGTTAACAGGGATGGTAGAGATATATTCTGTTTTATTCTGTTCTACAGTAGACTGGAGGGTTTATTCATTCTTCTCATCTCTTCTCTTCTCTTCTCTTCTCTTCTCTTCTCTTCTCTTCTCTTCTCTTCTCTTCTCTTTTCTCCTCTCCTCTTCTCTTCTCTTCTCCTCTCCTCTTGCATGTTGAAGCAGACTTGGACTTTACTCGGTAGCCGACAGTGTGCAACCACAAACCTAAACATGGCTCCCGTCAATCATGCAGCAGTTGACAACTTGAGAAGAGGGGTTTTAATGTGGAATGCTTGATGCAATATTTAACAAGCAGCTAGCAGACAGAAAACAGCCTTTCTCCTAATCTCCCAAAGCACTGCACGCCACCTACTTACTTTTCAGAGAGAGAGAGAGAGAGAGAGAGAGAGAGAGAGAGAGAGAGAGAGAGAGAGAGAGAGAGAGAGAGAGAGCTGTAGGCAGGCAAGTAGGTAGCTGATTATAGTCAATATGCCCCTATGGCATTCCCCGCTGCCTGAGGCCACAAAAACTCACCAAGAAAGCAAGAGCATGTTAACTCCTTCATCCACACAAGGTGACTCAGTCGGGTCCACACAGTCATCCTCTTTGTCAAGCATGTTCAAACACAGACAGAATTTTATACACACACACATACAAACACACACACACGCACACACACACGCATGCACACTCATGCACTCCCCCTGCTGCTATTTTTGGGGAATCCCCTCACTTTCATTCTGAGTGGCTTGA
Source organism: Centroberyx gerrardi (assembly GCF_048128805.1). NCBI lineage: Eukaryota > Metazoa > Chordata > Actinopteri > Beryciformes > Berycidae > Centroberyx > Centroberyx gerrardi. The sequence continues at coordinate 7,695,564 of NC_136010.1, forward strand.
CCATAATCTCTTTTCTTTTCAAGACTGACACGTCTAAAATGACAAGCTGACATGATCTTAGCCTTCAAAAAGCATTTACCGCCCAGAATGGGCTTAGCAAACATTCTTGTACAGGTTTTCTTTTTCATGTTTTTTCTGCAAAACCTGAAAAAACTGCTGCATGCTGTCACTTTTACTTACAATCAATTTTACTTTGCTTGAAAAGGGAGAAAAAAAAAAACTTGCAATGCTTTGACACGTAGCTTTAGCATTTCAAGAAATATGGAAACAGTTTGTGGGAGTTTCTTCACATAATTTATGTTTTGTAGGCTGCTCAACTCTGCCCATTGGATTCGGTCAAATAAGGATAAAAATGATCACTACATTTTCTGAGCTGGCATTACTAGACTGTTCAGGCTGTTATTAACTAGTAATGTGTTGCATGTTGTCCACTGTTTTTGAATGATATGATATGACTTTCTCACAAGATGATAAATTGTAACTTAGCGTATTGTCTTGTGTGAAAATTCTGCTTTAGAATATGTATAATAACACTTAAATACATCTTCTGATGCGTTGCCAATCTTATAATCAGGTGTGCATGATAAAAGCAAAGCATTACAGTAAAGTCCATAAAATCCATGAGCAATCACCTCTCTCATTCTAATCCCTGCTGCTTTATGGCAGCAGAGGCATCTGAATAATCACAGGCTTCCTCACAATCCTTCTCTTTCTGCTGCCTCATCATCTGCACTTAAAGTCGTGTGCCAGTCAAAACCTCCTTCGTCAAGTCGTAACAGTGTCTCTGTTCAGCCGGTAACACGAAAAACTGCTCCCTGGGGTGTTAATGACCCGGCTACTGCCTCCAGTTAGCACAACAGTCAAGATAGCTTAATTGTTCCGGCAGGAAGATTTAAGCCTTCTCCTCTGTGTTGCCGTCTCTGTGCCCCGCTCTGTGAGCGAGCAGCAGAACTACTGTATTAGAAACACAATGTGGACCGGGAGAAGGGAGTGTTTCCAACAGTGGAAAGTGGGCTAAATGACTAATATCCGGGATAGAATAGGAAGCCCAATGGCATAACAAGTGATGATACACTGAACAGACGTTGCCTATCTTTTTCTGATCATTTGTAGGTGATTATTTTCAAACTATCAGCCGTGCGAACCACAGCTGATAAGAAGAGCACTGCAAAAAAACGTCTATTTTAACAAGTCATTTAATCTCATATTCAACCTTCAAATCTTATTTTTCTTAAAACAAGAGAGAACCAATGGGGGTGAGATAACTCCACTTGTTTTCAATGCAGTTTCACTTGTTTCAGTAATTTTCTAGAAATGAGTGTCAGTATCTTGAAAAAAGTCAGAATAAGGCAGATCACTGCACTACTATCAAGAAAATGAAACTTGGTTCTACAAAACTCTTGAAACAAGTTTATTTGCATTGGAAACAAGTGAAATGATCTAACTCCATTGGCAGATTTTTTCACTTGTTTTAAGAAAATTTGGATTTTTAAGATTCAATGATAGACTAAATGACTTAAGATGGAGATTTTTTGGGGAACATAATTTGTTGCAGATGAGCAAATGGGACAGCAGGGTGGCATAGTGAGTAAGGACACTGCCTTTCAACCAGAAGACCTGTTGCCAAGAAATCTGCCCTGCTGAAGGGCCCTTAAGCAAGACACTGAATCCCTACCACCTCCATGTGCGCTGTTGTGTGCCTGACCCTGACCTCTGACCTCTGAAAGGACTTATCACATTACATTAAACTAACAAGTTGAAACAGCCTTCGACAAAATTTCCCAGATTTCGCCACATTTCGATTACTTCTCTGATGAAACAAACTGATGATTTTTGTCCATGATGCATCCTTGGTTTCCATGAAGGTAGTTTGGGCGTGAGAAAGACCTGAGTCAGAGAATGGAGCTGAGAGAGAGGAGATGACAGACATTTTTTAGGAGAGGACAGAGCGGAGCTTCAGGCGCCAGAGGTGACAGCCGTGAGTGCACGCTAAGACCGGAGGAAGAAAGAGATAGAGGCAGAGAAAGAAAGACGGCGGGTCAAAGACCACCACTTCAACGTCCAGAGGGGGATCTTCTTACAGCACTGAGCGCCGAGTAAAGAAGCCCACCACGCATGATTACTTCCAACAAACACAGCCGCAAAGGAGCCCCTCAACACGGGACATTCACAAGCCCGCGTGCTCACAAACACATACGGACGCAAGCGCGCACACACACAAGCACACACACAGTAAAAGGAAATGCAGTTTGTCTCTTGTTTCAGGGAGGTCAACTGTGTGACAGTCGGAGGTGACACCTTTCCAGCAGGAGGCTTCTCACTGGGCCATGACAAATTACACAACTCACATTTCACCTGTCTCTCAGCAAAGCCCTGGACTCACCGTCTAGTTGCGTGTGTGTGTGTTTCTGTCTGTCTGTCTTTCTGTCTGTGTTTCTGTCTATGTGTCTGTGTGTAGTATATACATTTAAATGGAAACTGTTATGTGTAGACCTTATTGCCATGCCGACCATTTTGAACGTACGTCACACTCAGGATGGGAAACTCTACCAGGAGTAGAGCCCAGTTCTAACGTCAAGAATTGGACAAACATTTATCATTTCACAGATTCCCCACTGAAAAACCAAGAATCCAGAGGAATATAGGCTCAAATTTTAAGATATATTTGGCTACCAGAATCTAGCCAAGGTAGCTAGTATAGCTAACTAGCTAGTAGGCTAGCTAACTCCCTAAACTTAAGCAGTCATTGTATGCTAATTCCGCAGATTGTAAACTAATTTGATAACAGGTCCATCTGAAGTGTTGAAGTAATGTGCCAGTTTCATATAGGCTTATGCCAATCAGCTGGGGCCAGTTGCATAAAGATAGACCTAGTCTTAGACTTAAATCTGACGTTAAGTCAAACTTGCTATAGACACTTATACCTGTTACTACTACTTCTTCTTGCCATCTTTTATAAAATAGCTACAGTATTTAAACTTCCCACTCTGACAGTTAGGCTGATTTGTTGCTATAGAAACAAAGTTCTTAACCCAAGCTTAGCCAGGGGGAAGGTTTTCCTACCTCAAATTAGTCTTAATATTTAAGCAAAATACAGTCTAAATTAGACTAATCTAACCTGAGAATCTAAGACCAGTCTAAGGCTTAGACTAGTCTTAAACTAGCTTTATGCAACTGGCCCCTGGTTAGAGTTTCCCACCCTGAGTGTTCAAAATGGCCGTCATGGGAATAAGGTCCATTTGCTGTGTTTGACTTGAAAAACTGAAACCCTTTATGCTTTGTTGTGATTTGTATAGTGAAACAGTGTTTTTATATGGTTCTCAAATGTGATCCCTCTGGTATAAAGACAAACACAGACAGTCACATTGGGATTATGTGCAGAATTCTGCTGCCAACAAACACGCATCAAAGGACCACATTACACATAATTACATATAGCCTAACTTCGGTACAAAGGTCACCTGTTCGTTTTAAAATGTATTTTAAGATTGTATTGATTACTTTTAAGGCTTACTGAGCTCTAGCCCTTAGCTACACCTCAGGTCCTCTTGGCCATTCATAACTGCAGGCCCTGTCACACATCTCATAAGCCTTTCATTATATTTTGTTTTTGAATCATGTCTGGCATTCTTCTATCTATCTTATTATTTTTTGTTTTTGTTTTGTTTACAAAGCACTATCCAATGTTGTTTCTAAAGGTGCTATGCAAATGATAATGATGATGGTGATTATCATTATTTTTATTAGTAGCAGTTACACATTATGTTCTTATTATTACTACTATATTGCATTAACAATTACAATTTATTGTATTGTTTTGTATTCTCCCTATTCTTTGCTGTCCATTTGAATACCAAAAAAAGGTTCTCTTCAACATGTAGAAACCTTTTTAATAACAGCAGCTGCTGACTTTCAGTAACTCACACAAACAAAATCAACAGTCAGCAACCTGGTTTCTTAAACTCTGGATCGGAACAAAAAGTGGGACAAAAAGTGACGTGCTTCAGCAGGCTTTCCCAAATATTTAAACTAAATGTATTGCATTGCATTGATCTCCTATAGTGAAGCTATACAGGCTGCAACTCTGCCTGTACAACAACCACAGCCTTTGAGTTACATGTTACACTTACATTAACCAGCATAACACTGCAAAAAAATATGAACAATCTGAATAATGTAAAATATTGGTAGGAATAGGGCAACTGTTTATCACCTCCCATATAGGACCATGTGCTTCAGTGCAAGATAAAGTGCTTTCCTGGTCTCTATTGAGGTCTTATGATGGTCCAAGACAGCGAAAGGTATTTTTTTAAGCTTTTGAATCAAAGAATATTTTCTTTTAATGTAGAGAGTGTTATAAAAGGAAGTTGGAGAAAATATGAATTATATAAGACAAAAACTTTGCTGACCCTACACCAAAGTTGTCGTATTCGTCTCCTAAGATTCGACTACAAGAGGTGAGTAGAGGACAAGACGAATCAATGAAAGATCCGTTACTTTCTCTTGTACACGACGCGCCTGTACATGTGCTGGCTTGTATGTGTGTGTGTGTGTGTATGGAAGAGTGTGTGTGCGTGTGTTTTTCTGCATGTGTGTGCATGATAGAAAGAGAGTGAGTGGGAGAGTGAGAGAGAGAGACAGAGAGAGAGAGAGCCAGAAAGCGAGAAACAGAGAGAAGGGGAGAGACACACACAGAGCTCTCCCTCACACACACACACACACATACACACACACACCATTCCTCAGCACACCAAGCCAAGAAAGTGTGTGTACTCACGGTCCATGTGGCAGACTTGGCGGTGCTGGACTGCTGAAAGGACACCTGGAAGGCGTGCGGCCCGGGGTAGTCGGTGTTGGAGGGGATGGCCGGGGCAGGCGACAGGCCCTCGAAGGTGGAGTTGGGCTGGGAGTAGGGCGAGGGGGTGGGCACGGCCGACGAGGAGGCGTTCTCGGAGCTGTAGGGGCTGGCGGACGTCGTGCGGCTCCCCAGGCTCTCCATGCTGCTGCTCAGCAAGTTGTACTGGGACTGGGGACAGAGACAGAGCGAAGGGAATGAGGGGAGAAACGAGGGGGAGGGAGGAGAGAGACAGAGGGAGGATACAGGTGGAGGTGTTGGAGAGACGGGGCTTGGAGGCTTGGAGGGAGGTCGGGTTACACCGGGAGGGGGAGCTGTGGGTAGTGTGTGTGTGTGTGTGTGTGTGTGTGTGTGTGTGTTTCACAGCGTCTGTGTAGGTAGGTGTCCATGATTGTTTTTTGAGTATTTTTTTGCGTGCTTTCTACATCTCTATGTGAGGGCAGGGAGTTAAGGAATAAATGACTGTAATTCAGTGAAAGATTATCACAAGTACAGTCACAGAAATGCGTGTGTGTGTGTGTGTGTGTGTGTGAGTGGTGGTGAGTTCCCCAAAGCCTCCTCGGGGCTATGAACTGAGTTGTAAAACACAGGCGTAATCTATGCTCTGCCTAATTGCCTGCCATTCCCCTCTTGTCCGCTCTGTTCTGTTTGAGAAAAGGGAAGATTTGTGGCCCTGCGGAGTGTGTGTGTGTGTGTGCGTGTGTGTGTGTGTGTGTGGTGACACGTTTGTCAATGTTAACATATTCTGTGGGGCCCCGGCTACTATGTCAGCACACACGCTCAATGCATTCATGCGCACACAGAAAGGGAAACTGCTTTGTGCCTGTGTCATTTTTTGATCGTACATTTGCTCTAATTCATACTGATTCCCTGTAATAAGAACTAATATTACGAGTATGCACACTGTCTTAAAGTCAGTAAACACAAACGGGCAGCTAAGTCCACCAACATCTGTACAGCAGGGAGCTATTCTGCTCATTAACATAAAGCATAAAGTCATTACTTGATTTAGGCCTACAGTATCCAACAATGACACCAGTTGATTCTGATTAACCAGAAGAAACCAACTAATTTGCATTTAATATGAAAACAGACATAGATCCCAAATTTAAAAAGTCATTCCCAGATGTTTCCCTGCCTCCTATACAACCAGCACAAATGGTGTATGCATATATGTGTGTGAACTGACTGATGGCAAGTATCTACAGCCATGCACACACACACACACACACACACACACACACACATACACTCTATGAACAGAAAAAAACAAATCTTTACCTTCTTTTTTACGTAGTACATCCTCTAACGGCTCTGCTTTTGTCTCATATATAAACTCTTCAGTCAGAAACGTCCAAACACAGCAAAGCAAGGAGAGCGAGGGACCATAGCTTTAACCAGAGAGTTCAAGCGAGGTGTGCATCAGTGGACACACCATACACACACACACACACACACACACATGCACTCACTCTGCACACACACACAGACCCATCTAACGCCAGGACAGGAAAGGGTAAGGACTGGTGGAGAGAGAGAGAGAACTGATATACTGAGACAAGGAGAGAGAAGGAGAGAGGGAAAGAGGGATGGGAACCCAAAAAATGGTACGGCGTTCTAATTATGGCATGCCCGGACATAGACGGCAATGCCGGGACGCATGTACGCACACGCTCCAAAACACCTTGTGAAGGCCCGCACTAGGTAAACACTGTCTGGTCTGGTCTGACACAGAGAGAGAGAGAGAGAGAGAGAGAGAGAGAGAGAGAGAGAGAGAGAAAGCCAGAAGGAAAACACATAAAAGAACAAGAGGTAGAGTTCAAGGGTCAAAGAAGGAAGAGATTATGGGCCTTCCATATATGGGCGTGTATCAATACAGCCTTAAATCACAAGGCCTGGCCGGGACTAGCTGCTGTTCAGTCACTCTTTTCACTTGGGAAGAAACAGATTACTATAATCTGATTAAGAAAAGTAAGAATAATAAAGTTTACAAAGTGCTTTACAGACAGTGAGAGAAGCAAAACAGAACAAACAAAAAAAAAAAGGGTAACTTTAATCCATTAGTCGCTATTATGACACAGTAGTTACTTTACATATAGTTTGGGGAAAAACAGGCTATAGCTTGATGGATTACTTCAAAACCTGTTTGAAATGAAACAGTTGATACTGGATGGAGATGATAATAACATTATTCAAATTATTCAAATTACAGGCTGTACACTGGAATAAATGGTCCGTTTAACTGTATACTTATTTTGCAGGCAAAGTAATCCAAATGTGACTGAAAATAATCTCATTACATGACTGAGTTTGTGTATTCCAGGGACGGTGTTACTGATTACCATTTATCATCGGCCTACATGAGGGAACGTGCAACAAATAACAAAGGTCTGCCAACTGAAAGCATGCAAGCAGTGCATTCCCTCTTTGATTTGGACTGTGACTGCTGGAGCTAATCATACAGTACATCCCTGTTGGAGATGGACTGGTTTTAGAGTAGCTTTAGGTACTGTATTTGAATGGGGTGATAATGTGACTGGACTGGGCCTCTAACACAGTGACCCATCAGAGGGTCTCGGCATGAATTCATGCTTCACTCTTAATTACGTTAAGACTCCCTAAGACCCTCTAATCCCACCACTGAGGTTTTTTTTTCCCTATTTGTTTTTGAAAATAATTCACAGTGGTGAATTATTGACATCTAAAATTTGGTCCTGCCCCACATTTAAAGCTTATATCGTGACTCCACTTCATGCGACTATCAGACTCGTGCAGCTCTGGTTTGTGCATTTAACCTCAGACGCAGAAAATTAGTGAGGACACAGAAATAGAGATAAAGCCACATAAGGACAAGTAAAGGTACAAGTAAACCTCAGCTCTCTCTCCGTGGTTCAGCTGAGGATGAAAGCAAAGGGACAGGTCGATGTCCTAGACTTAATGTACACTCTGTAGGTTATGTGAGGGCTGCACGCATGCGTGTGTGTGTGGATCCATACCAGCATTTGACCCTGACTTAGAGACATGCAGTTCTACAAATCACTTGGGTCACAAGTGACCTGGGTAACAATACAACTATTGTCAAATAGTTTAACTACCTGCTGAATTATTTATGTTCTCAAAAAAGTAGAAACAATCCCAGCTAGATAATGTAAATCAAGTGCCTCAAATGTCTTTTTCCAGTGTTTGAAGTATTGCCCATGTTTGGCATGTGTGAAAAGTGGGACAGCTACAGTATTTGTTGAGATAAAAGTGTGTTTAACCGGATACAAAATATGAAAATCAATATGTGGGATGATATGCTTTGAAGTTCTTGTCCTTGTGATCAGTGCACAAAAGAGCCTTTCTGCCCTCACTCTTATATCCGAGTGCTTACTGCCTTTGAAATCCTCCTCTAACATGTATTGTCAAAGGGGGTTTACAGGGACAAGGTAAACCCAGGTGCTGGTGTCAACTGCAGAAAACATTTCACACACACGCATACAAACACACGCACACACTCATACAGACACACACGCTCACAGGTGTGCTAGGTCTTAATACCTCAACTCGCTCCGCAACAAGTCGAAACAGAGCGAAAACCTCCGCTGCCACTGTGTGAGTAAATGTGTGTGTGGGTGTGTGTGGGTGTCCTGTGTGTAAGTGTTTAAGCTTCCCGTCCCAACAGCATCTAATGTCCCCTATGGGCAGCCATCCTGGTAGCTGCCACTCAAAGCCCAGCTTTAAGGGCTCAAAACATTTACCAACCTAGATAAGCCAGCCACAACAACCCTCACTTGTCAAGATGAGTGAAACACAATAGACTTAAGACAACATTACCCTTCTACTGACCTGTGTTCACTGCTACTTATTACACTGAACTATATAGTCCTATTTAACAGCATGGTCACTTTTAACACGTTTAACAGAACCCACTAACTTCTTGTCAAAATGACTCTGTTGAAATAAGAGACAACATCAGAGAAATACGAAAAGTCAGGCTCCAAAAATGAATGACATGGCATCGTATGCAAATTGGTGCATGTCTAGGCTGCGGCAAATATGCTTCATAGAGGTGAGGATGAGTTGAGGCAAGATGTGGAGTGATGTGTAAGAAGGTTGCCCCCTGTTGGGAATATTTGGCAAAGTGCAGCCAGGTGATATGCCATTCATTCTAATGATGCAAATGTCCAGATTCATGCCGAGCTGCAGGGTGCATTTTTTTTTTATAGATGTCAGATGCAGATTAATTGCTTATCACAACATCTTCATGGTGAATTCCTAAATAGATTAATGTCAATGGAAGACGAAAGTTAAAACAGCTAACCATTAGATTGTAAGGTCAGTGTTTCAGTAACATACACCACCATCCACCTTTCCTAATCACAATCCAACTGCTTACTCTTCCCTTTACCCCATGAAATTATGATTATACCATATTATACCAGGATGCATATGCAATCATTTTGACTCCTTGCCTATTTAATAGCATTATTTGTTAAAATACAAATAATCATACATTGAAAAAAAAAATATCATTGTGATCATATGATTGCCACTTTAGCATGCAAAATATTAGAGAATGCAAGGTTTCTGCTTCAAGATGCGATTTTCAGATGGTACCAGCAACTCATAAGAAGTTATAATCATACAGATTCATTCTCTCTGTAATTCTGCAGCCAAACTGGGAACAATAACCCAAAGCCAAGTTCATCAACATTATAACCAAGTAATACTAGGACAGGTATACTCCATAACACAAACCATCTAACCCTACCAAAGACAGTAAGACACAATTCTTCACATAAGAAATAAAGGCCTGAATGTGAACGAAACACTAAACTGTGCAGAAAAGTGAAGAAGTAACACAACTTAATGCAGTCTGCTTACCGTGCCACAGCGCGGCGTAGGCTCACTGATACACAACATCTTAGGGCTCCTCAAAGACAGGACGGGGGGTTTCTACGATGTCTCCTCGACCCGGCTCTCATAGGACTTAAGACAGCTGGATCGGTGGGGGAACGCTCTGCTGCGGTCAGGCTCTGGTCATCACTCTAAACTTAGACTGCGAGAGTGGAGCCCTCCGCCGCCCGCTGACCGCTCCGAGGAGCCGGACATGATGGAGCAGTATGGGAAAAGCCCTGCCTCTTCTCCTCCACCTGTTCCCCTTGCCTGACTGACTGGGCCTTCTCAACTTGCCCTGCATCCAACAACAAATCTTGGCCACGCCCCCTTTCTCCCTTTCATGACTATTCATTAACCGGCCAGGCAGGCCCAGGCTTGCCCACTGATAGATTAGATCCTACCAGTATTCCAGATCAGAAGGGGGAGGCAGCCTAAAGGTGAATTACTTTTTTCCGAATGTAATATTTAGAAGACGGAGATGGATAGAGCGTACAAGATGACACACACACGCATCCATATAGGTGTATGTTTGAAAACACACACATACACACGTATACACAGACACACCCCGGCCTACAGATGGCTCTACAGTGGAGCAGCAAGGGGTCCTGGCTTGGTGTTTAATTAGGGTTTCTGGTTCCCCCCCTTCCCCCTCAGTCCCTACAGGCCACTCGGCAGCCAGGGAGAGAGAGGGAGGGAAAAGGCTGCTGAGGAGAGGGAAACTACAGAGGAGGAATCTCCTCTGCACTGGAGGGAAAAGATAACGGGCTACTACATGCAGACAAAACTGGAATGGGGAAGATCCTTGGATGTGGATGTGATGTTCTCGCACAGTCACCATCAGATCGGAAATAAGCTCAAAATCCTCAAAAGAAAAAAACGTAACTCAAGTGAACTGGATTATGCTCCTACCATCACGTTGTCGTTCATGTCCCTCATGTGGTAGACGTCCATGCAGACCTCGGTAGCGCCGCGGTGGCTCCCCGGGGTGCTGGTGGAAGGCACCGGGCGCTCTCCTGGCTGGCTGCCCGGGGGAAGCTCAAAGTAGGTGCTGTCTGGCTCCCTGTGGACACACGACACCACAGATACAGGCTGGCTCGGCTTGCTCAAGAGCAGGGATGGAGCTTTCAAAAAACTGTTCATGGCCCGAGTTGTTCTTACAGATGCTTTTTTTATTGACATTACAAATTGCAAAAGATGGAGAGAACCTTTCCTAAAAACAGACATTTTTTAGTTAGAGATATGAGAATAGTTTGACTGGAGTCTGGAAAAATATGAAATGTTTTGGGAAAGTAAATTCTAGATGTAATAATTTCCAGAGAAGATTCTGGGACCATTCCTATACTATTACAAAGAGACAAACGGTCATTCCTGAGGTGTTGTTAAACCTGCAGAAAATGGAAGCCTAAATGATTTGCATATGCATCAACTTCCCAAAACAATTTGCAGATAAACAGCATTATTTAAAACATATACCCACAAATTTGCATCCAATCCTGGACAATATCAGATATCAGATCACAGCTACACAATACATTTGTAAAATGCACTGCAAGTCAAATGGAAAGTATAACATAATCATGAATAGGTGCTGTTGACACTCACAAGGAACTCCACAGGTGCTCGAAGGTGCCTCCTTCTTCAGCAGCAGTGGACTGGGACATCTTAGAGGATGGGTAGTCCGGTGACGGGTAGATCACTCTGCAGAGCACACACACACACACACACACACGCACACACACACACACGCACACGCACACACACACAAACAAACAAACTAGAATTAGTGTGATTAATGAAAAAACTCAAAACGGATAATGATGAGCAAATGACCACATATTACTGAAGGTACAAACACACTTGGCAGGTTGAGGCTGTTGTAAATTGGAATACTTCATTCAACATCATTTTACCAATATTCAACGGAGAAGAGGCAGTTGAGAACACACACACATGCCCACATGCACACACACATGAACACTTCCATCCAGGTGTGATCACAGCAGTGTGGAGCCAGCGAGGTGGCAGGGTGTCAGGGGGCCTGGGCGTGCCCAGACCTGCCTACCTCATCACCCTCTCACCCCGAGAGGGAAGTGTGTGTGCCACTTCCTTCCCCTCTGCCTCTCACAAAGACTGAGTACCAACTCCTCAGCCTCTCTCCCAGAATAACAGTCTGCATATCTACACTAAAATGCATTGTAACGACTTAGGTCTCGTAAAGCAACATGCAGTAGGCATGATGGATCGCATAAGCCAGAAGTGGATTACATATCTTATTTGTTTACTCTGCTCTTCTAAACCAAGAGGTCTCTGCGTTTTTCCCCCAGATTGATTGCAACTCCCTCCAGTGGCGTTTTGACAGAAAATTGATCTGCATTCATGAGCAAATGAGCTTTTGTCCAAAAATGTGAAATAAGGTTGAGTGTCTCTTCTTTATTTTATTTTACCTTGCTTAACTGTCAGCGAGAGCAGATAATGAAGGAAAGATGAACACCTGACTATTTGGAAACAAACTCCTGCCGCCTGCCATCATGTGAATTAGTCCTGTTAGGGTTCGCGATTTTTACTTGTTTTACCTATTTATTCAGCGAATCCCCCCTCTATATGAATGTGCTGGCAGAAATATGGGCCTACTGTAGGCTATATGGTTATATTGAAATGACAGACTATTAGGCCTTGTTGTGAACATTTTTGTCAGAATATTTCAAGTTGTGCAAATCATTCATGCATGCCCAAATCATATAGGAAATCAAATAGACTGCAGGCCTACCGCGTAAAGCTGATAAAGGGATTTCTCAGGTCGTTAGGTTATATAGGCTAATGGATAGCATAGCCTACACAACATCCTGTCCGGCATATTGGACCTTGTGTCGTACCAAAGCTTACTATATTCACAGTTGCGCACCACACCAGCGTCATATCTCCTTAGTAACCCCATTGTATGACTGCACAAGGAAAACTGTGGCAAAGGTGCATGTTGCCCGCAACAAATCATAATAAATTTAAACCCCCCACTGGAATCCATGCCTGCAATGCCTGCGACAATTAAAAGTTAAATAATTAAAGTATGTAGACTTTTTGTGAATTGTTTATCCATGTAAATATGGGTCCTGTCAATTTAAATACTTCTATCTCTACTGTAGCTTTATCTAACACTTAGTGGGTCGTCTCATTTTGGTCTGCTCTGAATCGATTGAAGATAGACTTAATCTAGAGAAGCACAGTAAATATTTGAAGTGATGTCATGCGTGTTGAGGGAGAGTTGTTGTTTGTTCCTTAAGCAGACCTTAGGCTGTATTGACCTAAAATTTCGGTTGGCCAAACGGGTTCCGTATCCATGCAGAGGCCACACAATCCATTGGATATGACAACAAAAAAAATAAAATAAAGTAAGTCGGATTAGACACACACACACACACACACACACACACACACACACACACACACACACACACACACACACACACACAGAGAGAGAGACATAGGCCCACAGACACACGCACGCACGCACGCACGCACGCACGCACGCACGCAGACACGCACATCATTCTGGAGCAGCTGCATGCGTAAATCAGGTTCCCGCTATTCCCGTGGTGGCTGCCGCCTCAGAGCTCCGGCTGCACTCGGAGCAGCTTAATTGAGATTCCACCTGGACGCAGCCAGCATTTTCACTTAGGCTGCACCACGGGGAAGGGCCACGATCCTGTCTTGCCTTAACAAAAATAAATATATTCTTATAATATTCCTGTAGACAGACTTGGAGCGTGTCTATAGTAGGCTACCAGTGAGTTGATTGGGACCTTATAGTACTTAATTATTATTATTATTATTATTATTTTAAAATCTCCTATGATATCACTATACTATACCTATAGGGACTTTTTTCCTTTGATATTTGTATAGTAGGCCTATCCTTCTATATATTCTATGATTGCTCTATTTTTTTATTTTTTTTATTTTTTTTACGTAAGGGTGGAACCAACATAGCAGGCCAGGCCATCCAGTTTGTATGTGGCTAGTTATGGAAAACACAGTCCATCAAATAACGTTAAATAGAGTCTGATATAAAAGACAGTGGAAAACAATCGTTTTGATTGGCTGAGTCAAGTTGGAAGCATTGTAAAATAAATGCACAGTTCCGCAGTTCATTTAATATTGATCTTCTGACACACTGGTATTACATTTAATTATTATTATTTAATTAGGCCCTATTATTGATTAAAATATAAGAGTAGCCCTATTCAATGATGTGCTACCTCCGTTTTACACAAGCAACAAGCCTGACTCTGACTGCTCTAAGTGTCTGTGAAGCACGGCCTCTGGTGGCTTATTCTCACCGTCCTCTAAGTTTGATATTGTGCCTCTCTGATTTCTATTCACCTGTCTCTATATGGGTCTCCACTCCCAGGTTACAGCGCCCATGACAACGTCCACACACACTGCCTTCCCACGGGCCATTTCCTCCAAGAACACACAGTCCCAGTTGAGAACAATAGATAAATTAATTTCAAAATTGTATCTCAGATCCTGCCAAGTGAAAATGTTCATATGCCTACAAATGAGGGATGCAAAGGAAGAGGTTTACTGGAGCCCAAAATTCACAGAATGGGTCTATAAATGCTGGTTATAATATAAATTCTTTAGGGCTATATTGTGAAAGTTACAATTTAAATCAGTCCATTACTAGCCTGTAACAACATCATTGTTTTAATAATCAAGTCAATCAAGTCAATCAAGCCTTTGTGTTGCTATTGAATGAAAGGATGATTAGCCTGCATGTTGAAAAAAATCAATAGTTCTTCAATGGTAACATTTATTTTTTTGCAAAAAATGTGCCCACAAAATAATGCAAGGGATAAAAATAGATTTATAAAGGCCTACCTACTGTAAAGGCGTATTGTTTTATAAGGCCTATTTATTTATATAAGCAATAGCCCTTTATTTTGATTATTTTCTTTTAGCCTACCTGGAGAATAGCCCACAAAACGCAGACCTTCAAAAAAGTAATTATACCCAAACCAGATCAACAATGTTTAATGTTTATCTATCAACAAAATATTTATCAGAAACATTATAAAATAAGCATTTTTCTAAATGCTTGCAGCGTTGCATGCTGTGTAAGCCAAGTCTCAATACAGTGGGCCTGTCTTGTCAATAGGCAAATTTTAATACAACTTTCAATTGATCTTCTCAGTTGTTAAACAATTGCTTTTGACATCATAAGTCACACTTTTGAAAATAACGAAATCTCGACATAACTAGGACCATATCAATCTCGTCCAAGGAGAAACTGCTTGGCCTAATTGATAAAAAATAAAACCTATGACAAGCGAAATAAATCACTACCCCTATTAGACCAGAGAGCATATTAAAAAAATAAATCAACTTACCAGAAGATTGTTGTGATCCCAATCGAAATGCCTAGGAATTAAATGGCGCAGAGCACTTGCCTGTTTATTATCTAACATGCCAAGAGAATGACCCTCCATAAAAAAAAAAAAAAAAAAAAAAAAAAAAAAAAAATCGATCGAGTTCAGAATTTGATAAACAACGTTTGGAAATGATTGACTTTTCGGAGAAAAATATTAAAATGCGAAGTAAGAGGAGAAAAAAGGATTTGCTTGCTATTCAGGGAAGTGGGAGCTTTGCTGAAGGAAACTGGAGATGACACGGTGCGCTGCGAAGCAGGGAGGCGGTGTAGCCGCGGTTTGGGCGCACACAAGCGGGAAACCAGAGGGCTGATGGAGGTGAATATAAAGGCAATTAAACGGATCTATGCCTACAGGATTATGTTGACCAAAGATAACAGTAGGCTGGGCAACTATAAAAGAATATTTAAAGGAAAACCCTTTATAGAAAACTTCATGAGAACAGGCATAATACAAAAATAAACTAGATATTTCGATGTAGACCTATCGAAAACTACCTCATTCTGCATTGAGAGTACTTTTTAAAGCCTATAAAAGAAAATATAATGAATTGTTGCCTATTCATTAATGTTGTGACACACACACACACGCTCGCACCGACAGAACATTAACGCTCACATTGAACTACATTTCCCAGAAGCAAAGTCGCTGTAGGCACACGCTGATTGGACAGCGCCATTCTGTCGCCATCTGTTCATACAAACAACCAGCAACAGCCTGTTAACAGACTGTTAACAGAACAGAAACATGTGAATACAGAAAATTTTCTGAACTGCTGGGCTCCTTGCGTCTCTCCTCTAACAGGTGAAGACAGCACTGCTTTGGTGTAAGTTTTAACGTTAGTTGTGTGATGAAGTTTGTCAGCGTTAGCCACCTGCTAGCTAACTAGCTAAAGTTCCATTACCTGCAGCTAGCGTTGGCTAGCTTGAATCAATTGCATGACAACTGACAGCTACCGTTAATGTTAGCTCGTAGTGTTGGCCTCTGTAGTTGCTGGCTTACCTTCTTTACCTAAACTGCACAAATAGCAAGCAGAGTTACTACTACTAAGCTAACTTAGTATTATTACCTCTAGCATTGTCTCTGTGTACTTGTGTGCAGGTTGATCTTTACAGTGCCGATTTATGTGCTATCCAGACTTTCGCAGAGTAAACAAATACTTCTTTCCCGTACTACACTTTACTGTGTGTAGGTTGAGCTGACTGCCGGAGGTGTAATGTAACTAATTAGCTACATACAACGTTACTGTAGTTATTTATGTATATTTTGCCTGCACCTTTACTTCGGGTGTGCGTTTACTCTCATCTTCAGTCATTTCTAATTTCATGCTTAAAAGTAGTCTGTGCAGTGAGATATGCCATTTACATACATATATAGCTTTATTGGTGTGATCCAAAAAAGGTTCAAACAATGACCCATGCCATTTAAAGACTAGGGCAAAGTGGGTCAGCGGGTCATTTTTGTTGGGACAATTTGCAGTATGCGCGACCTGTTAATGATATTTGTTTGAAACTGAATAAAGTAGCTGTTACCCTACTTGAGTACTTTTTCTAGACACGAGCTCTGGCATAAGGGAAATAAAGTGTGTGTGTGTGCGTATGTTCACCGTGTACAGTATATATTTCTTGGACTTATGGCGCCATCATGTGTTCATATTTGCTAATTGCACCAGTGAGATGAGTGGGCTGTCAGTTGAAACTATTCCCGCTATGGAAAGGGGTCGTTATCTCCAATCACTACATGTTTTTTTAAATTGCCATGCTAACTCTTGGTTCAAAATTTCCCTGTCTCTCACAGTGTAGGAACAGTTGTGCACATCATAAGATGAATTTCTCTGAGGTCTTCAAGCAGTCCAACCAACTTTGCAAAGTTTCCCCTGATGGGAAATATTTGGTAAGTGTTAAAGTTTGTCTTTTTGTATAATACATGCCACTACTTACATGCTTTTTATGTACTAGAATGAATACATTTAACAGTGATTTAATTGCCTCGGTTAGGTTGCTAATTTCAGGTGGATAATAGTTATGACCCGTGTTAAAGTTGGCTTGGAGTCTTGCTCTTTCTGACGTGTTCTCTCTGTCTTCACCCATCAGGCTACCTGTGTGCAGTACAGGCTGGTAGTGCGAGATGTGAGCACCCTGCAGATCCTGCACCTCTACACCTGCCTGGACCAGATAGTCCACATGGACTGGTCCTCCGACTCCCTCTTCATTCTCTGTGCTATGTACAAGAGAGGACTGGTACAGGTAGGATACTGAGAACGGAACCGTAAAAACTAGGGATGGGAGTGAGTACATGAGTCGTCAAGTGCTGGCAATGTGCTAGTCACATAATAGTTGTGGTGACAGTGAATCTCACTGGGCTAGAGGAAAACTGAATTTGACCTACAAACAGTGTTGTGAGAGCAAAAAAAAAAGATTTTCATTGCTCACTGATATGAATAGAATTGCACAACTGAATTAATGTTTCATATTTATTAAACATACTTTGGGAGAAATCGAAGTCATTCAGTACATGGTTTGCATAATTTGGTATACAGAGTACACAATAAAAGAGCCATGAATTGCATCTGTTTGTAACATCATTCTATTTTTAGAAATGCTGTTTAATTGATGAAATCTTTCAACTTTTAGATTAACTGGCAATGTATTTAGCTGAAATTCCAACCCCTAGTGAAGACATGCACATCGTGTCTCAAAAGGTGCTGGGCTGGGAGGTGGACATGACGTGGTATAATTATTAGCATCAAGCAATTATGTAATGTTTTTGAGAGGATGAAGAGGGAAGTCTTTAAATGTTACATCACTGATAGATGTTATTAAATATAGACATTAAATATAGAGATGTGACAGGAACCTACAACTGAGCGTGACTGCGTTTCTATAGCTTGGAAATCAATCAATAATTCTTTAGCCGGAGTTGTGTCTGATATTCACAAAGCCTACTTCTGGATAAGTGATTAAAGTTGATGAAAATATGAGGAAAAGTGCTTTACAGAATTTATTTGCACTGTTGGTAAACATGAGCCAAAACGGCTGTTGTTCATAACACCAATAATGAACCATATTCTGTCTTCTGAAATCATTTAATTGGAGGCACTAGTACAGAAAAATATTTTTTTCCTTTTCAAAAGATGTTTGTCTCAATAGATAGTATTTTGAAAGGGATACGTTTTTTTCTTCCTAAATGTCACTTGGTTTTAACTGTATTTATATCCCTCGTTGTTCTGTAAAGGGCTTTGCAAGTAACCTGTTTTTTTAAAAGCACGTTATAGATAAATTTGTATCTTGTATTTGAATGAATCTCACTTGGCTAGAATTTCTTATTTTTTACTCTACTACGTTGTTGACAAATATGTACGATTTCGGGCTCTGAGGGAGTGACTGCTTCTACTCCTTTGTTGTTTCGTATCAAAAAGATACAGATGGATACTTGATGTTGAGTTTCTCACGTGGAATTTCTCCCCTACAGGTCAATGTAGAAAAAAGGACAGAAATCTGACCTTAAACCAACTATCTCTAGTTTGATGCATGGTGCTAGTACAGTTATGATTTTAGACAGTGCCTCAACATTTTATTGATTGACCCACACTATACCAGAAGGAATAATGTGATCCACACCAGAAAACTAACTGAGATCCATATCAAAAGAAATTCACCATTTAACAAACCAAGAAGAGCATAAATAAGCTTTGGAATCAAGGGTGTTGGTCAGTGTGACGGTCAATATGACAACTAGGGATGTTAATGATTAATCGACAATCGATTAATCGGCATTAAGAATTTGATCGATCAAGCATATATTAACAGATTAATCGACAATGTAGGCTATGTGCTATTTCTCATTTTTTGCTGAAATGATTTACCACCGCAAGGGCGCAATTTCACTTTCACCGCTTATACAGAGGAAGAAGAAAGCCAAGCAAGCGGGCGAAAAGTCCAGTGTAGGAGAATTACACCCAAAAAGACAACAGTATTCATTGTAAACATTGTAATACAATGTTGAAATACAGCACGTCTACAAGCACAATGACAGGGAATGCAGGAGGATCTTTTGAATTTTGCTTGGTTTATTAACTCGATGAGTAGGCCTAAAGACAGGTGTAAAAACGCGCATTTTGTATTTTGTATTTGGTCTAATTGGTTAAGGAAATTGATAAAAATTAGCATCCCTAGTGACAACCATCTTTTTAAGAGAACAGTTATGATTCAAACCAAACTTTTTTTTTCTGAACAATGGCCTCTGAATAAAAGGACGTTATTCAATTGATTTGACCAAAGAATCTTGCTTATTACTATTATTTATTTTTCTACTAATTTTTGGTTAATCTTCACCAAGTCCGCCAATAATTTTGGATTGCTCAAAAATGTCCAGAGTCTCTGTTAATGATCTGTTCATCCACAGAAAATAGGGATATTCATTTTGAAATTACGTCCATACATTTTCTTTACCGTGCATCCAAATTGATTGACAAAAGTGTCGTCATAATTATTGGTTTATCGGAGTGTTGCAGTCGTGGAAACAACAGTGGCACACTTGTGTACTATCAAGACGTTTCACATGCAGTACAGCTCAGTGCACACAGCAGCTTACCTTTGAAAGGGTAACCAGCGCCAGTCTTTCATGATTTCTGATGTTGCTCAGGTGTTGCTTACAGGTTACTGAGTACAAGTTGAGGAAGACACAAGGTGGCGGGGGTGTCAGTGATGGCTGGTGGTTGTCCTTCTGTTCCTATCTCTTTTTGTGTCTGTCTTTCTCTTCAGGTGTGGTCTCTCGAACAGCCCGACTGGCACTGTAAGATTGATGAGGGCTCAATAGGACTAGTCTCCTCGCGCTGGAGCCCAGACGGACGTCACATTCTCAACACCACCGAGTTCCATGTAAGTGTGAAGTCACAGTGTGTGTGCGTGCGTGCATGCGTGTGTGTGTTTATGTGTATGCCTGTCTGGTGTCAACTGTTGCTGGCCCGCAAGGAAGGGAGACCTGAAAATAGCCAGACACCAGAGCCTTCCTTGAACTGCCCCACACCCCTCCACACCCCCCACCTGCCACATGTATTCAGCCTGATTTCATAGCCCCCCCCCCCCCGTTAGCATCCTGTCATACATGGGTCTCAAGTACCTCCGGAACACGGGTGCAATGTGTATGTGCCCTTCCGACGTAGCTCTGGTATTTCCTTTGCCAGTGATACCTACTAGCGATGTCCTGTTGATAGTAATAATTATCATAAACTTTATTTATAGAGCACTTTTCAAAACAAAGTTACAAAGTGCGTCACAGAACAATGGAGAAGGAAAACAATAAAAACAAAAAACAATAAATGATAAGATGATAACAATCATTCTAAACACAAACACAAAGTAAAAGCAAGTTCATAAAAGTGTGTTAAAGTTTATAAAAGAGTGATTTAAAAGAAGACATCAAAGAAGCTAGACAGCCTGAGCTCCTGTTTTCAGCCTGGATTTTGGAATGACTGCCTCAGGATCTCAGGCTGCGATTTGGCTCATAGGGGATTAAAAGGTCAGAGATCTAGCTAGGTGCTAATCCAATGCAAGCCTTGGAGTTCATCAGTAAAATCTTAAAATCAATTTTATAATTACCTGTCAACCAGTGTAGAGAGGCTTATAATAGGGCTAACATGTTCACGTCTCTTAGATTTAGTTAAAAGCCTTGTTGCTGCATTTTGTACTAACTGCAGACAAGAGAGTATTCTGACTGAGACAGGAAAGAGATGTGGTAGTTGAAACGAGATGATGTAAAAGAATGGTTCACTTTTTCGAGGTCAGCGAAGAATAGAAAATACCTTATTTTGGAGATGTTTTCAATGGGAAGAAACAGGACTATACAACCACCCCCCAAACATACTGGCCACCAGACATTTTGTAGAGTTTTATAAGGAAAAGGCATTTCTTGGTTAAAAAAATGAGGAGGCATTTGTTATTTAGACCATTAAAGAGGCATTATTTCCTTGTGAACGAACAAGTCATTTCTTGTAAAGACGTAAAGGCGACTTTACTTGGACTTGATTTGTTTGTGTGGTTGGCACAAAGACCAACCTGGCACCCCTTCCTGGCTGGGGTCCTGGCCCCGCCGCCATAAAAGAATATATTGTGTTTGCGAATGATGTGACCTAAAGGAAGCATATAGATAGAGAACAGTAAGGAACCTAGAATCGAACCATGGGGAACACCAGACAGGATGTCGTGTTTGGCAGTGCTACAAGTTGAATTTTGATTTTTTTTTTTCGCCCCAATATGCAGCCTACAAGTATGATCATATTTACAAAGAAGATTACATTCCTTTGCTTTGAATACCTGTAGTCTATGTCATGTAAAAGGCAGTCCACCTTGTAGTAAGATGGCTGTAAATGTAGAATTCATAGCATAAATGCAGTTGATTGTTGTCTTGAAAGGTCTGCAGAATGAAACGTAGACTAATAAAGTACAATGAATTTCATTCCATGATTCCTGAATTTGTTGTTGTATATTCACCCTGTTGTAAGCACATGTCAGAGCGGGCGAGGGGATATGGCTAGTACCCACCGGGCCATGTGGAATATGACTAGGGCACCATGCCACGGTGGGCTGCGTCTGTCATGCTGAACCTGACTCCAGGAATCATTTGACAGGTGTTGCGGCCCAGCACACAACTGTGTCTGGTCTGGAGCAGGGTGCAGGGAGTGCAAGCGTCTGTGGCATGTCTGCTTTGTGTCTGTCTGCATCTTCCAAAAAAAACAGGAATAGAATGGAGGCTCCTTCCCCAGGGAGGAATCTGTCTGCATAGTACAGTATAGCTTATGATGACAAGGACTTCGAAAAGAGTGTGACTCGACTTCATGCTCTGTTATCTTATGATTGAGTGAATGAATAGTACATTTAAGGCAAGTAAGATCAAAAGTAGGATTTTCTCTAAATAAGTTGGTGTCAACTGACTTGTGATAATCATCAGACCAACTTGTTTAACACTCGGGAACTGCTTTGTCAATCCCCTTCACCACTATTTTGGATGTGTATCTTTCCAGTGACTCTTTTGATTTCTTCTGGGGTAGTCGACTCAAATGGACTCCCAACTGGAAGCAAATGAAAGGTTTATTTCTCCACTAACATCCAAGTCCGTGTTTTTACAACACCCAATCTGAGTCCAGCATTATATTTGAAATGGTGCCAGCAAGCAACATAAATTTGTTTCAATGCTACATGCCACTGTTTCTCATTCCGAAAACTGATAACTTTAGTCAATAAGAAAAAAGAGCGCACACCCAGCAAGGTGCTAACTACTGGAATATATGAGTTTCGAAAACAGAAAATTGAAAACTGATAACTTGGTGGTTGAACCAGGGTGCTTTTTTGATTATTTTGCCATTGTTGGTATCACTCAAATTTGTCTAAAACAATAGCCTAAAAGGCCAAAGGTAGCCTCTGTGTACTTCAGATTTAACATGATGGAGTGCTTTTTCGTCCTTTCCGACTCTGGGAACGGCAGCTTGAAAATCATGATAATAAGGTTGAAAGTTCATATCTCATATCATATCATACATATCTCTGTGTGAAAAATTTGAGTGTGCCCATGGTCAAGGTACTTAACCTCCAACTGCTCCAATGTAGTTGATCAGTAGGCAGTTTTAATACATCTGATCATATTGGGCAGCTCTCAAGTGTGTATGATGGTACTGTAACAGTGTGAATGCGTAGCAGGGCATTGCTGGAAAAGAGCATGTGTGTGGTTTGCTCTGCCACCACAGCTCTGCCTGTGGCACGATGCCATCAAAAACTGACCATAGAAGTTTGGATACTATTCAATGCTTCCTGTTAATGAGCATTTTTTCCTGATTAAGATTGCACAACAAATTTAACAGAAGCATCGTAGGCAATGGCTACCACCTTGCCAAGGGGCCCACTGACCTTACCTTCACCCCAGCCCAAGATTTCATTAAGGCTGTGCCAGACGGGTGTTCGTGTCAGGCTTGAATTTCAGCCCCACTCATAAACAGCCTGCTATATTAACTTGTTTAGGGACAGCTGCCTGTGGTGTGGACTGTGCAATGTATGTTTGTGTGTGTGTCTGTCTATGTGTGAATGTATCTGTGTGGCTGGCCGTGTGTGTGTGTATATGTGTGGCTATTAAAGTGTTTTTTTTCTTAACCAAGAACAAAATACCTGCAGACCATTTCGATACAGAGGTATACAGTAATTTGTCAGCTCACAGCTGACATTGCTACATTAGGGGAAGGATTTACATCAGTGCTAGTGCTAACAGGAGTTACAGTGGCAACTATTGGCAGACAACAGGTAGGCATACATATAGCCTAGTCACTGTTCCCACCAGCTAGAAATGCTCCTGAGCTGTTCCTCAAAAAGGCTTTATTATTGACAACATGGAAGAACTCTGTGCGAGGACGCATGAAAAAAGACAGCTGTTTTCAAATTTAGAGTGGTGCCGTGTCACAGATTTAATAGAAAGGCACATTGCTGAAACCTAGCCTATGTATTGTGAGACTCCACCCAAGTCATCTCCTATTTGAATTCCCATCGTTTATCTTACGACCCCACAAAATGCCACCCAAGCATCCACACTAATCCACCTTTACCAGCTGAGTGGTGATAAACTAAGGGTGGAAAAACTCCAGCCAAGGACAGCATTGAGCTTTACCTCTCTAATGGTTTTTACATTGTTGGGATCAGGTTAGCAATAGCATACTTGGCCAGTGCGGCTGGAGCCCCGATAACACGTAGCATTGTTGGCAACAGCACTATCAGACTAAACTGTGAACGTAGGCAGCTGCCGTGTCGCAACGTGGGACAATAGCTCAACCATACCTATGTCTGGGCTGCGAGAGGCTACAGATCCTTGGTAGAATCATGAGGCTGTAACAGGAGAAATGGGCTATATTGGTTTGAGATGGCTTCCTATGTGGTATGCCTAGAGTCTAATCCTCTGCTGACAGATAGGCCTATATGGCATCACATACACTCCATACACTCTCGCCTAGGAGCGCAACAAGAATTGCTGATAGATAGGTTTTCTTGCAGGTTGCTTTCAGTGGCCCTGGTGCTACACGTGGACTTATTTATCATGTGTTGCCCACAGCCTCTCCTTAGGGGAATGTTCCCTAATTCTGTGGTTTTCTTGACGTGACTGCTAGCCCACAGATACCTAATGGATGTGTTGCCAGAAGGTAGCCCCAACTGTCCCATTTGGTGATGTCTTAAGGCCTTCTTGACATGTCAAGTCAAGTCAAGTTTATTTGTATAGCCCTTAATCACAGTTACAGTCTCAAAGGGCTTCACAACACCCACATTATGAAACAATAAATAGAGACTGACAACCCCAACCTTAGACCATCCATGAGAACAAGAAAAAAATCCCCACAACTTCATTAAGGAAGTTCCTCACAGAAAGGGATCCATGTGCCTCTGGTGATCAAAAACAATACTAAAAGAGAGAATTATTTGTTAGTAAATGTACAGCCAGCAGTGAACACCAGTTGGCAGTTATGCTATCCCCAGCATAGACATAAAGTTTTCCTTTTCTGATGGATAAACAGCAGCTGTTATAGTGGAGTGCTGCCTTTTCACACCACCCTCCAGTCCCAAGCCCCCATCCCCAGAGCTGCTGCTCACCTTTGGTGAGGATACTTCATCCAAAGTGTAGCTTTACCAACTTCAGATCCCATTGCATACCACACCACATGGAGAAGCATTTCCCACCTATTTTCCTCATGCTGCCCTCCCTCCACCCAGTTTAAAGTTACACTGCCTTTTGGGTCTTGATCTCCCCCCATCCCCCATGTGGTGGGTTCAAGGCATCTAAGAAGAGTATGTGTATTTGTGTTTGAGCTATGTTGACGGTGGTTGCCATGGCACCATGTCCGGGGGGATGTCCAGGAAGCGTGCAGTGAGGTGTTATTACAGGGCCTACACAGCTGGATGTCTTGACCCAACAGGAGGGTAGACACTTCAGCCCAGCTAGGTGACAGACAGCGGACTAGTTCAAATGTCTGTCTGGACACTATGATGAAAGCTTTGTGAACAATCTTGGCTCTGCACATTCCAAAATCTCAAATTGTGGAATTAGGGTAGTCTCAAACTTTCATGACCAAATATATTTTTTGAAAAGTTTTTTTTTTTTTTTTTCAATTTGTGTAGTGTTCTGTCTAGGAGACCCAACATGTGTTTCTTATGTGAAATGGAAGCCATGTAGCGCTCTTGGCTAGCATACAGAACCGGTTTAGTTCAGTATTTTCACAGCTTTAACATTCACAGCATGATAAGACAGGGTTGCGGAAAGGACTGCATACACGCACATTATATTGGCTTACTAAGCTGTAAAAGAAGATATGAGGGCCATGCATTTAACACCCTTAACATTGCACTGGTGGGCTTATATGTCCATGCTATTTGGATTGCTTGTAATGACTACTGTCTTGGGTTGTGTTTAAGAGGGGGGTGAACCAGACAAAACACTGCAGAAATCTGTATTGTAAAAGGCGCTGGCATTTAGCATGAACTAGTTTAGGGCTGTTCTTCTTAATGCTGCACAACACTGTGACCTGTTCAATGTGTTCCTGGCTTCAAGAAGCTTCACCTGGATGGCATTAAGATACTGTACAAATTTGTCTCTGCCACTAGGACAATTCAAACAAATTTCATGTTGGAGGAAAACAGACTAATGATGTGACTGTTGCTAGGTTGAACAACAGTTGCTATGATAAAAGGATAGAATGATCAAACTTGCCATACTCTGCCTATATCATCTCTGTCTTAACTTTGGAGACACACCTTTATTGCAAATGATCACAATAATTGGTAGTTTACAATACTTATTGTTGGTGCTGTGATACCAGTATCGGACCAAATCAGGATAAATCAGTCATACTTGAAGCCCGCACACACCAAAAACTGAGAAGTAGCAGAATGCAATTTGAGTGCAATTTCCTCCACAGAAACGGAAGGGTAGATGTAATTTGATCATGAGTAACATTCATTACCTTTTTAAAATGTGATGGCCTATTCTGGTCTATCTATAAGATAACTTTTTTCACCATTTTCAGCCAGAATTATAGTAGTATTGGGAAAGGTACTCAATACAGACAAGTACACATAATTACTATTAGCACTCATACTTGTCCTACGTAAACAAAAAAAAATCTAATTTTGTGTCATGCCACTCTTGGCCAGTGTCTCTAAGCAGTGGGATAGCAACTGGTTTCTCCATTTACATCCAACCACCCGGCCAATGGTACACACCACAAATGCTGTAACAGTGTCCCAAGGACTGGCATGTGCTCCTTGTTTCTTGAAGGGCAAGATGCCGCGTTTTATTCTGGACCCTGGATGGGAATATGCCAGACTGCTGGCTTGGTGCCACGCACTGTTGTTGGCATCAATCTTGTTCAAGTGAGACCAGTGGGCGCATGAGTGACTGCTGTCAAAACTGAGCGTTAACACTTGTGGTCTCTTTGTTATGCCGTTTTGTGGGCAGATAGTTATTCTTTGGCGCTGCCTCTCATTTGTGTTTGGCTACACAACTTGCTGTTAATTTGTCACACTTACACTCTAACATTTCCTCTTGGCTGCTAAGTGTGAGGGCCAGTCCTAGTTCCTCCTCTGTGTCAAGGTGTGGGATAAGATCTATTAATTTAATAAGTACTCAGGCTAATGCTGAAATGATTAGTTGAATAATCGATTAGTTGATCGACAGAAAATGAATTGATTATAATTTTGATTGTTTAATCGTTTAATCATTTATCAAGTAAAATACCAAACATTTGCTGGTTACAGCTTCACAAATGCTAAGATTTGCTTGCTTTTCTCTGTTTCATATCATCATAAAATTAATACTTTGGGTCTTTGTGGCTGCTGGTCAGACTAAGTAAGCAATTTTAAGATATCACTTTGGGCTCTGATAACTTGTGATGGCCATTTGTCATTTAATATTTTATAGACTAAATGATTAATCAAAAAAAAATCGATAGATTAATCAATAATGAAAATAATCATTTGTTGCAGCCCTTACTCAATACAGTCCTTATTTAGTACAGTCTAATGTCACACAACCGCTGTCTATGAATTTTATGAGATGAGATATAAGATATACTTTAATTGGCCCCTTAGGGAAATTTGTCTTGGACTAGTTTCACAGTACAAATGCAACGCAGCAGCATCATAGAAAACACAACATCAACATAGCGACAGCAGCATCATCAATCACAGCAACATCATCAAAAACATGACTGCAACATAACAACATAAACAGTAAACAGTGTGCGCACCCAGACACACTCACTCGTACACACTCCAAACAACAGCAAACATGGCCCTAACACATACGTTTTGCATGCAACAACCCACTAACGCATACACTTTACTCAATAGCCCAACTGTAGTGCTGGCAACGGCGACATATTGCACAACTCCAATGACCCTAAATTGCATACCTCATATTGCACATCCCCATGTTACACAACCCCTATGACCAACAACCTGTCCTACCTGTTGGCATTGAGAGACCTGATGGACACAGGCAGGAATGAATGCGGTTTAGCCTGCACTGAGGGACCCTGTGTTTATGAATAACCCCTAAACATTTATTAACCCTTCATTGAGGGTTAATTCCCTTGGGAAGTACACTGATACAAACAGCACTCCACACACTTGCCACTCCACACACTAGCCCTCCTACTAATGATTGATCCTAATGATGCCAGGGTCTATGCCAGTGTCTCATATCCCTCACAGAGCTCATCATAGACCTTTTCAAAGGTGTTAGGCACTCTCTCCTCAGTCGTTCCAGGGGCGTCGTTCAGAATTGGACCATACCGACCTGCACTGTAGGCTGCATCTCCCCAGCTGATGGACAAATCTTCGGGCCTCGAGGAGCACTCAGAGGCCTCGTTAGGCTAGTGGCCTGGCTGATTGAGCTCTTATTAACAGGCCACTCTTGACGCCCAGTCTCCATACTCTACACTCATCATATCACAGCCTCAATCAAGCTCCTCTTACAGAAGACTAGTGGTCGAATAGCTCTCCTAGAGACTCATGTCTCTCATGGCAGTAGAGAGGGCGTCTGGTCCAAATGGCCTCACAGTTGTTCCAAGGCTGTCTCGGTGGCGTGTAAAACCACTGAGGGGATCAAAAGCCGACCCCAGATCCAAGATGTTTCTGTTACATATGGTTCTTTGATGTATTTATGCCCCCTCCACTGCCTGGCAATACTGTTTGCTTGTCATACTTTCACTGGAAGATGAGCTACAGCTTTTTTTTCATTTGGTCCCTTGACAGCTGAGAGTCACCGTCTGGTCCCTGTGCACCAAAGCTGTGTCTTACATCAAGTATCCCAAGGCATGTCAGAAGGGTGAGTATGAGGATTATATCTTTTTATTTATTTGCATGTGGCTTATGACTGTATATGTATTACCAGGACTACCTGAGGACAGGGCCACTGGTCTGAGCGCCGCAGCATTCCCCGTGACTCACATACTGTCCTTTACCTTATGGAGCGACCCTGGGTCTCTGGCCAAACTATGGTCCTCTCCGCTGACAGCTGTGCCTCTCTTCAGTAAATGGGGCATGCTCTTCATAACAGACCTGTCAGCGACTTGGGGAAATTATTGTCTCTGGCTCTCCCCCACTTTTTCACATGCACTACAGTGCCCCTATGTGACCCACATTATCCTGAGATCCGTCATATAAATAATATGGCCATGCTAGTCACATATCGCTGAGTTGATGGTGCCAAAGTTTCGGATAATTACATTGGATGAGATGCACAGGAAGCAATGAGGTTGTGTATTCAGTTATTCATAATGGGCCATTTCCTTCTTTCTAGGCAATGGGAACTTGGTAGCATGACAAGGGTGTTGTATCTTAAATCTTCAATATTTTTTGTTTATTGTTTTGCTGTTCAAGTCTTACTTGCTGCTGCAGTGACCCAATTTCCCCCCAGGGATCAATAGAGTTAATTTAATGAGTTTTGACTTAAAGGAACTACAAACTGAACATTTAAATAGTGATAATTAATTGATAAGTGCCCTGGTTTTAAAGGACTGAGCCATAATATGTTGTACAATATAAGTGTTGGACCTAACTCTGGGCACTCTGATAACCAAACAATTACTGGAACTCTTGCTGTGAGTTATTAGTCATTCATAATCCTAGAAGCATCTACGTTGACAAGTGTGTCGACGTGTCTTTTTTTTAATATGCTTTATTTTTCGTTTTAACTTTTTCCTTTCATTGGCTGGTTCGAAAACTTGACTGTCACAATTTCACTGCCATTCTGATAAAATGTCTGTATCACACTTGTTACTGACCATAGCTGGTTGTTGCCTATAAAATATACTCTCTCTCCCGCCATCTCTCACCCACAGGTATAGATTTCAGCAAAGATGGCTGCTACATGGCCTTGGCTGAACGCCGTGACTGCAAAGACTATGTCAGTGTATTTGTGTGCGACGACTGGCATTTACTCAGGGTGAGTAGGAGATAAGGATTTTCCTTGGATTTCAAAACCACTATCAAGGGGAAATTTTTACATTTATATTTTAAGAAGTTAGCTGACGCTTTTATTCAGAGTGACTTACAATAAAGGCAACCGGAGAATCATCTTATATTCCTAGATCACCAAAATTACAAGCAACCAATAGTAAGGAGTGCAAGGATAAGGGCCAAAGTGCCCTGACAATATTCCTGTGACTGTAAAATGATTGTGTAAGAGAGAAGTGCCAGGAAAAGAAATAAAGTAAGAGATAACGAGAGAGATGGAAAGGATTTTGTGAATACAGTGAGTAGAGGAGAGGAGATTTGATTCAATGCGGAGAAGGTTTTCAGCCTACAACAGAAGAAACACAGTTTAGTAAACCAGGATTTTT
Source organism: Centroberyx gerrardi (assembly GCF_048128805.1). Taxonomy (NCBI): domain Eukaryota; kingdom Metazoa; phylum Chordata; class Actinopteri; order Beryciformes; family Berycidae; genus Centroberyx; species Centroberyx gerrardi. The sequence goes on from NC_136010.1 coordinate 7,725,598, forward strand.
CAGTGAAGAGAAGAGAGAAATTGTAATTGGTAACAGGTTCAGCTCTGCATTGACCCCAAATGTTTGTCCTTTGAAAGTGTCCTCGAACAAGACAGTGAGTAAACTGTCAGCACCCGAGATGCCTTGCAGATGTATAGATCCATGGATAATAGAAAATAAGACTTATCTATATAACTGTTGTAACTCTGACACTACCCAAGGTGATTTTCTTGGGAGAAAGGCACATTTTCTGGTTCAGAACTGCAAGCCCTACTATAATCTGAATTCATTTATTTTTTTCAATCTCGATCACATCACAGATTATCGGTATTGTGGTCTCTCTTTGATGTTCAAAAACTGGATTATCCCGGGCTGTAGGAATAATTCATGCAAATAAAGGTATATGTGTGTTATGTGTTTAAATGTAAAGTATGTAAACGCACATGATGAATGAATTTTCATGTATGTGTTCGAAGACTTTACGTGTGCTCCTCTTCACTTCGTCACAGCATTTTGAGACGGAGACACAGGACTTGGCAGGGTTGGAGTGGTCTCCCAATGGCTGCGTATTGGCAGTATGGGACAGCTGTCTGGAGGTGAGTGACATCATTATTATTTGAAAAAGCAAGTAGAAGATCCATGCCTAGGTTATAAATATAGAAAGTTGCTGGTTTGTTGGATAAAGTCATAAACCAATACCAAAATGTTCCAGCACACAGCATGAAAAAAAGAGAGGGATTTAAATGCTGATGGAGAATTATTACATCCCTAATAGAAAAATGCTGCTGCTAATGGGGATCCTTATAAACCTATAAACAAATAAACCAATAAAAATACAAAACAGTATCTTAGTGCAAAAAAGTGCAAAAAAAGAAATGGGGACAGATGTTTCGGCTTGTGCCATCATCAGTGTCAAAACTAAATATAACCACAAAGCATACTTATATACTGAGTGATGGATATACACCGGTGTGATGATTCATTTGACATAGAAATACAATGGCCAGGATGGATTAGTGTACATTAAGACACGGATATATAGCAACAATGTTCTTGAACATTTCTATAGAAACATCAGAGCTTATGACATTCGCCAGGCTATTCATGGCGGGAGTCAAAACACTGATTTTGGGATACAGACATGTATGAAATGATAGACTATGATCAAAATATTTTAGATAAAACTAGAAATCCTCAAAATCATGTTATAACAACAGAACTAAAAGAAAAAACAACAACACCAACAACACAGCACCAAGAAGGTTTACGAAGGAAAGGATATAAAATCTTAGAGGCTATTGTAAATCGGAGAGATTTAAAAGAAAACGCAGCATAGATAAGATAATCAAATAAATAAAACAATAAAAATGGAATAAAAAAATAAAAAGAAGCAACAGAATTTAAAAGAACACAGCACAAAGAAGGTTAAATCTAAACCCATAGTAAGACTCTGTAGATGAAAGGTCCAGCAGGCCTCACACTGTAGTAGGCGTTGTTCTACACTCCATTCCTACTATTGGTTCATGTGTATGCACCTTCTCCACAGTACAAGGTGTTGCTGTACTCTTTGGATGGCCGACTGTTGTCCACCTACAGTGCCTATGAGTGGTCACTGGGTGTCAAGTCTCTGACCTGGAGCCCCAGCAGCCAGTTCCTGGCCATTGGCAGCTATGATGAAAAAGTAAGGACAAACACATGAAAAATCATGGCTGATGACATTGACATACAACATACCGAATTTCAGATTGACTGCAGCACAATCATTATTTTGGTAAATACAAATTACAAGTAATGTTTGTAAAGACAGCTGTCTTAAGAAATGGATTCACATTTCTACAATTAAAGGAAAGTATAAATTGAAAGTGCCTGACATGGTTTTTGGATGTGGCTTATGAATTCTCATGTGTATAATTCATGTCACTGTCAATAACACAACACTGTAATGCCCCCCGTCAGGTGCGCATCCTAAATCACATCACATGGAAGAAGATCACAGAGTTTGAGCACCCAGCCACCGTCAACAACCCAAAAGCTGTGAGTATTTGCCAGCTATGTACAATTTTATGTTTTTATTTACTAAGTGCCTTCTCATTTCTTAAAAAGGGTTGGAAAACATTTGATTTACTGTTGGTTGTGTTGTTAGGTTGTGTATAAGGAAGTGGAGAGAAGGCCAGTTGTTGCCAATGACGACCTGTCCCTCCACAACATCACCATGGGCAGCACTCTCTTCAACACCCAGAGCAAATGTATGCCGACTTTCAGGAGCAGAGATACAGCATGAATTAGATCTTACATCCAGTACAATTCATCCATTTTGGCTGTTGTTAATGTAGTTAACATTGTAAAAATAATGTGTTGTAAAAGCAATGTTTTACTAAAACTTCTGAGAAAAACAGCTTTGTTTCATCAGCGTCTATCCTCTGCTGTTGTGGCCTGTTTCAGACGAGATCTGTCCACCGCCAGTCCAGATTCCCGTGGTCAAACCAGACCCAGACCGAGCCAACCCCAAGATTGGTGTCTCCACTTTGGCCTTCAGCTCAGACAGTCGCTATCTAGCCACCAAGAACGGTATGTCTTCCCCTCTGTTCACTCTATCTACATGGTGAACCCAAGAAAAAGTGGCCATTTACTGTATTATCACCCTCCGCCATTTTGGCTGATTCATGGAATGGAGTCGTAGGAAGTCGAGGCACTTGTTAACAGCGAGGTTATAATTTTGAATACCATATCAAATACCATTTCAAGAACTGAAATAACATGATTATAAACTTGTAATTTACTGATTCCAGTTGCTTTTCACCACATAGTTTTCATATCTCTTTATTGACTAATAAAGTTAACACAAATACAACAAATACATTTTAAGGGTCAGTATTATAGTTTAAAAAAAATATTTCCAGTTCTAATTTTTATAATTTTGATAAATGAATTAATATTCTAGAGTAAATGTAATAATATGGGAGTCAATGCAGCTCACAGGAGTACCTCCTAGGTTTCCTAGTCTTGTGTCCCATTTATGATGGCACCTAGGTGGGACAAATCCCTTTATAAATGGTGGGAGGATAATTTAAAGTAAAAGGAGATGTAGTTTGATTGATGTTAATTGAAAGTGCTAATGCTAAATGTCTCTTGGCATCCTTGAGAAGTGCCACTTTGCCAATTTTGATCCTAGGGATTTAAAGCGGAATCAAGTCACAAATGATTCTATAATGTTAGCTGCAGTGCTAGCATTTCATGGAGCTTTAGGCGGAGAGTGGCTATGACTGTTTATCTGCGTCTCCCCCACCACAGACAGCATGGCCAGTGTGGTATGGGTGTGGGACATGCAGAAGATGAGCCTGGGGGCTGTGCTGGAGCAGACGTCGGCCGTGCGCTGCTTCCAGTGGGACCCCCGACGGCCCCGGCTGGCGCTGTGCACAGGCAACACCAAGCTGTACCTCTGGTCCCCCGCAGGCTGCGTCTCTGTCCAAGTCCCCACTGAAGGTAACGGGCTTTGTCGTTAAAGAGTTTGAAATGTTAATAGAAAGCTCCGTGGAGCACTCGTCCGCTGCTGTCTAGGAGCAAGTTTTGTATTCCGCTCTTCAGTTTCAAACCGCCACAGAGAAGATTTCCTACCAGTGATCATACCCAATACCACTGCAGCCCCACTTCATGATTTAGGCTGATAAGACGGATGTATTTTACATAAAACTTTTGCCTTATGCAGCTTTAAGAATGCCAAGCCACTTATTAGTTAACATAAGTGTCAGTATAAATACTCCCCCCCCCCAAAAAAATATAAAGACTATCTGGGGAAGTGAAATAATAAGACTTGAAGAATTGAAAATGTCATTGCATTCCATTAGTATCAGTTAGTATCTATATGAGCAAAGTTGAATGCAGATTATCAAGCTACACAGTGACAAGTGAGGGTGTTTACAATAAGAGAAACTAAATCACCTCCATGTTTTTTTGTGCACGCTAATGTGTATGTGTGTTGTCATCGTAGTTACCTCCCTCTCTCTGCCACCAGGTGGTTTCCAGGTCCAGTCTCTGAGCTGGCACTGCAGTGGAGACTCCCTGATCCTGCTTGGAAAGGAGCAGCTGTGTTTGTGCTACATGGACACTGACCAGGAGGACAAGTGACACACACACACACACACACTAGGTCAGGAATAACTGGATTACAGCTCTGACTACTGAGCCACTTGACCAGGTTTGTGTTAAGCTGATGACCAAAAGACTCATGGAAAGACTCCTTGGATGAGTCAGCTCCTTCACTGTTAGAAAAGTTGCACTTAATGAGTTTTGTTTCCTATGATCATCCAGCAGCTACTTAAGTTCATTCACAAAGCCAAGATAAATACTTTCTTCCTGAGGGCCTAAGACACACTATCATCATGTAAAGTCTCCATTTCCACATGTAGACATGGGGCAACTCACCATGACGACCTTTTACGTCTTCAGAGTACGTTACCGGGATTTTCCTTTCCTTGTCGAGTTCAAAAAATGTGGAGACTTTGTCCTCCGGGCTTGACTTGACATTCCTCCATCAGACTCCAGCACTCACATAGTAGTTTTCAATGAATGCATACTGAAGCACTAATTCCAAAAACTGTGTGAAGATAGAAGTTTACAAAGTTTTATAGATTTCACCTTATTTTGTATGTGTGTTACCATGAAATTATTTTAAATAAACTTTGTTATAAATAATGCGGCTTAAGGTCAGTTACTGTTGAAGTATTTTAAACAGCAGGACAATACTTGGATTGAATGGATCCAGATTGGGAACTCTACAACTTTATGAAATTTTAAAGTTACGCTGAACAACTAGAAAGTCATTGGCTGTAAAGCTATATTTCACTTTGGTATGACAAAAATTTGCATATTTTTGGGATGCATCATCCCTATGTGAGTCCATGAACAGTCAGCCACCAATATTGATTCTCTTGCTTTGCCTGCAGTGAAGTCACTCTCTTGCTTTTATCATCTTAATAATGAGCTTTATTTATCTAGCATTTTTCAAAACAGTATTACAAAGTGCTTTACAACTGCATAAACAATTGTAAGATACAAAATACAAATGCCAGACATGAATTAAAGCAAGGTTACAACTGTGAAAAACAGGCAAATATAAGGAGCATGAAGTAGGATTCTTATTTGTTTTTAATTATCTGTAAATTAGTTTGAAGGAGTGATTTAAAATATGACATCGACTTTGCTAGCCAGAAGCTCCTCCTGGTCACCTTTGGGTTTTTGGTTTTTAGCTTACATGTCAGAATGGCCAGGAGGGCGCTGCGATGGTCTCTACACTACATTCAAATTTCAACAGCGCATAACCATAGCAGGCAACTCGGAGATCTCAATCTCCCACTTCACTGCCATCTTTGTTCAAATTCTAGGATTCCCCCTGTATTTCAGCAAGACTCGGTGGTCTCCAATATAATTTTTTGGAGGTTTTTCCACACGTTGGCATCTCTAGTTTGTTGGAGATCTTATTCATGTGTAAATAAAACAAACATACAAACAGAAATAGTAGTAGTAGAAGTAGAACATGGCAGTCTAGGAATTGATCCTGGCACTTCCTGCCCATCCTCTTAACAGCTCATGGTGTACACTTCCAACATTTCCTCAAGTGGTCAAGGCAGTTACTGTGTGGGGTGAAGATCTGGGATGAGACATCCAGAAACCTGTCCCTTCTGAGGCAATTTACAAGACCGTATAATTCTAATGTTAGTTATCTCTCTGTCTCTCTCTCACACACTTCACACTTATAACTTCTGAAACTTTAATCTTAAAATGTTCACTATCTTCATCCTGAATAAAGCAAAAAGCAAGTAAGTCTAATAAGTCTGTAACCTCCAACCTCTCGCCAAGAAAAGCAGAAAATAGAGTCAATCTTTTACATTGTCTTTCAATATGAATAATTTATCAAAACCATTTGTACGCTCCACTCCATGCAAGTTGCAGACACTGACTGAATAGCTGCAGTTATATGATGGGTAAAGTTTATATTTTCTTAGTAAATTATGTTATGTTAAATTACTATATTTTCCAATTTCCAGAGTGTTGATTTTTGCAAGATGTAGGTGTTTAATTGCAATTGCACACAGTTTTCTTTTTGCTATGGGTGGTTTTGCCTTTTCACAATGATCAGAAACGTCTCAAAATAACTCTGAATGTCAATAATAATTATACATTCAATAGACATTCACCGAATGTGCTGGAATATAAAATGTTCTACCAATGTAAAATATTGGTTTAAGAGAGTAAATGTGCAGCTCATTGTCCTGTTCAATGTCACAACAGGTTTCCAACACCTACCTGTGTGTGTGTGTGTGTGTGTGTGTGTGTGTGTGTGTGTGGGTGATGGACATAAAGGTGACAGAGTGGCACTCCTGGCTAGGGCTGGACGATAATTCGATGTTATCATTTATTGTCTTTCAGTGGAATCATATCGTGATGATATGAAGATATTTTGATATCGTGACACACATTTCTGCTGTCTAAATTGATGATGACAAGCAAATTTTACTTAAAAACTCATAAAATGAGGTATGGTAAAAATATTATTTGAATATTTCTGTTTTGTTTGACATCACACCTAACATTACCATCCGGTTCAATGAGATGAACATTAATTTGATTATTTAACATGATTTTGCATACATGAACCATATCGTGATATATATTGATATCGAGAAAAATCCTTATGATTATCATGATATTGATTTCAACCATATCGCCCAGCCCTACTCCTGGCCCTTTCAACCCTCTTCACAAAGCTTTAATCTTTTTGGTGTTGGCTCTGCTCAGTGGAAACAATGACATCAGACAGATTTTTCAATATGTATTTTTAAAGCAGTGTACAATTCGTAAGTTCAATGAGCCACATTATTGAGATTATCTGTGATTTGGATAGGCTGTTTTGTTACAGGTAGGATTTAATAGCCATGAACAGCTATTACTACAGTATTTACTGTAAAAGCCAGTGTGAATCCAAACAACACATTTTTAACAGCCAATAGTAACCAATGTCTTGGGACCATCTTTGTTGGCTTAAGGCATCATCTGGCTTTGCACTGTCCCATTTCTAGAAGTTGGATTGTTCATACAGCCAGCTGACCTGTAACAGATTCACTTTGTTGCAATCCTTGACAGTACAAACACAATGTAAACACACTTCTTGACAAAGACCAGAGCTGATGCTCTGGACAACACCATGTAGGCATTTGTTAATCCCCACTGTGGTTACTGTGCTACAAATATTTAGAACAAAAAGGAAAGCCTTGACATATAACAGTGGATTTAGCTCTTTGAGAATCCATACAGAAAATATGGCAATGGAAAATTCATATTCTAGAAACATTCAGAAGTTAACTGAGTCACAATAACAGCAGATAAAATAAAAACTATTTAATATTTACAAATCCAAAACGGAGTATTCCTTTCAAAAATAACCGTCATGCAAACTCAACGTGCAGGACACATGCACAACAAGTTAAGACCAGAAAGGCATTTGGGGACACAATTATTCATTGGCATTGTTCAGCATGAAAATATGGCCTGTTACCTTTGGTAGCACAATGGTGTAGGAGAGGGTTGCAGTCTAAGGAGAAATGACCTAAATCTTGTACACTGGATACAAATGTGGTTAATGAGCCTAGCCTGCATGTATTTCATTTGAAACCCATCCATTGGTTTAAGGTTGAATACAAAGTTATTCCCAATGCAGTGTTTCAATGCAGCTGACCAGTAAATAGTATGTCAATTTTGTCCAGAAGAAATGCGATCTCTTATCATTATTTTTACATATGTATGCCTACAATGAATACAAGTTGCAGGATCATTAAGGCAACTTAAAAACAAACATGGGAGCATAGTATACAAGGCCAAGTTGCATAACACATCACTGTAACTCACATCTGTGGTCAAGAACTTTTTAGCTATTGTAGCTAATTCAGCTCTTAAAGTGGTAGTAGCTCCCTAGTCTCTTAGCAATGACATGATTTAGGCAAATGGAACAAAAAGCAAGCATGGAGAGACTTTTGGAAAAAGTTGGCCAACAGGAGAAGAAGGTCACAACTTATAATGTATCTTATAGTTACACATAGCGGGGCTCATTTCCACAGAAAAAGTTTCATTGACACTAAAGGTATCCCATCTGTTATTGGCTTATTGGCTACAAGCAACATCTGAGCCCAGAGCGATACAGCTTCTCAGAATAGCAGTGCAGATCCCAGTTTTCCTTTTAGTGAAGTTCATTATTGAAGTTTACTATGATAATTGTGCAACCTGACCATTGAACTTAGATCATCAGCTGCTATTTCATTCCAAGAAGCTACACTATGGCCCCTGGGCTCTGGATAATGGAATCGTTTTCATTTCAAACCACATTAATATACCATATGATTACGCTGCAGTAATCTACACGTCGAACATACTGAAGGTCCTATGCTACTCTGTGGCTGCACTTCCTCTGCCTCTGGGTGTCTTTTTTTACATTTCTGCTGTGGAAAGAAGCCCAAATAAAGCGCACTCTAAAACCTGAAATAACGACCCTGATGTTAGCATTCCTCTAAGAAAATCTAAAGGTCACATTAGTTCAGACGGTCGGTCACTCGCTCAGTGGTCAACCCAGCAGCATGAGACGACAAGAAGCTCAGTCTAGATTAAGTACGGGGAAGGGATGAATCGATGCATGCGCTGTGCACATGAAATTTAGCTGTATTCCCCACCACACACACACACACACACACACACACACTGTCCTTCCTCTCTGACTTAATTTACGTTGGCATACACTCCTGAAAGCCTGCGCAACTATGGCAGATTTGTGAACAGCTCTTTGCAGAGGGGGAGGGTAACAACAAATATGAGCGGACAGTCCATGCAGTGCTGCGCAACATGTACCTAGCCGGGCCAACTGACTGTGACACCAATTTAGGGAGGTGTGGACATCCGACGAGCTTGACACACAGATTGACTGCGCATGAGTGTAATGGAGTGACAGCTTCCCTCAGAGAGCGCAGTGTAACACACACACAGACACACTGGGGTAAACTCTGGCGTAATTTGCAGGAGTTGTGGATTTTAGAAGCCGATCTTGCCGCGGGTCATGGAGTAGCCCAACTTGGCCTCGTTGTTGATGAAGGACATGATGCCCAGGTAGGTCTCGATGAGCAGAGGTCTCTCCAGGATCAGGACGCCGTTCGCCCGCCCAGGGATGGGGTGCTCCTTATGGGCCTTCTTCACTGCCTGCACCAGCTGGGTCCGGAAGTTGTCCAACTTGACAGAGAAAAAAAAGGACAAGAACAGCCAGAAGGCCCCCTTTTACACCTGGCGTTAACATCCACATTGAGATCAGATTTTTCCTTCCCTGACCAGATTGTCATACGTCACTTCCTCTTTTAATATTGACATTCTTTAAATTCTTGTCTCGCTTGTTCCCCACCCATGAGTGTCCTGACAATTTGTTTTTTGGTAGTATGTTACTGTCTGAGCTGCCTGTTTGTTTTGCTTGTGCTTCCTGGTTGGATCCGTGTGGAAACGTAATTCCCGTTAACATAACTCCTATATGTGGATTGAAGATGCATTTCATTTACACTACTTTGGTAATGTGGTCAAATCGTCGTCGTCATCTCTGACCACCTCCAGAGGTGGTTTGGATGACCGGATCTTCACTGTGTCTGGAGTACATTTACACCTGGATTTTAAACGTAAAAAAGCCAATTTACTCAAAGAAAAGAAAAAATATGTCTATATAAAGCTAGGGCACAGAAAGCCAATACTGATGTTATCAATCAATGACATAGCTGCTCCAATGTGTGGGAGAACAACTGATTGCGGTTTTACCCCCAAATGAGCTTCATTTCATAGCGCTGCCAACGGCTCTTGATGAGAAAATGCACCCATATCCCCAGCAAATCACCCCAGGCACTGTTACATCGTCAATAAATCACACACACACAAAAGCTATGGCAGGATGAAATCACAGATTCAAGTTTTCTCTTTCTTGTTTTTAACTTTGATTAAAAAAAACTGGCTGTATACAAATCGTGACTAAACTGTTATTATAGATTATAGGAATAACTTACATTATCTTTTAGGCAGAATTTTTTCCTTGAGCCAGCAATCAGTCTATTGTTTTCAGTTGGACTATGACCGCTAGGCCTGGGTTTTGTTGAATGCCTTGTCTGTGTGAATGACCGGCTGCACCAGTGGTCACCATTGTTTGCTCTTGTGAAATAAGCGGAAGGCCAATAAAACCTTTTTATATTTCACAGTTCTGAGCTTTTAAATCGTCAGTTTGGAATGAAAAAGTTCTCAAAACTTTAAAGATCCGTGAGCTGAACTATATTCAAAACGCCCATCTAGCCTCATTTGATGAAAGGGATCCCACCTGGCAGAGAGAGGCCACCTTCTCGTCAGCGCGGGCCATTGGGTGCTCTGTGAAGGTGGCATAGGGCATATCTGTGGACCAGGGGTTCCAGCGGTTGAGGAAAGAGGCCCGTGGACGTTTGTCCCACTGGACTCGAATCCCATAGCCTTCCCTCCTGTAAGAAAACAGTGCAAGAACCATGCCGTTCTCAAGGAGCAGTATTCAGGCCAGCAGTGTACCAAAGCACACTGTGCTGAGCTATGTTTAAACAGCAAACCCATTTTTAAAAACAGATGGTATCACATGGTATTCCCATGGTCTTAGTTGTTTCAGTGGATACTTGTGAACACAAACAACTCACTGCCAAAATTAGGAACCAGAAAATCAAGGCTCTGACCTGTGATGTCATCGAGAGAAAGAAGCAGAGCTGTTCCACTAACAAAGATTTGTATTTTGTAGAGTAAGGGACCGTTTATGTATTTACATTCATATAAGATGTATTTCACTGTAAGGCTGCCAGGTATTTACCAGAAGATGAGTCTTTATCCCTGTAAAATCTTTCTGGGTGTTATCACTGTAGATCTCCTATTTACTGTTAAACTCAGGCTTACAAAGTATCATCTTTTAAATCACTTCTTAAAAGACACTTATATAGGCTTTTTTTTGTCTCCTTATTCTGTATTTTACAATTCTTGTCTTTATGCCTTCCTGTAAAGCACTGTCACTAAATGCTTTTAGATAAGAGTTACATAAATAAAGTTTATCATCAGTATTATTATTATAGAGCTGCTTCAGTATTTATCTTCTGATAATATCAGGAAGCATGAGATTCTTGGTTCTTGACTTTTTGTTCATTTTCACCACTCAAGACCAAAATTTGAATTCTGTTTAAAGTCACATTTTCAGTTTATAACAACAAAGTAATAGCTACAGTATTTCAGTAATTACCTACTCAAGCATCTTACATGGCAGGAGGCCTATTCTTGACATTGGTACTTCTGTTGACTTAAATCAACTGGGAATTTAGTGGCTTACTTGTTCAGGGATTTGGGTGGGAACTCAAACTCGCCCACTGAGATGGTGTCTACGGCGTTGAGAGAGATCCTGACGACCTGCTGACACAACAGGTTGATGAAGTCATACTTGCACACCAGCAGGGACCTGCACACACAACCGAGAGGTTCACAAGTCAAATCCACCAACAGGCAATGGAAGAAACTATATTTTTCCAGAAACTTATGAAATTTTGACTTACCTATCAGTTATGAGCACAAGTCTCTCCTTCTCATTGTTCCAGTGATCAACTCTATAAAAATCCCACACAAAAATGAGAAATAGGCTAGTTACTTTTTGAAACCCGTGTGAAGCACAATTTGAAAACGAGCAACTGTAAGATTGAAGAGGAAAAGTAACAAGTGTAACATTGCATAACATGACTGTTAAGCACTGGAACTCTCAACATTGTTATATAAAGTCTATGACTGTCTTTGGCGTTAGGGCTGGACGATAATTCAACATTATCGTTTATCATCTTTCAGTGGAATCATATTGTGATGATGTGGTCATTTGGGGATATCATGACGCACAATTCTGCTGTCTAAAGTGATGATAACAAGCAAATTTTATTTACAATTTGACAAAATTAGGTATGAAACATTTTAAGGGATATTATTTGAAAATTTCAGTTTTGTTTGACACCTAACATTGCCATTCAGTTCAATGGGATGAACATTCATTTGATTATTTAACGTGATTTGGAATATGTGAGCCATATAGTTATATGTATCGATATTGAAAAATTGTTGTTTAACCATATCGCCCAGCCCTATTTGGCGTAACCATCTGTTATTATTGTGTGATACATAGCCATTGCATGGGTTATAGGATGAACAATTCATGTCAAAACCAGCTGCAATTAACAAAACAGCTCACTATTATACCGTATATTCAACTGTTTAATCTGTAGCCTTGAGAAATCTCCGGTTGAGGTGCCCATGTGTATGCATTTTTATGGTTTATCTACTCTGTAGTATAAACAACTGTTATACCCAAACAATTCCCAAATGTTTCAGCCTGATAATAAAACGGTCAGATACTTACTCAGCTAGCAGCCAGACGCTGAGCACCTCTCCATCCTCTGAAGGTAGTGCCACTGTCCTGATGTCGCTCACAGCCTGCTCAATGGTACCTGGCTAAGATCAGCATCATCACACAGCTGTCAATCATCAGCATCAGCATCATCTCAGAGGACAGCATCTCATTCCTCCCTGTGATGCGCTGCTGTTGGAGTAGCTTTTATAATACACTAGTTGCTTTCTTCCGCCTGGTAAATTATGTACGGTGTTTATTTACCACCAGCACCCTGAATGCAACAGAATACTCGAGGGATTAGATAGGCTGTTTAATCTGAAGAGGTGGAGATAGTCTAATTAAGATATCGGCCCATTCCAGCCTTACATGGAAGCTGTTATCGATCAATACTCTGGTGCAAACTTACCCTGAAGACGAAATAGTCCTTCACTTTCGCTTGCATTGTGGGGTTATGAACGTGGAAAGGCGTCAGGGTCTGTAACGGGGAGCAGCAGGCCACGGAGGCTCCGTATCCGAGGCTTCCTCCGGCCTCCGGCGGCGTGAAGGCAACCTCGACCCCCTCCTCGGTTTCTGCAGGGTGGAGAACCGCAGCCCCCGGACTCTCCGGCTCCACCGTGTCGTTCAGCTGAAGCATAGTGCAGAAATGCTGTTCGAGGATCTTCCCGAGAAGGTGCGCCGAATGTTAGATTACAAATTTTCCTTTCGAGGATGCAGATTCACCCATTGCGCACGAATAATGTTTTGATTGTGCGGACTACAAGGAAGTAGTGCCCTCTTGCTTCACTTCCCCCTTTCATTTCCTCCCTCTTAAAGGGACACCTAACCTAAATAGGCGTTTAATAGTGAAGATGATCTGGACTATTGATGGGACAAATAAACTCATACTTTGCACAGTAGAATGAGGTTATAGATCACTGCAGTGTAGGCTATCTGACATTCCCAAACCTCAAGTCTGAGGTTATTAGCCTGCTAATGCTACTTATAGGTTCTGTGACTATGAGCATGCACATCCAAATGAACCCTTATTATGCCTGATGTGGTCTAATCCCCTATTCACACCTAATCTGTTGTACGATGTTTGATGTATGGATGTATTGCTTTTTTAAATTCATTTCGAGTATTCTGCTTTTATTTTGACTGTCAAAGCACTTTGTAAACTCTGTTTTTAAAGGTGCTATATACATAAAGGTATTATTATTAGTAGTAGTAATTATTATCAGTATTAGTATTATTATGCATTAACAAACATTTTTCAACCACTTTTCAAATTAAGTTGGTAATCCAATTGTGGCCTACTCTGCCCTATTTTTCCAGAGAATCAAACAGGAACAAATTATGGAAATGATAATTGATTCATGATTTTATTTTATTTTTTTAACCTCAGATCTGTTTTTACTTGCTGTTATTTAGACAGACATGTATTCCATATTTTTATATTTCATAGCGGATTCATTTAGACAAAAGCAGATGCAATGATTTTGTAGTATTTGCTGAAACAGCAGCTATCGGCTAGTCCAGCTGGAAGGAAATAAGTTATCAAGAGTCTGGTGATACTTCTATAATGTTATTCTGTCTAAATACGTTTGGCACCCTGTAACAGAGACCTGGGAACCTAGAAAAAGTGGTGGCATTTGTTTTTATTGTTCATACAGATAAAATGTCACTAGCCTCACATTGAAGCTGGTTGTACTTCAGCCTCATAGTTACAGAGTCAAAACATGTTTGGAACATGCTGTTTGGTCTGACTACATTCTCTGTTTACGTAATCACATTTTCCCATGGTTGTTCTGCATAGGAAGCTGTCAGTGATGTTCCCCTCCCATGAGCAAGTTAAAACCTCCCTGCTTCTTGTATGAAGTACACAGTACACTGCTCAAGTACACAGGCAGCAAAGACAACTGAGGACACGTGAAAAGGCCTCAGAAAATCTGACACCAAGATCTGACATTTACCTTTGATATTTTAAATAGCAAAAAAAAGAAATCTGCTATCAAACTCCATTGTAGTTGCGCTGGATAGATCTTGACATGACGTGATGCCATCTATATAAAGGAATTATCCAACCGCACACTGTTAGACTTTCTTGCCAATTTACTCACATCTTTATTTTTCTTATAACATTTGCAAAAATAGGCTTAAGGAGCGAACATTGGATAATTCCTTGGACTATCTTGTATTCCTGCGACCAACCAGCACCTGATTATAAGCGGCTGTGCACAGGGGGTCTTGACTACTTTCCAGTGATGTCATCTATGTTGGCGAGTTACACATCAATCAACAGACAACAAAATGAGCCTAGAAATGCAAGGTACATGGACAATAGCTGTTTATAACAGTTTTAAGTGATTCAGGGGGGATTTTTCCTTTAACACAACTGCTGTCTTGTCGTCTTCACATGGTGAACAGCAAGTGACCACTGAAGGTGCTATGGTGATTTTCATTGTCATGGATCCTTGTGTTGTGCCAGAGACGCAGAAACACGACATCTCCGACCTCCATAAGCAGTGAGACACCATTAGATGATTTCCCATAACCAGACGTTTGGTGTTCATAGGCACTAAATATATGCTGTTCATTCTTGACCAAGACTGCGCTGGAGGCAACTGAAGCATGTCCATGTGCACCGACATAGAACTGGAAGTGGTACACCCCCCTCACTGGTGCACTGAAGACACCTGGAACAAACGGCTCATTGGTCAAACAGCAAAACTCTGGAGTATTAAAGGACGACTGGGTTCTGTTTGGGTTGGTCAAGTTTGAACTCAGTAGTGCAATATAATATATAACATACCTGTGTGGGGGTTGTAGGCATTTCCGATGTTTGTGGTGACATGTTTGAAGACCAAATTGGTGTGTGCATTGTAGGGTCCAATGTATCCACTGCCAGATGCCAGTAGTGAGGCTGAGAAAGCCACCTGTTTGACTGAAAAGCCACAAATAGGCCTATATATTCTGTATATATATGTACTGTATATATGTTGTGTAGTGTTTTCTAGTTTCAAATATCAGTGTTTATAACTTTGCTACTGTTGTCAGGCACATTATTTAATATCATTACTTTCTTTGTCAATGTCTATAAAATACAAAAAGAAAGAAAAATGCAAAATGTGAGCTTTTTCTAAATATACAAACAACAATCTAAATATGGTAAAAAGTGAATATATAAGATCCAAATAAATGTTTTCAGTTTTAATTTTTAATCATTTGTGGTGAAACTAATGAAACTTTTTATGAAATACACCTTGTTTATAGATTGCATTGTACTGAGAGAAAATAAAAATTTATCATGCATCTGGATGTAAAGTGCAATCAAAAGGCATGTATGTGTATATACATGCTTGAACAGGATACATAAAATATATATATAAAAGCACTGCGAATTTGAAATCTATGTTCATGCTCAATCCAAATAAAATCTTTATGCTGATTTCTCATATTCAAACTTGACATACTGTACCTTTCACGTCTTTCTGCAAAGCCTCCACTTTGCTTTCAGTGATTGTAGACTCGGCTTTCAAGGAGGCAAGGGCTGCTGCTTGAGCTGAACATGAAGGTGATTTAAACATTCAGAATATGAATATGGATAAATTCATCATGCAAAATCTGTGAGTGTTACTCGAGTCGGTCATTTCTCCATAATACCTTGTAACTGTGTATTCAGCATGTCCACCTGGCTCTTCTGCTGCTCCAGCTTCACTGCCTGCGCTACAACACACATACACAATATTGATCAACAGAGGAGAACATTAATAAGAAGGATGCTATCAAACCCGGGAGGAAGACATGTTTTTATAATCTGCATTTTGGCAAAAGGCATTTTTTCAGTGTTCAAAGAAATTTCACAAAGAAGTATTTGAATGCCATCTGGTATTTTGAATACACATTCCCCGAACTGGACAGATTTTTAAAGCCGTCTGCTTGAGCATCAATCTTAATCCTACCTTCATTTTCTCTCTGCAAGTAATTCACTTTTACACTCAGCTGAGCCAGTGAGACGACATGGACGTATTGCTGGGAGTCAGAGGAGATCACAGATGTAGTTGAGTTTCCTGTCTGCCCTCCACCCAGACAGCAGCCCAGCAACAGCAACCCAAACACAGTGGTCCCCATGGATAGACTGGTTACCTCTTTGCTCTTCTTCAAGTAAAGTGTGTGTGTCTATTCTAGTCTTTATATACAGTCCCCACACCTGTCATGTTCAGATTCAGAGCCAAAATACACCAGGAAAATGTGCAACTTCTTACAACAGGCCTATTATTTTGACTGAATTCTTGATTTCAGTCCAAATGTAACCAGTTTTACGCAGGAACATCTCATTTACCGCATGCTAGCTTTATCTCACTCATTGTATTTCCCCATACTTACTCTGGGTATGATACTGACAATGTTAAGACTGCTAGATTTGTTGTTCTGTTGATGTTCCCTTCTTTCCAACTTAACAATCAATTGACAGTGATTGTTTTTGTGTGATACTCTTGATCACAGGGTGGACACTGTCTTTTTCCCTGCCTCTAAGCACTCATTGAGGTCAGAGGTCAGAGGTCAGGGTCGGCTGCAGAAGAGCCCCTACAGTTGGCAGGGATCGTGTCTTGCACAAGGACACCTCAGCAGGGAAGATGTTTGGGGTCATGGAGGATTACAACTGGGACCCTCTGGTTACAAGACACTTTCTCTAACCATTAGGCCGCCCTGCTTCAACATACTTTAATTCCATTATAGTTTTTATATTCCGAGTATAAATCACTAAGCTCAAAAACACTTCAAAAGAACTGATTTTCTTGAGTTTAGTGTGAGAAATACAGTATGTGGTTGCAACTTTTTTTTTGTTTGTTTTGTTTTTTTTCCTTTAGATGCGAAGCAACTCATGGACCTTGAAAGTAACTCACTCACTCACATCCTCATGGTTAGCCTTTCTGACCCCTAGTGGCCGTTAGGAGGCATGGCACTGTCTACAGACACTGAACAGGATCATTCACTCCCTCTTCTAGAGGACAACAGTGACCGCCCACTTTTGAACGGCTCCGGTTCCAGGAAGTGAATTTCCCATTCATTTCTCCATTGACGTTTCAGAAAATCCTTATATAAAGAGTTTTAAGCCTGTAACCAAGCCAACCAACTACGAGATGAATCGTGACCATAAAACATTTGATTCGGAGCAAAAAAAAATGAAATTGGAAAACGGGAAAAAAACAAAACAAAAACAACTTTGCCTTTTTTTCTGTTTTCCAATTTTTTTTGCTCCGAATCAAATGTTTGATTGATGATTTTTTGAAAAGTCAATGGAAGAATGAATGGGAAATTCACTTCCTGGAACCGGAGCCGTTCAAAAGTGGGCGGTCACTGTTGAGCTCTATACTGCTGAACTGTGTGGCTGCTGCGCATCTATGATACTGTGTGTCCTCGTTTTAAATGGAGCTTGTTGAGCTTCACCCTTCAATTTTAGTAGTTCATGCAAAAGTCAATTTTGCACAGATTATGCACACAGTACAAAGTCAACAACACAATGCTTTAACAATATTAAATCAGACCAGTTCTCCATCAGTGTTTTAAAAATTACTCCTTCCCCCTTTGGAATTGTTTTTAAGAAATATATTGCAGGTGTAAATACAACTATTCAAATTATTTTATTTGAGAATGTAAAAATAATACAAATGACTTTACTGATAAGAATAATGAATATGTTTCTGTTTGATGGTTTTTGAAATCACTTTGCCTGACAGATTGGCATTATTTGTCCCTCTCTTGACATCTTGACAGGTGGTAATTGAAAATGAGCTTCAATTATGGAACATAAGCTACAAATATTTTCACCTAACTTGTTAGATGAGACTTTAGAGCCTCTTGATTGAGAGTATATTCACAGTGAATTGTTGTTTTCCACATAAATCAGGGAAAGGTCAGAGAAAGACGACTCAGCTCAGCTCACAGGGTTGAATGAGTGTGAGTGTGAAGCAGGACATACATGCTCAGTCAACCTTCCCTGGATGAATAAAGGGAAAACAAAATAGATGTAATGTGTGTTGGAATATACTGTACACCTTCATCTGAAGCAGTTCGGAGTCACATTTAAACGTTACTACTGACCATCAGTTATTTGTATCAACCATGGCATCCATAAGGGCAGTAGCATGTTTTGGTTTTGAATCAATTCACAGGCTGCTAATTTACTGTTGTTACAGATCATGTACTTGAAATGTATCACTAACCTCACATCAAAGACACAGTAATGTGCAAGAAATAAAGTCAAGGAAACAGATATTATAGTAAATAACTTGATAGTTCACAAGTAATTTATTTTTTTCTTAAGTAAAGAAAGATTTGTAAAATTAGTTTTAGTAAAATCTTCAAATGAATTTACTAGTAGATCTGTAACTGAAGGATAATGTCAATTAATTTACGATAAGGATACTGAAATTTACAATATTGAAGCATACAGTGAAATCAGCGGCTTAAATTAGTGTGATTTAGCAGCCTACATTTCACAAACCTGCAAGCAACCCATCACAGGTCATGTCAGATCTTATGTAGCAAACTTACAAACAATGTAGGCTCCTTTTGTTTTAAAGCATTTACTCCTTAGCTTTATTTATTGCACATACTCACTTCCTTAATCTGAGGTTAGTGATACATTTCTGGTTAATAAACTACCACTAATGTTTCCTTATGCTTCCTCAATAAAACAAGGGTGGTGGTAGGGGCAAACTTCACAACAACAACACTGGAGCCAACACTGGAAAAATATGCATTAATGGCATGTGCTGCCATGAAAATGACATTAAAGGGACAATTCACTGTATGACACAAACACAAATGTTATTCATGTGATCTCAGAGAGTTCAGTTTTATCTTAACATGAACAAGTCTCTTCAAGAGCTACAGACAAAAGTGCCAAAAGTGTCTTGATGGTGGCTGATTCAGGAGCAGCTCCACTGACAATAAATGGGAGATGCGTGAAAACAACACTGAGATGAATGAATCAGGATGCTGTCCATTTTCTAGCTCATACATGATCGCACCACGATGAAATATGAAATTATATAAAGCTCATTTGTGTGGAAAACAAACTTGTTTTAGTTTTGGGTACTTGTTCATGTTAAAGAAAAACTGAGTTGTCCAATATAAATAACACGTGAATGCTGTTTCACAGTGGATGTTTTGTTTTCTTTAACATCGGTGTTGTTGCTGTTCCAAAGCCTGACTTTATGACCCTGCTTGATTTATTGAGGAAGCAAAGAGAGAAAAATACTCTTAACCCGGCTCTGATTGCAGTTTCTGGTAAGTCTTGGCTAAGTCAGCCAAGTAACCAGCTGAGAAAAGGTCAACATATCATTTGCACGTGTCAATGATAAAGCAATACGGTACAGGTAACAGGTAAAGGTACAATATAAAATAATGCTGAAATCTTCACTAAACAGATAATGAATTAGTTTTGTTAAATTAGAAATTCTGTATTCAAATCAAACGAGTGACAAAAATTGGATGAAAATTCTACTTTTCTATGCAATTATGAAATGTGACCACATATGAATGCAATTACATCATTTTTTTTTAAGTGATGATTTTAACTATTGATCTGCATTAAAACATTTTTGGAAAGTGACCAAAAATGTAATTATACACTGAGATTACACATACACTCACACACACCCACACACACACACACCCACACACCCACACACACACCCTTGAAATTACACACATTAAAAGTATTAAGGGTAGAATACAGATTTTGGTAAACTGATTAATGAAGGACACAAACATCCAAGGAATATATTAGGAGCTACAATCCAATGCTTAGCTACTCATAAATCAGATTTATATTCTGGTAAATAGATGATACAATGTGCTTTCTTTCCTTTGTGATGTTTCTAGATTGTGTTTATAAAATCAAAAGTGTTATCTACAGTATCACCTGCACGTGTCTCTATGTCTGGTAATGATTGAACAAGGCGAGACACTATATAAGGCCGAGATTAACAGAAACAACACAGTTAAAGAGCATAGATTACAAGTCTGAGAATGGAGATCACTGTGGTTCTTCAGCTGTTGCTGCTGGTCTGCTGTCTGTCCAGAGCTCAGGTTCACACAGAGACTGGGAATGAAATCATCCCACATGGAAAGCAGACTGAAACCCAGGCAGGTGAACCTGCAAATGCCTCTTGCGTCCAACAGACCTGTCCGCCTGACATCCACGCTGTGCTGAGAGAAATGAGCGCCTTGCTGGCTGAACAGAGGGTGGAGATGAGACACTTGAAGAATCAGAATGAAGGTACAGTAGTATGTCAGGTAATGAGAAAAGGGTAACACTTTGCAGTAAGTGTTTATTAACTGCGTTTACTAACATGAATAAAACATGAATAGCATCAACAAAGATTAGTTCATGTTAAATGTACATGAACAACTGCATTAACTAATATTGTTATACATGTTTGTTAATGTTACCTAATGTGTTTACTAACATGAATTAAGCATGAACAGTGATATTAAAGATGACTTCATATTAAATGCACAATAAATTGCATTAAGTAGTGTTGTTATACATGTTTGTTAATGCTAATGTGTTGTCTAAATTGAAACCCGAAGGCCGCGGCCACATAATCGCCATGCAAATTCGAAGAGCAATTTCGAAGAGTGCTGAAGACTGTGATTCATAGAGGCCAGACACCAGGCTAGAGGCCACACTGATCCATCAGAAAACAGACAGAAAAAAAAAAAAGTAGGAACGCCTCTGATTTGCTAAACGGACCGTGACGAATCCCTCCGTCCAGAAAAAGTTCAACTGGGTTGAACTTTCTCTCCGTCAAAACGGACGGAAATCAGAGATCAGAGATCAGTGTGGCCGCGGCCTTTTACTCTTCATGTATTACTTAGTTATTCAGGTTCAGTTATACCAAATCACATGAATAACACACTATTCACATTAGGTAATGCTTGTTGTGACTTAATCACTTTAGTTAATGCCAGGATATGTTTAAGTAATACATGAAGAGCTGGGGGTTCAATTTAGAAAATACATTGGAATAAACATGTATAGCAACATTACTTAATGCAGTTTATTATTGTGCATTTAATATGAACTCATCTTTGTTAATGCCACCGTTCATGCTTAATTCATGTTAGTAAACACATGTAACAAACATGTATAACAATATGAATTAATGCAGTTGTTTGTATGCATTTAACATTACCTAATCATTGTTAATGTTGTTATTCATAATAGCATGATAGCATTAAGAACCCTTCCATAGAAAACCACTGTTTTGTTGCATGATGTTTTTGTCATGTCATAGTTCATACCTGTAAAGACGGTAGAAACCAACAAAATAAACTAAGATTGTATATGTCTGGTTGTTGTATTGTTTGCTGAATCAAACATTATTTCTTATGACGCACAACATGCACTGGAACAATTTCCAAGGAGACTGAAGGTGCAGTAAAATAAAATAAACATACAGTCGGTTAAGATCCATCTGTTTTCCTGTGAATCCTTTTCTACCCTCTGCTCAGTTTAGGAAAGTTGTGATGTTTCTGTTGCAGCACAGGCAGCTAAACTGAGAGAACTGGAGGGGCAGAAGACTGAGGTGGACGAGATGAAGAGACAGCTTAAAGGTATTGTGTGGAGATCATAATGGCTCTGATAATGTTAGTGAACAATTACTGATAATATATCATAAGAACAATGATAGCCAGTATTCCTAAACACTGGCCAATATTTGTCAGTATATTCAAATGTTGTGCAATGGGAAAAATGCCATTATTGTCATTATTCCAGTGACAGTAGCTAGATCTACCAGCAGCTAAGGTTGACAGTAAACACTACAGTAACATTTCCAAGTTTCAAGTTATATCACAATTTCCAAGTTTTCACTGACTGTAGCAAACCTGGAAAGCAAAAGCAGATACCCAAATGAAGACAGTGACAATTAAATGTTTTTATTGTCAAATGTTTAAATAAATGTTGTTGTTTTTTTTACATTGGAGCTAGAGGTATGCCACTTTTCTGTTTTCTTTTCCCTTAACTTGGTTTCAGCACAAGCAGCAGAACTCACCACCGTGAAAGCCAGATCAAACATCACAGAAAACCAGGTGGAGGCTCTGAAGAGAGACAGGGAAGGTAAGACTGACAATAAAACTATGAAAATAAAACTATCAACATAATACTTGAAGTTTCAATCCAAAATGTCATGTGCATAATTTAACCCTACCTAAAAATGGTGGATTGCACAAAAAATCATACAAAATTATGGTATGTTTTAAAATATACTTAAGTCCAAGGTAGACTAAATGTCACCAATTTGACTGAATCCTCTAAATTTTAGATAGCAATTTTGACACAAACTCAAACATTTTATTGTGACAGTCTCATTGCTGCAACCTTGGCCAGATTAAACAGATTACATTGCTCTCTCAGTCAAACAGGTGGCTTTCTCAGCCTCTCTGTTGGCTTCAGGCTCTGGGACTCTTGGACCCTTTAACACAGAAACCAATCTAGTCTACAGACACGTCATCACTAACATTGGAAATGCCTACAACCCAAACACAGGTATTCTACAAACTCATGAGTTTCAGCAATCAATTTGATGTGAAGTTGTGTGACAGATATTGTATCAGTTGATTCTAAAAGGACAAGAAATGTTCTTCAGGTTTCTTCATTGCCCCAGTGAGAGGAGCCTACCACTTCCAGTTCTACGTGGGTGCAAGTGGACATGCTTCACATGCTTCGGGTGCTGTCTTGGTCAAGAATGGACAGCATATATTTATTGCATATGAATATCAGCCATCTCATTATGGGAGTTCCTCTAATGGCGCCTCACTGCTTCTAGAGGTCGGAGATGTCGTGTTTTTGCGTCTCTGGCTGAACACAAGAATGTTTGACAATGAAAATCACCACAGCACCTTCAGCGGTCATCTGCTGTTCACCATGTGAGAGGGACACAATGTATAAATCCCTCTATTTCTTAATCTATATGATAGAGTTGTGCATCTTTGTTTCATAGGCATATAGATTAAGAGATTTTAACTGGATTTCTGTTTTTGACATTTATGATAATAGTATATATAAATGAATAGTAGTATGAGTGACAATTCTTTCAATGGCATTTGATTCTTTAACTAAATGGATCTGAGTATCTTGACATGGCAGTGTATCAGTATTCTTGTAGCCTGATAAACATCTCTTATTCCTTTTTGCTTCCTTCCGTCTTCCTTGTTTGTCCTGGGTGTTCAGGACAAAGCAGAGCAGCAACAACAACAAACTCTAGACATTAATGAAAATTATCCAATAATATAATACTTCCTTTTTCCATTCTTGGCTAATGCTTCATGTATCTCAATGAGCAGGGCATGACACCAACACTGTCATGGTTTTGGTCTAGATTTCCCCTGAACAACCAACAATAGAAGAGCTTGTGGGAGACGCTGGACTTGAAATTTTTGAAGGCTTTTGAAGTGCAAAAAGTTGATTTTTATTTACTTTTAGCATCTCCTGAACATTTTTGATGTATTAGTTGTTACTTGAACTTTTAAATATGGTGTATACTACAATTTAAAGTGAAATGTGCAATGAGAAACCGGACTTGGCAGCTGCTGTTTGTATGAGATTATTAAAAACACATTCAAAGGCTACTGTGCAAAAAGTTTATTTTGTACTTTTAGCATCACATCATCATTCCACTTTTCGATATTTATGCACCAAAACTTTGTGATGTTTGTTAATGTGTAGGGCGCTGAGTTACTAAGTCAGGAATTGTGTCTTTAGGCATCGCTTAACTGAAAGCAGAGCGGTGCAGTGGAAGTGTGCGGGGTTCATGACCCAGAGATCGATGGCTCCAAACCGTCCTCTGCTAAAGTACAAACTTTACCTGACATGAAAGCTCCACCATGCTAACATTTCCTACAGCTGCTCCTTCATTCTGGTGTCACCACTTGACAGTCACCCCTTGTGAGCAGTCAGCTGTGTTTGTCAACAAAATATTAGTATTCCATAAAGGAGATGCCCCATGTAGGTAACTATTAATGGTCTGCATTCAAATTTTGGAAATTGAATTTATTTTTTATTGTAATCCTGTAACACACACACACACACACACACACACTCACACACACACACACACACACACACACACACACACACACACACTGACAGAATACAGGTTCTTTTGGTAAACTGGGGTGGCTTTCCCCAGTAACAATGTGTCTTGAATACTCACAACATACTTCAAGCACTACATGAAAACAGGTCTTGAAAATTTCACATGGCTTTAATTCCCAAAGGACGTCGTAGAAAGGAAATTTCATGACATACTTGAAGAGCAACTTGCTCGACACAAGAACTGACAATTTGCAGAGCAGAAAGCATCACATTAATAGCAGAATCATCCATTTGATAACGTTTTCAAGAATATAGTGCTCTTTATTTTATTGTATGTCGCTGGCTTATATTTTCAATGTAAACATATTAAAATAGTAAAGTTATAGGCCTACATTGTACTTTGAATATATCCATCTTATTATGAGGCAGCGACAAGACATTGTAGCGATGCTGGTATAGGAGAATGTAGACTTTAATTTCTCATTTCGCATTTGCTGATTGGATAGTATAATGGTAGGCCTACATGTTTTGTCCCTCGATGGGAAAGGTCATGGGTTCAAATCTAGCTATAGACAAAACTCATAGGCTATATTGATTTACATCTGTATTTATACATACTTCAGCTTATACAAATGGCTATTTGATACCTGTCATTAAGAGGATGGAGACATTCTCTTCGGCTGCTCAATCATTAATTTTTTTTAACAATATTAGGGAAGTATATCGTTCATATTTCTCTTGTGTAAGTCATGTAGATTAGATAGCCGCCTCTGTCTGCAGAATGGTACGTTACGTAGGCTACAGCACTCACAAAGGGAGTCTTGAAATCTCACGACCAGTCCAGAGGTGTCGTGAGTTGAAGACACCTCTAGTGACGCGACACCACCTAAATCATACTTCCATTTTAGTAAATAGATGAAGCAGTGTGCTTTGTTTTCTCTGTGCCGTTTCTGTATTGTGTTTCTAAAATCAAAAGTGTTATCTATAGCAGTGTTTCGCAACCCAGCCCTCACAGCTCACCTGTCCTGCAAGTCCTCCAGTCCTAGTCTTGCACACCTGGTCCAGTTAAGGTGTCATGAAAATATGTAGTCCTTAATTGGATCAGGTGTGCAAGAGCAGGACTGGAGAAAAAACTTGCAGGACAGGTGAGACTAGAGGACTGGGTTGCAAAACACTGACAGTATCACCTGTGCATGTTTCTGATAAAAAAATGTCTGTGACTGAACAAGGCGAGACACTATATAAGGCCGAGATGAACAGCCTACCGAAACAACACAGTTGAAGAGCATAGATTGCCAGTCTGAGAATGGAGATCACTGTGGTTCTTCAGCTGTTGCTGCTGGTCTGCTGTCTGTCCAGAGCTCAGGTTCACACAGACTCTGGGAATGAAATCATCCCACATGGAAATCAGACTAAAACCCAGGGAGGTGAACCTGCACACTCCTCTCACCTCCAACAGACCTGTCCGCCTGACATCCACACTGTGCTGAGAGAAATGAACGCCTTGCTGGCTGAACAGAGGGTGGAGATGAGGCACGTAAAGAATGAGAATGAAGGTACAGTAGTATGTCAGGTAACGAGAAAAGTAATAGCATTAATTTCCCAGAAACCACTGTTTTGTTGCACGTTGCATGATGTTTTCATGTTTTCATGTCACAGCAGTTCATACCTGTAAAGAGGGTAGAAACCAAAAAATAACCTAAGATTTTATATTTCTGGTTGTTGTGTTGTTTGCTGAATCAAAGAATATTTCCGATTACACACAACATGCACTGAAGCAATTTCCAAGGAGACTGAAGGTGCAGTAAAATAAAATAAACATACAGTCGGTTAAGATCCATCTGTTTTCCTGTGAATCCTTTTCTACCCTCTGCTCAGTTTAGGAAAGTTGTGATGTTTCTGTTGCAGCACAGGCAGCTAAACTGAGAGAACTGGAGGGACAGAAGACTCAGATAAACCAGCTGAAGAGACAGCTTAAAGGTATTGTGTGGCGATCATAATGGCTCTGATAATGTTAGTGAACAATTACTGATAATATATCATAAGAACAATGCTAGCCAGTATTCCTAAACATATTTCTAATGGATATCCATGACTGTTCTACAATTCTGTGGAATATAGTGAATTTCTCTGACCAATATTTGTCATTATTTGTTCAAATGTTACCTTTAGTTGACTTGAATGTCCTAGGTCTTGTTTTTCCTAACAATAACTTGGGACTTGTGCAATGGGAAAACTTCCATTATGGTTATTACTCCAGTGACAGTACATCTACCAGCAGCTAAGGTTGACAGTAAACACTAAAGTAACATTTCCAAATTTCAAGTTCTATCACAATTTCCAAGTTTTCACTGACTGTAGCAAACCTGGAAAGCAAAATCACATACCCAGATGACAAATACCCTGATGTCAAATGTTTCAATAAATGTTTTTTTTTACATTGGAGCTAGAGGTATGCCACTTCTCCGTTTTCTTTTTTTTCCCTTAACTTGGTTTCAGCACAAGCAGCAGAACTCACCACCGTGAAAGCCAGATCAAACATCACAGAAAACCAGGTGGAGGCTCTGAAGAGAGACAGGGAAGGTAAGACTGACAATAAAACTATGAAAATAAATCTATCAACACAATACCTTCACAATCCAAAATGACATGTGCATCATTTGAAAAAAAAAAAAATACTCTACCTAAAAATGGTGGGCAGCACAAATAATCTACTAATTTATGGTATGTTTAGAAGGATACTCAAGTCCTTGGTAGACAAAATGTCAACACTTTGACTGAACCCTCTACATTTTCAAATTTTAAACAAATTTAATTGTGACAGTCTCATTGCTGCAACCTTGGCCAGATTAAACAGATTACATTGCTCTCTCAGTCAAACAGGTGGCTTTCTCAGCCTCTCTGTTGGCTTCAGGCTCTGGGACTCTTGGACCCTTTAACACACACACCAATCTAGTCTACAGACACGTCATCACCAACATTGGAAATGCCTACAACCCAAACACAGGTATTCTACAAACTCATGAGTTTCAGCAATCAATTTGATGTGAAGTTGTGTGACAGATATTGTATCAGTTGATTCTAAAAGGACAAGAAATGTTCTTCAGGTTTCTTCATTGCCCCAGTGAGAGGTGCCTACCACTTCCAGTTCTACGTGGGTGCAAGTGGACATGCTTCACATGCTTCGGGTGCTGTCTTGGTCAAGAATGGACAGCATATATTTATTGCATATGAATATCAGCCATCTCATTATGGGAGTTCCTCTAATGGCGCCTCACTGCTTCTAGAGGTCAGAGATGTCGTGTTTTTGCGTCTCTGGCAGAACACAAGAATGTTTGACGATGAAAATCACCACAGCACCTTCAGCGGTCATCTGCTGTTCACCATGTGAGAGGGACACAATGTATAAATCCCTCTATTTCTTAATCTATATGATAGAGTTGTGCATCTTTGTTTCATAGGCATATAGATTAAGAGATTTTAACTGGATTTCTGTTTTTGACATTTATGATAATAGTATATATAAATGAATAGTAGTATGAGTGACAATTCTTTCAATGGCATTTGATTCTTTAACTAAATGGATCTGAGTATCTTGACATGGCAGTGTATCAGTATTCTTGTAGCCTGATAAACATCTCTTATTTCTTTTTGCTTCCTTCCGTCTTCCTTGTTTGTCCTGGGTGTTCAGGACAAAGCAGAGCAGCAACAACAACAAACTCTAGACATTAATGAAAATTATCCAATAATATAATACTTCCTTTTTCCATTCTTGGCTAATGCTTCATGTATCTCAATGAGCAGGGCATGACACCAACACTGTCATGGTTTTGGTCTAGATTTCCCCTGAACAACCAACAATAGAAGAGCTTGTGGGAGACGCTGGACTTGAAGTTTTTGAAGGCTTTTGAAGTGCAAAAAGTTGATTTTTATTTACTTTTAGCATCTCCTGAACATTTTTGATGTATTAGTTGTTACTTGAACTTTTAAATATGGTGTATACTACAATTTAAAGTGAAATGTGCAATGAGAAACCGGACTTGGCAGCTGCTGTTTGTATGAGATTATTAAAAACACATTCAAAGGCTACTGTGCAAAAAGTTTATTTTGTACTTTTAGCATCACATCATCATTCTACTTTTCGATATTTATGCACCAAAACTTTGTGATGTTTGTTAATGTGTAGGGCGCTGAGTTACTAAGTCAGGAATTGTGTCTTTAGGCATCGCTTAACTGAAAGCAGAGCGGTGCAGTGGAAGTGTGCGGGGTTCATGACCCAGAGATCGATGGCTCCAAACCGTCCTCTGCTAAAGTACAAACTTTACCTGACATGAAAGCTTCACCATGCCAACAATTCCTACAGCTGCTCCTTCATTCTGGTGTCACCACTTGACAGTCACCCCTTGTGAGCAGTCAGCTGTGTTTGTCAACAAAATATTAGTATTCCATAAAGGAGATGCCCCATGGTCTGCATTCAAATTTTGGAAATTGAATTTTTTTTTTATTGTAATCCTGTAACACACACACACACACACACACACACACACACTCACACACACACACACACACACACACACACACACACACACACTGACAGAATACAGGTTCTTTTGGTAAACTGGGGTGGCTTTCCCCAGTAACAACGTGTCTTGAATACTCACAACATACTTCAAGCACTACATGAAAACAGGTCTTGAAAATTTCACATGGCTTTAATTCCCAAAGGACGTCGTAGAAAGGAAATTTCATGACATATTTGAAGAGCAACTTGCTCGACTGAAGAACTGACAATTTGCAGAGCAGAAAGCATCACATTAATAGCAGAATCTTCCATTTGATAACGTTTTCAAGAATATAGTGCTCTTTATTTTATTGTATGTCGCTGACTTATATTTTCAATGTAAACATATTAAAATAGTAAAGTTATAGGCCTACATTGTACTTTGAATATATCCATCTTATTATGAGGCAGCGACAAGACATTGTAGCGATGCTGGTATAGGAGAATGTAGACTTTAATTTCTCATTTCGCATTTGCTGATTGGATAGTATAATGGTAGGCCTACATGTTTTGTCCCTCGATGGGAAAGGTCATGGGTTCAAATCTAGCTATCGACAAAACTCATAGGCTATATTGATTTACATCTGTATTTATACATACTTCAGCTTATACAAATGGCTATTTGATACCTGTCATTAAGAGGATGGAGACATTCTCTTCGGCTGCTCAATCATTCATTTTTTTTAACAATATTAGGGAAGTATATCGTTCATATTTCTCTTGTGTAAGTCATGTAGATTAGATAGCCGCCTCTGTCTGCAGAATGGTACGTTACGTAGGCTACAGCACTCACAAAGGGAGTCTTGAAATCTCACGACCAGTCCAGAGGTGTCGTGAGTTGAAGACACCTCTAGTGACGCGACACCACCTAAACCATACTTCCATTTTAGTAAATAGATGAAGCAGTGTGCTTTGTTTTCTCTGTGCCGTTTCTGTATTGTGTTTCTAAAATCAAAAGTGTTATCTATAGCAGTGTTTCGCAACCCAGCCCTCACAGCTCACCTGTCCTGCAAGTCCTCCAGTCCTAGTCTTGCACACCTGGTCCAGTTAAGGTGTCATGAAAATATGTAGTCCTTAATTGGATCAGGTGTGCAAGAGCAGGACTGGAGAAAAAACTTGCAGGACAGGTGAGACTTGAGGACTGGGTTGCAAAACACTGACAGTATCAACTGTGCATGTTTCTGATAAAAAAATGTCTGTGACTGAACAAGGCGAGACACTATATAAGGCCGAGATGAACAGCCTACAGAAACAACACAGTTGAAGAGCATAGATTACAAGTCTGAGAATGGAGATCACTGTGGTTCTTCAGCTGTTGCTGCTGGTCTGCTGTCTGACCAGAGCTCAGGTTCACACAGACTCTGGGAATGAAATCATTTCACATGGAAATCAGACTAAAACCCAGGGAGGTGAACCTGCACACTCCTCTCACCTCCAACAGACCTGTCCGCCTGACATCCACACTGTGCTGAGAGAAATGAACGCCTTGCTGGCTGAACAGAGGGTGGAGATGAGGCACGTAAAGAATGAGAATGAAGGTACAGTAGTATGTTAGGTAACGAGAAAAGTAATAGCATTAATTTCCCAGAAACCACAGTTTTGTTGCACGTTGCATGATGTTTTCATGTTTTCATGTCACAGCAGTTCATACCTGTAAAGAGGGTAGAAACCAAAAAATAACCTAAGATTTTATATTTCTGGTTGTTGTGTTGTTTGCTGAATCAAAGAATATTTCCGATTACACACAACATGCACTGAAGCAATTTCCAAGGAGACTGAAGGTGCAGTAAAATAAAATAAACATACAGTCGGTTAAGATCCATCTGTTTTCCTGTGAATCCTTTTCTACCCTCTGCTCAGTTTAGGAAAGTTGTGATGTTTCTGTTGCAGCACAGGCAGCTAAACTGAGAGAACTGGAGGGGCAGAAGACTGAGGTGGACGAGATGAAGAGACAGCTTAAAGGTATTGTGTGGAGATCATAATGGCTCTGATAATGTTAGTGAACAATTACTGATAATATATCATAAGAAGAATTATAGCCAGTATTCCTAAACATATTCTAATGGATATCCATGACTGTTCTACAATTCTGTGGAATATAGTGGATTTCTCTGACCAATATTTGTCATTATTTGTTCAAATGTTACCTTTAGTTGACTTGAATGTCCTAGGTCTTGTTTTTCCTAACAATAACTTGGGACTTGTGCAATGGGAAAACTTCCATTATGGTTATTACTCCAGTGACAGTACATCTACCAGCAGCTAAGGTTGACAGTAAACACTAAAGTAACATTTCCAAATTTCAAGTTCTATCACAATTTCCAAGTTTTCACTGACTGTAGCAAACCTGGAAAGCAAAATCACATACCCAGATGACAAATACCCTGATGTCAAATGTTTCAATAAATGTTTTTTTTTACATTGGAGCTAGAGGTATGCCACTTCTCCGTTTTCTTTTTTTTCCCTTAACTTGGTTTCAGCACAAGCAGCAGAACTCACCACCGTGAAAGCCAGATCAAACATCACAGAAAACCAGGTGGAGGCTCTGAAGAGAGACAGGGAAGGTAAGACTGACAATAAAACTATGAAAATAAATCTATCAACACAATACCTTCACAATCCAAAATGACATGTGCATCATTTGAAAAAAAAAAAAATACTCTACCTAAAAATGGTGGGCAGCACAAATAATCTACTAATTTATGGTATGTTTAGAAGGATACTCAAGTCCTTGGTAGACAAAATGTCAACACTTTGACTGAACCCTCTACATTTTCAAATTTTAAACAAATTTAATTGTGACAGTCTCATTGCTGCAACCTTGGCCAGATTAAACAGATTACATTGCTCTCTCAGTCAAACAGGTGGCTTTCTCAGCCTCTCTGTTGGCTTCAGGCTCTGGGACTCTTGGACCCTTTAACACACACACCAATCTAGTCTACAGACACGTCATCACCAACATTGGAAATGCCTACAACCCAAACACAGGTATTCTACAAACTCATGAGTTTCAGCAATCAATTTGATGTGAAGTTGTGTGACAGATATTGTATCAGTTGATTCTAAAAGGACAAGAAATGTTCTTCAGGTTTCTTCATTGCCCCAGTGAGAGGTGCCTACCACTTCCAGTTCTACGTGGGTGCAAGTGGACATGCTTCACATGCTTCGGGTGCTGTCTTGGTCAAGAATGGACAGCATATATTTATTGCATATGAATATCAGCCATCTCATTATGGGAGTTCCTCTAATGGCGCCTCACTGCTTCTAGAGGTCAGAGATGTCGTGTTTTTGCGTCTCTGGCAGAACACAAGAATGTTTGACGATGAAAATCACCACAGCACCTTCAGCGGTCATCTGCTGTTCACCATGTGAGAGGGACACAATGTATAAATCCCTCTATTTCTTAATCTATATGATAGAGTTGTGCATCTTTGTTTCATAGGCATATAGATTAAGAGATTTTAACTGGATTTCTGTTTTTGACATTTATGATAATAGTATATATAAATGAATAGTAGTATGAGTGACAATTCTTTCAATGGCATTTGATTCTTTAACTAAATGGATCTGAGTATCTTGACATGGCAGTGTATCAGTATTCTTGTAGCCTGATAAACATCTCTTATTTCTTTTTGCTTCCTTCCGTCTTCCTTGTTTGTCCTGGGTGTTCAGGACAAAGCAGAGCAGCAACAACAACAAACTCTAGACATTAATGAAAATTATCCAATAATATAATACTTCCTTTTTCCATTCTTGGCTAATGCTTCATGTATCTCAATGAGCAGGGCATGACACCAACACTGTCATGGTTTTGGTCTAGATTTCCCCTGAACAACCAACAATAGAAGAGCTTGTGGGAGACGCTGGACTTGAAGTTTTTGAAGGCTTTTGAAGTGCAAAAAGTTGATTTTTATTTACTTTTAGCATCTCCTGAACATTTTTGATGTATTAGTTGTTACTTGAACTTTTAAATATGGTGTATACTACAATTTAAAGTGAAATGTGCAATGAGAAACCGGACTTGGCAGCTGCTGTTTGTATGAGATTATTAAAAACACATTCAAAGGCTACTGTGCAAAAAGTTTATTTTGTACTTTTAGCATCACATCATCATTCCACTTTTCAACATTTAGGCACCAAAACTTTGTGATGTTTGTTAATGTATAGGGCGCTGAGTTACTAAGTCAGGAATTGTGTCTTAAGGCATCGCTTAACTGAAAGCAGAGCGGTGCAGTGGAAGTGTGCGGGGTTCATGACCCAGAGATCGATGGCTCCAAACCGTCCTCTGCTAAAGTACAAACTTTACCTGACATGAAAGCTCCACCATGCTAACAATTCCTACAGCTGCTCCTTCATTCTGGTGTCACCACTTGACAGTCACCCCTTGTGAGCAGTCAGCTGGCGGAGCCGAAGGTGTGGCAGTTATTAGTGTGATGGAGAAGCCATAAGGCACTGATTTAAGGCTCCAGGCTCTATGTAGGTATGAATTTAAAAACCACCACTACCATCTTGGTGAACTTAGTGACACTGATGTTGCCCATCTCAATTATTAAGCCATGATGCTAATTTTGTGAGGGTGTAATTTCCTCTGGGTGACCCATGATAAAAGTGCATTATCAGGCACTTGCTTGACAATGCTGCTGGTGTTGCAAAAATAAGGCACTGAAAGTGGACAAATATTATATATATACTATATATTATATAATATATATATTATATATTACATATTTGGTACACATTTGTGTTTTACCAAAGAGGCAAGACAAAGGGAATTGAATTTGTTAACAAAATATTATTATTCCATAAAGGAGAGGCTCTATGTAATGTATAAGGGATACACAAGTGCTTCTCTACTTATATTTCTAAAAAATGATTGAGAATAGGACCCATCCATAAGGAAGCAGACCTTATGGATGATGGGACACCAGCAAAGGGTAATTCATGAAGCCTATGTGATTGGGGTATGCAAGGCCAACAGCTGGTTTAAGTCTATGAACATTTTCATGGTAAAATCTTAAGCATTTGTTATTCCAGATACATTTCTTATGAATATCCTCTATAGTTTCCTCTATAGGGAGGAACCACTCCAGTTTTCTTCCTGAACTAGCTTCACAGGCTTTGCTTCATAAAGTAGAAGCCATTTTGGATGTTGATGTAGTATTTCAAAAAGACAATTAACTTTATGATTTGATTAGGTCACCATAAAAAGTTTTATTATTTTTAGTATTACCAATGATAAAAAGAAAAGGGAAAGGTCCCAAGAAGGCTGAATGAATTCAAAATTGAAAGATCTGGCCATAACGCCATGGACCCTCTGGTGTCAGGTTTGTAGTTAGGACCCAAAAGCGGAAGACACCAGGCAGAGGCAGGGGTAAAAACGAAACGGTCTTTACTGAGCCAAAAACCAAAGTCCAAATAACAACATACAGGTATCTATACTATCTAGCTAATGAGAAGTGGAGACAGGTGTGCTTTGACGGGCTGGCAGAAGATTGGTTGGTAGATGGTGCAGAGGAGGCGGAGACAAGGCAGAACAGGTAAGGAGCGGGAAACTGGTTGAACCAAATGATTGGAGCTGAAGTGCGGGGGGGGGCTGGATGTATGGGAACTGGACACAGACACACAGAGCAGAAAACAAGACAGGCAAACACAACATGAACTAATGAATATGCATAGAGAGAGAAAATAATCACTGGATCCCGGCTGGATTCCCGGGCCAAGTAACCTAGATCTAGGGAAAATAGAACAAGGAACTTAATTTCCATCCATTTTATAATAGCACTAACTAGAGTGCACATGATATGCCCAGCAAACCTATGAACAATTTTTTATTTTTGGGTAAACTATTCCTTTAATGGGGGTGGAGGCTGACTGACAAAGACCATGTTTGGTTGAAATGTTACTGTAACAGTTTTACTAAAGTTCACTTTTTGGGAGTGCTGCAACAGTGAGCAGAAACTCCAACTTTCGTCTTTTGATTGCTGTTTTTGTCCAGCTCCTGTGTAGAGTATTTTGCATGTGTGTAAAACCTCTCCAATTTACCTGTCTGATGTCTACCTATAGATGTCAGCCTATATTTAAATAGGCCTAGAATGTGGAATATTGCCTATGTATGAATGTATAGATCAAATTCAAACACGTGCTGTAGTGTTTTGACATAGCCTATCTTGTATTGAACAATGCCGTTTTTAAACGGATAAATGGTGATCACTGTTATCATATATGTTTTAGGCTCTCTTAACCAGTTCAACTCATCATACTGCCCCAATGTACTTTTGAGAGTTTGATGAATACTGTAAAATGGAAGCCCTTTCTGTGAATACCAGCATACTTTTATTTAGGTTTACTAAAATGCTTCAACTCCATCCACATCATGTGCTGTTTCTTCAGAATTAAAAAATCCCATTACAATTTAGCACAGCAAGGTGGTAAACAGTTACTGTAGGCTTAGCATTGCTTTAAACTGGAGATACACAATAGCACGCACATCCAAACAATACTAGGTGATGGACAGTCAATTATAACAAGATAGTGTCCGCACACTAGAAATGGCTCCAATGGTGTTTATTACCACCATGTGACGTTTCGAGCATATGCTCCCCCTCCCCCTCTAATAGTAGCCTACCTGCGAGGTGTGCCTCTGCATGCACCCATGTCTGACATGTGGTGGTAATATGCACCATTGGAGCCATTTCTACAGTGCGGACTCTATCTATCTTGTTATAATAACCATTGCTTTTAAACATCAAAGAAGAAGAAATTTCACTACTCTACAATGACTGCTCCCATGCAATCACAGAACAGAGAATGGGAGAGACTGGAGATGTTATTGAACAGCTCAGCACCAAGTAAAGGCAACTCTCTGGCTCCACCTAATGGACTTAAGAAGTAAATACACCCAGGGGAGCCACTTGTAGTAGGAGTCACTAGTCAGGGGTGGAAAAAGTACCAAAATATCTTGATCAAGTTGAAGTACTGTTACTTTGCTGAAATTTTACTCAAGTAGAGCTAAGATTAATGGTGTAAAATCGACTTAAGTAAAAGTAAAAAGTTGCTCATTTCAAATGTACTCAGAATAAAGGTTACTCAGAGCAGCAGTTGGATGGAACACTGTTGGATGGAAACTTTTCCAATCTTAAGTACAAACGAGTTCAGTTCAGTTTATTTATTTATTTTTGTTTTGTTTTTTTTAAGATTGGGAAAAAAATATATATAATCAAGCTCCTCTTCTTGGCTGACTGGCCAGTTTCAGTTCTTTATGGAGAAACTAAACTATGTCACGGCCCAACCAGCTTGTGTCCCAACTTTGACAATTATTGGATATGATTGAATAATAGCTGTGTATCTAGCAGAGAAGAGAGCATAGTTGAATCATGAACATATGAACATCAACATAGACTATTGGTAGCTTTTTGGCTCTCAGGCTCTGTATTGGGACAAGCCCACTATAATATACTGGGAATTCTACTCAAATAAACAGACAGGAGAGTGGGACATAGTTAGCTTTACTCTCAGAACTATATGTATAAACACACTGCAGACGTGCACAACTGATTTTACTCTACATCAGAACATCACTTTGTAGAATAATAAGCGATGTTACCACTAGGCGGCAAAAATGACCAATCTATCACACTCCTGCCTTAAGGTTTGTGTCCCAACTTTACCCACACAGTCGCCTCATTTACAGCACTGGCCCCAACAGTACAATACATTTAACCTAAATAACACCATTCAGGTAACAACAGAAAACTGAGAAGACAACATAGAAGTCCACACATTTCTATTCCTTTCCATGTTCGCTTTCACAATGACTAATGGCAGTGTAGCTTGTTGTGTTTCATACTGTACTGGTATCCTCACATGTCCCAGCAAGGGAATCCTCTGGCTGGAATATGATTTCAACTTTAATCTGGCAGCTCTCTATGATGGAAGATGAGAAAGAATCTCGATGGTACTTTTCAGACACCACTGACACAGTTGATTAAGTGTCCAGCAGCATGGTTATACGATTTCCATCAGAAGCAACATCGACAGTGTAGCCTTTTTCCCTGCTTGAGGTAAAGCACACTGTGTACATTCCAAAAAGTTCTGAAACATCATCACTTTCTGCATTTTCTTCAGTTCTCACATACTGTGTCTGAGCAGCAGCTTTACGGTTCCTGCATGCACCGGCGATGTGTCCGGAAACTTTTTCACAAGACAAGTGCACGATTCCTTCAGTTTCTTACTCACACAGACACACAGGCAGGAGAGTGGGACACGGTTAGGTAGCTTTACTCCCACAATATTGTATAAACACACTGCAGACGTGCACAGCTGATTTTACTGTACAACAGAACATCACTTCCTAGAAGAATAAGCGATGTTACTAGGTGGCAACAATGACCAATCTATCACACCTACATTAGCCTCTGGTTCTGGTCCGACGATAAGTGCAGTAGGCTGCCGTGACCCCAATTCTGATTGGACAGCCCAAGCCTGGATGTTGGCCGTGTTAGGAATGGTTGTCTTCTTGGACCCAAATGCAGACACGGACAAAGTGTAAAAGGAAAAGAGGTTTATTGGAGGTTGGAATTAGAAGTGGTGAGATGAAGGCAGGCAGCCGGAGTAGAGAAGATGATCGGAGCTGGGCTGGCCGGCGAGCTGACGAGCTGGCGGGTTAGCCGGCGAGCGAGACGGCTGGCTGGAGCTCGGGTTGGTGTGTAACGAGCTGGCGGACAGACAGGAAAGCTGGGTGGCTGGCAGATGTGGCGTGGGCAGGTGGAGAGACTCATGGAGGAAATCCTGGGCACAGGAGAGACACGATCAACATGAACAGAACTTGGTACACAAGGTAAGTCCAGACATAAAAGTGCAGAGCGACCGAGAGTGTGTCTACCACGGAGTTGGTGGAACAATCTCGCGACCACTGGTAGGTACGCCGGGGTTGATATACAGGAGGTGATGAGTGATGAGGTTCAGGTGTGTCGGCAACTCAGGAGCCCAGGAGCTGGGAAGGAGGGGGAGCCACGCCCACGCCACACACGACAGACACAGACAAACACAGAAAGACAAACCAGGGAGGCGGAGACACACAGGGGGCAGGGAACAACGAGAAACACAAGGAAAACTAGAGTCACGGCAAGAGCCGTGACAGGCCGAGGTCGTTGTGGACACTCTGGCAAACATAAAAGCTGAAAATGCTTGAGCCTAATTTATTTATTTATTTTTTTTACCTGAGACGCTTGTTTACTTGCAGTTATTTAGACAAACATGTATTCCATATTTTTACATTTCATAGTGGATTCATTTAGACAAAAGCAGATGCAATGATTTTGTAGTATTTGCTGAAACAGCAGCTATCGGCTAGTCCAGCTGGAAGGAAATAAGTTATCAAGAGTCTGGTGATACTTCTATAATGTTATTCTGTCTAAATACGTTTGGCACCCTGTAACAGAGACCTGGGAACCTAGAAAAAGTGGTGGCATTTGTTTTTATTGTTCATACAGATAAAATTTCACTAGCCTCACATTGAAGCTGGTTGTACTTCAGCCTCATAGTTACAGCTGATTTTACTCTTCAACAGAACATCACCTCCTAGAACAATAAGCAATGTTACTAGGTGGCATAGTTACAGAGTCAAAACATGTTTGGAACATGCTGTTTGGTCTGACTACATTCTCTGTTTACTTAATCACATTTTTCCATGGTTGTTCTGCATAGGAAGCTGTCAGTGATGTTCCCCTCCCATAAGCAAGTTAAAACCTCCCTGCTTCTTGTATGAAGTACACAGTACACTGCTCAAGTACACAGGCAGCAAAGACAACTGAGGACACAAGAAAAGGCCTCAGAAAATCACAGCACTGTTCACTGCTTACTTCAGTCTGGCTTTTATACTATCATGGTGCTGGGGTTTATTTTAATACTCTACTGAAAACCATTTCACAAACTTTTTTTGAATTGACTTTTACAGCTTTGTTGGTGGGGCTGTTCCTCATTCTGCACCCCAATCACTATTAAGAGTCAGTATTGAGAATCACATTCAGAAAGAGGTATCAAAAGCCCTCAAGCAGCAACTATTGTACACACATATTGATGTAAAAGATTAATAATTGTGTGCATACATATATATTGAGATAAAATATATGAACTGAATTAACTGGTAGAGGCTCGTCCTCTGTGGGGCTTGTGTAAGAAGCAGAGACAGACACAGAGCAGATGCCTTTGAATGCTTTAGTGATGTAGTTGCAGAGGGTTACAGATCATATAGAAGAAAAAAAAAACTTTAATTGAATACAATGATAAACCATGACTATACTAGAACGTATTATTGCTGATTATCAAGTCAATAGATGAATTAACATAAGACATAACACCCATTAATGTGAAGAATAAAGATGAATAAATCAGCAATCTGGAGACACTTAACAAAGAAACAGCATTACAGGCCATTAGGTTAACATGGTTCAGGGAATATACATTACACAAACTGAATGTGCCTTCATATGGCCTTACTCAAATAATTAACAAAGCCACTATTTAAAGAAAGTTGACGAAC
The DNA here is from genome assembly GCF_048128805.1 of Centroberyx gerrardi. NCBI lineage: Eukaryota > Metazoa > Chordata > Actinopteri > Beryciformes > Berycidae > Centroberyx > Centroberyx gerrardi. Next base: position 7,765,220 of record NC_136010.1, read on the forward strand.
AACAAAGGAAAACATAGAAGCGTTGAGCTGAGCATGCTCTCCTGCTCACACACAACAGAGAGACTCGCCCCAAACTGTGCTCCATTTATAGCAGGGTGGGCTGCGCTTGATTGAGGAATTAAAGGCGCAGAGCATGTTCATGTGAAAAGAGGGAATTCTGTATATATGTAGCTATATTTGGGTCCTGTATCCTTGCTTGACAAAAGTTAATCCTTCAAACTGTTATGCTGCATCTTTTCTGTTAAGAGAAATTCCATAACCTTTTCTTCTGATTCTTCACTCCCACAGGCTTTCAGTGTATCAGAAAAAAATATTTTAAACACCCAGAACCCCACAAATACACCCATCACCATAATCACCACAAAACTATTGAACATTAAACGAAACATCCACCCTTGGATACTCTTACACTGTTAGATATCATCAGTCTGTGATGTTCAGTGCATTCCAGGAGTTGTTTTGTGATGAAGTGTTGTAATTTACTTTTTTGCTGTAGCAACACTTTCCCTCAACCTGCCTCATTTACTTCTACTTCAGTTGCTTTCAATCAAAGGTGGGTATGTGGATATATGAATACAGATAGCCAACTAGTTTGTGAACACTGGGGCAATTCTATTATCACAGCCACGCCCCCTTACTCAAAACGCAGCATGTCTTGTGGTTGCATTGCATTCTGGTCCATTGAGGCTACTGTTGGTGGAGAAATTGGTGTCTCTGCCTCTTGAGGGTCTCATTTAGAAAGAAGAGCCCTTTGATTCTGAGGGACTGACACCAAGCTCTGACGTTTACTTTTGATATTTTAAATAGCAAAAAAAAATCTGCTATCAAACTCCGTTGTACCTGCGCTGGATATATCTTGACTTGACGTGATGTCATCTATGTTGGCCAGTTACACATCAATCAACAGACAACAAAATGAGCCTAGAAATGTAAGGTACATTGACCATAGCTGTTTATAACAGTTTTAAGTGATTCAGGGGGGATTTTTCCTTTAATACAACTGCTGTCTTGTCCTCTTCACATGGTGAACAGCAAGTGACCACTGAAGGTGCTATGGTGATTTTCACTGTCATAGATCCTTGTGTTGTGCCAGAGACGCAGAAACACGACATCTCCGACCTCCAGAAGCAGTGAGACACCATTAGAGGAAGTCCCATAACCAGACTTTTGGTGTTCATAGGCAATAAATATCTGCTGTTCATTCTTGACCAAGACTGCGCTGGAGGCAACTGAAGCATGTCCATGTGCACCGACATAGAACTGGAAGTGGTACACCCCCCTCACTGGTGCACTGAAGACACCTGGAACAAACGGCTCATTGGTCAAACAGCAAAACTCTGGAGTATTAAAGGACGACTGGGTTCTGTTTGGGTTGGTCAAGTTTGAACTCAGTAGTGCAATATAATATATAACATACCTGTGTGGGGGTTGTAGGCATTTCCGATGTTTGTGGTGACATGTTTGAAGACCAAATTGGTGTGTGCATTGAAGGGTCCAATGTGTGCACTGCCAGATGCCAGTAGTGAGGCTGAGAAAACCACCTGTTTGACTGAAATGTCACAAATATATATTTTCTTCTAGTTTCAAATATCAGTGTTGCATATTTCATGTTGCTACTGTTGTCAGTCACATTATTTACTATCATGACTTTCTTTGTCAATGTCTATAAAATACACTGCAAAATGCTATCTTTTTCTAAATATGCAAACAAAATCAAAATATTAAATGGAAAATGTTTAAAAGTGAATATAGAAGATCCAAATAACTTTTAACTAATGAAAACTGCTAATGAAACTGTTTATAAAATTTGTATAGAGATTGCATTGTACTGAGAGAGAATAAAAAAATGTCATTATGCGTAAGTTTTGGTCCTCGCATTTGATTGTAAAGTGCCATAAAAAAAGGTGCCATCTCATGCTAATTTGTATGTGTATATACATGCTTGAAAGGATGCATAAAAAAAAATGGTTAAAGCACTGCGAATTTGAAATCTATGTTCATGCTCAATCAGAACAAAACCTTTATGCTGATTTCTCACATTCAAACTTGACATACTGTACCTTTCACGTCTTTCTGCAAAGCCTTCACTTTGCTTTCAGTGATTGTAGACTCGGCTTTCAAGGAGGCAAGGGCTGCTGCTTGAGCTGAACATGAAGGTGATTTAAACATTCAGAATATGAATGTGGATAAATTCATCATGCAAAATCTGTGAGTGTTACTCGAGTCGATCATTTCTCCATAATACCTTGTAACTGTGTATTCAGCATGTCCACCTGGCTCTTCTGCTGCTCCAGCTTCACTGCCTGTGCTACAACACACACACACAATATTGATCAACAGAGGAGAACATTAATAAGAAGGATGCTAACAAACCCAGGAGGAAGACATGTTTTTATAATCTGCATTTTGGCAAAAGGCATTTTTTCAGTGTTCAAAGAAATTTCACAAAGAAGTATTTGAATGCCATCTGGTATTTTGAATACACATTCCCCCAACTGGACAGATTTTTAAAGCCGTCTGCTTCAACATCAATCTTAATCCTACCTTCATTTTCTCTCTGCAAGTAATTCACTTTTACACTCAGCTGAGCCAGTGAGACGACATGGACGTATTGCTGGGAGTCAGAGGAGATCACAGATGTAGTTGAGTTTCCTGTCTGCCCTCCACACAGACAGCAGCCCAGCAACAGCAACCCAAACACAGTGGTCCCCATGGATAGACTGGTTACCTCTTTGCTCTTCTTCAAGTAAAGTGTGTATTTCTATTCTAGTCTTTATATACAGTCCCCACACCTGTCATGTTCAGATTCAGAGCCAAAATACACCAGGAAGTTCCTGGAAAATGTGCAGCTTCTTATAATTAAGCCATTGTATGCTACCTTTGTCTCACTCATTGTATTTCCCCATTCTTACTTTGGGTATGACACTGCAAATGTCAGACTGCTAGATCATTGTGGGAACCGACTGTTCAACATGCTTTATTGGCATGAATGTCATAAGAACGTTAGTTATGTTACCATAACTCCAGATTCTATGAGTATAGGCGTAGCCCTCTAAGAGCTGTCGCTGTTGGGTTTATCCCTCTCGCGCATGCGCAGTCTGAATATTTTCTTTCCCGCCACTTACGCTACAGTGGCTACACTCAGGTCCTCAACTATAGAATATACAGCGTCCGGACCTGAGCTCTGCTCCCAAAAGCCAGTATTTTCTTTGGCCAATGTCGGTGGAGCAGGGGGCCTAAGTCTTAGACGGCTACGCCTATACTCATAGAATCTGGAGTTATGGTAACATAACTAACGTTGGTAACGCTTTATATTACAGCCCGTAATGTACAGCGTAATTACTCCGGAGTTACGGTGTAATCTTTTGTACTAACGGTGTACCAGTACAGTACGTACCAATACATATATGTATGTAGGCTACAGGGGAACAAGATGTGAAGTTATGGAATAAGGGCGTAACAATTCGGGAACTTACAAAGAACTCATACTGTAGTTATTTTTTAACTACCGGGTACCTATTCTATTATTACAGGGTATGTATGACCTACTGAGCAATAATCTGGAAGTTTGGGAGGAATTTAGAGATAACTTATACTGTAGTGATTTTTTAACTAGTGGGTACCTATTCTATTATTTCAGGGTACAGCATGACCATAAAACTGAGCAAAAATCTGGACCTTTCAGGGAAGATGGAGTGATGATTTCTGCAGCACTTAATAAATCTGATGTGATTTTATTTCAAAATGACCTTATTACCAACACACAGGCAAACTACATTACTCCTTTATAATTTTGGGGTAGGCCTACTTAAAATAACTATGGGGTACATCTGTGCGTTTACTTCGAAACAAAGGTCCAGGGGACAGTGTGTTGTCATGGATACTGTCGGCCTCTGAAGACTGTCTCAGCTGTCGTTCACCTCACCAGCAAACTTCATTACTGGACGCTTGTTTATGGCCTGGTGGCTCCGCCTGCCATCGGCGGACAGAATTCACCCACCCTAGATGTCACTCACTTGTGCTTCGGTGTAAACACACGTTGACAATTTTGAAGACATTAAAATGTTGAAAGTCTTCTCCCTGACAATTGTGTTCGACCGGCATTACGGCTCCTCAAGGTGCAAGCTTACCTTTTTTTCAGCTCTGTGCATGGCCTCCTTACGGAAGCCCTGAGAGGCAAGCGAGAAAAAAAAAAAAATCTGGTGATCCATTTTCTAAGTCTGATCTAAATTGTTTTCTCTCCTGTGTTTATGACTTAAGAACAGGTGAAAAAAAAGGTTTTGCCAGGATAATCTTTCTAAGTTCCTTAATTTTTTTTTTCCATCTGTGAAATAGGTGGGAAAAAAAAGTTTTGCCAGGTGAAAAAAAAAAAAGGTTTTGCCAGGATCGTTTTTTTCTAAGTTCATTTTTTTTTTTTTTTCATCTGTGAAAACAGGTGGAAAAAAAAGTTTTGGCAGGTGAAGAAAAAAAAGTTTTGCCAGGATCGTTTTTTTCTAAGTTAATTTTTTTTTTTTTTCATCTGTGGAAAAAAAAAGTTTTGGCAGGTGAAAAAAAAAAAAGTTTGGCCAGGATCATTTTTTTCTAAGTTAATTTTATTTTTTTTTTTCATCTGTGAAAACAGGTGGAAAAAAAAGTTTTGGCAGGTGAAGAAAAAAAAAGTTTGGCCAGGATGGTTTTTTTCTAAGTTAATTTTTTTTTTTTCATCTGTGGAAAAAAAAAGTTTTGGCAGGTGAAAAAAAAAAAGTTTGGCCAGGATCATTTTTTTCTAAGTTAACTTTTTTTTTTTCTTTCCTTCTTGGGAAAACGGGTGAAAAAAAAATATTTTTTTTGTCAGGCTCATTTTTCTAAGTGTTTGGTGTTGTAATACTCATTTCGGCCACAAGAGTGCACCACTACCCCATGTTCTAAATAGGACTAAGAGCATTCATGTTTTCTTCCAAACTCGTAATAGACGGGGTGGTGCCCGGCAACTGAATGCGGAAGAGCAAAACCCTGTTGTCTGTAGCTTAGCCTAGCACGGAAAAATGTCCAGAAAACAATCAACTGCACCTGAAAGATGGATCTATCCTAACTGGACCTGACTCAACAGCAAACGTGCAATCGGTAAGTGTCGCCACTTTGTGATTATATTTACAGTTTATTCCAAGTACAGTCAGCTGTTGAGAACATGTCGAGGTTTGCTAATGTGTAAAGTTATGTTCCATTTGCTTGTTTGCGACATTGTGTTCTTGTTTATTTTACACTCTATGATGCTTTGTTGCTAAATCAGTTGCCTTATGTGGAGAGATGTGTCCGCTAACGTAACTTGAGAATGAGAAATGGATAGGTAGTTTATGGTATTTTAGTCCGATTAGCATCGGGTAGCGACTTAGCTCCAGTTCTGATGAGACAGTTTGATGCGGGCCTGTGAATACGAGGAAGCCTGTTGGCCACAACGACAACAGTTAGCAATAGGGACAAAAACATGTGCAGCTAGAGTCGGTTGTAGGCTACCTCAGCCGGCCAAAACGAGCACCTCGTCTCGTTAACCCGTTAACAAATCCACACCAGACATTATGTAGTTATTACGTTCAATTACATCAAATTGATGTGAAGACGCAAAAGAAGAACTCTTCTTCAGGGGATACAAATACTGTCACGACACCGGCAAACATATGGTTATGTCCCATTTGGACATATGACTGTCGTAATTTATGCCAGTGTTATTCAGCTACAGCTCAACAGTTTTAGAGCTGTAGCTGAAATATTCAAAAACTGCATCTCATGGAGGCCTGCTGGTCATTCCCCCTGTACATAACATCTTACCTTTTAGAGTTGACACCTTTATTGTTTATGTCGTATGTTACATTAGTTTGTACAGTACTCACATCTACTCTAAATTGTCTGTGCTAAATAATAAACATATAATATAGATAAACGTCATTGTCAGTGTAATGTTCTTATAAAGCTAGCAAAATTCAATAAGTTACCCTTTCTCATTCCCTAGGTTACCAGAAGAATGAATCAGCTTCAGGATCCACCTACATGCATGTTGATCATCCTGGTCTGCAGCCTGTATGTTTGAATGTGTTCTCACTACAGAATGCAATGAACATTTAGAAAGCAGATTATGGGCCCTTACAGCTTAGAGGTATAGAGCAGTAAGTTTCTTTTATGCATTCTGTGCATGAATTGATTTCCCAAATAATATGGCCAACATGTGACTTTGGATAATACTTTACATGACAATAAATTTGAGTAAAATAACTGTGTTGTTATACTTTATTACACATCCATGTAGAGAACCAACTGAAAAGCACACCTAAAAGTCTTTTAGTGACAGAGGCATAGGACAAAAGTTACAGAAAAATATATATAATCCCACACACACTGTCTACACTTGCATGGTGCTTTATTTTATTTTTTATTTTTTTTATTTCAATGACTGAAATGTAATAAAGCACCATGCAAGTGTAGACAGTGTGTGTGGGATTATATATATTTTTCCCTTTACACACCCATGTAAATTAAATGTGAACCCAATAAGTAACCACAACACTGACTGTTCACAGAATACAATTATTTTATTATAGAAAAGGCATAAAAAAGGCACATGTAGAAACATAATACTGCTTGTGCAGGACCATAATGGGGTGCTGTTATGTTACAAAATCTACATCTGTGAGTGTACACAGGGGAGTGTTCCACTGTAGCAGTTACTGCAGTGTAGTAAAGTAGCGCAGTATCAATCACCAAAATGATTTACAATTTGATGTTTTTAGTTATCTGTTATGTATTCGTGGAAAACACCCAACTACAACCTGACCTTATGCCAGATAACCAAAACAACAAAAGAAGAGACTAAGTATTCAAATGAAATATATTGACAGTATGTGTACCTTCCTCTCAGCTAACAGATCCTTTGTCAGCTAGTGCTGGGGCTTTCTAGGTCGCAGGGTCAGAGTAGTGATACCAGTGTGTGTGGTGCTGTGCATATGCTGTGAGCTCCCTGATGCTGCCAGCTACGTCGGGTTCAGACTGCCTCTTGACTGAACCGAGACAAGTGGCTGCAATGACGTCCTCCTTGGCTGGCCTGTCAGACTGGGCGCACGGGTGTTCTGGGACGGGGATCTTCAAAACCTGGCTCACATAAGGTGCAGGTCCTGGAACACGTGATCAAAGATGAGGTCCATCAACTCATCGACGTAATCTGTGGAGTAACAAACACAGAAATCATAAGTTCCATTACAAGAGTGTACATCACATACTAGTGTGTAGCAAATTTGCAATTTTCATTTATAGATTACTTTATACTATAGTTTATACTTTATGACATTTGTATATTTATTGAATTTTCATATTTACAAAGTTTTGTGTGTGCAATAAAAATGTGTGTTGGTAAACCTACTGAAAGTTGGCTCAGGGGGTTGGCTAAGCAGACCCAGGGTCCTCCTCATCTTCTTCCTCCTCCATTAGGTCAAGACGGGTCTCCTGGATGGTCTCTTGATAAGTGGGGAGGTCAGGCTAGGTTGTGGAGGAACAAAGGGGACAGCTGAAGATCCAACTCTGAAATCTCTGCAATCCAAAACTACATTACCACAAACTAGAGCCCCAATAATTACTATGTAGTTGATTCTAAATGTCTCCACCACAGTCAAGGAAAATAGTACATTATAACCTCCAGAGGGCCGGTATTTCTTGTAGTGTCGTTGTTCAGGTTTTCTAGGTTGCCACAACCCCAGCTGATTACAAGACTAGACTTCCCAGACTAGGTGCAAAGACAGAACGTGAAATGTTACATCTCATCAGCCAGTAACTCCCTTCCATTCATTTGGCGTTAGAAGTGAAATATTCATGGTGACAAGAGTCCCTGATCGACAAAGTACTTTTCGAGTTTTGCCACGTTACAGTTGCGGTTGTCTCGTGTAAGGAGATGAGTCCGCAAAGTGAGCCAGAGAAGCTAACCTTAGCTAGCGGCTAGCGCTAGCGGCTAACGCTAGATTAGCTTGCTGCAAGTGGCACTAGCCCCTAACCTTGAGTACGTGTGTCCCAACGGCACCGGGTTAACGAGACGAGGTGCTCGTTTTGGCCGGCTGAGGTAGCCTACAACCGACTCTAGCTGCACATGTTTTTGTCCCTATTGCTAACTGTTGTCGTTGTGGCCAACAGGCTTCCTCGTATTCACAGGCCCGCATCAAACTGTCTCATCAGAACTGGAGCTAAGTCGCTACCCGATGCTAATCGGACTAAAATACCATAAACTACCTATCCATTTCTCATTCTCAAGTTACGTTAGCGGACACATCTCTCCACATAAGGCAACTGATTTAGCAACAAAGCATCATAGAGTGTAAAATAAACAAGAACACAATGTCGCAAACAAGCAAATGGAACATAACTTTACACGTTAGCAAACCTCGACATGTTCTCAACAGCTGACTGTACTTGGAATAAACTGTAAATATAATCACAAAGTGGCGACACTTACCGATTGCACGTTTGCTGTTGAGTCACGTCCAGTTAGGATAGATCCATCTTTCAGGTGCAGTTGATTGTTTTCTGGACATTTTTCCGTGCTAGGCTAAGCTACAGACAACAGGGTTTTGCTCTTCCGCATTCAGTTGCCGGGCACCACCCCGTCTATTACGAGTTTGGAAGAAAACATGAATGCTCTTAGTCCTATTTAGAACATGGGGTAGTGGTGCACTCTTGTGGCCGAAATGAGTATTACAACACCAAACACTTAGAAAAATGAGCCTGACAAAAAAAATATTTTTTTTTCACCCGTTTTCCCCAGAAGGAAAGAAAAAAAAAAAGTTAACTTAGAAAAAAATGATCCTGGCCAAACTTTTTTTTTTCACCTGCCAAAACTTTTTTTTTCCACAGATGAAAAAAAAAAAATTAACTTAGAAAAAAACCATCCTGGCCAAACTTTTTTTTTCTTCACCTGCCAAAACTTTTTTTTCCACCTGTTTTCACAGATGAAAAAAATAAATAAAATTAACTTATAAAAAAACGATCCTGGCCAAACTTTTTTTTTTTTTCACCTGCCAAAACTTTTTTTTTCCACAGATGAAAAAAAAAAAAATGAACTTAGAAAAAAACGATCCTGGCCAAACTTTTTTTTTCTTCACCTGCCAAAACTTTTTTTTCCACCTGTTTTCACAGATGAAAAAAATAAATAAAATTAACTTAGAAAAAAATGATCCTGGCCAAACTTTTTTTTTTTTCACCTGCCAAAACTTTTTTTTTCCACAGATGAAAAAAAAAAAAATTAACTTAGAAAAAAACCATCCTGGCCAAACTTTTTTTTTCTTCACCTGCCAAAACTTTTTTTTCCACCTGTTTTCACAGATGAAAAAAAAAAATAAAATTAACTTAGAAAAAAATGATCCTGGCCAAACTTTTTTTTTTTTCACCTGCCAAAACTTTTTTTTCCACAGATGAAAAAAAAAAAAAATTAACTTAGAAAAAAACGATCCTGGCAAAACTTTTTTTTTCTTCACCTGCCAAAACTTTTTTTTCCACCTGTTTTCACAGATGAAAAAAAAAAAAAAATTAACTTAGAAAAAAACGATCCTGGCAAAACCTTTTTTTTTTTTCACCTGGCAAAACCTTTTTTTCCCACCTATTTCACAGATGGAAAAAAAAAATTAAGGAACTTAGAAAGATTATCCTGGCAAAACCTTTTTTTTCACCTGTTCTTAAGTCATAAACACAGGAGAGAAAACAATTTAGATCAGACTTAGAAAATGGATCACCAGATTTTTTTTTTTTTCTCACTTGCCTCTCAGGGCTTCCTTAGCGATATCACCATACCAATCCTGAAACTAATGTGTGCTATGTGGAGATTTCATTGAGACATAATGATATAAACTAATATTCACACACACGGGCCAGCTGTGTTGCTGTTTTCACCTCTTTTCTAAAGCATGTCGGACGAAGCTCCTCCCGGACCATTCAGCAGCTTTTCATTTTTTTTAAACTAGCTTGGCTCCACCCTCGCTGTTTAAAAGCGGCCCTCACTCCCTTCCATTCCTGCAAAAAATTATCGTAATGGTGGAATCGATGAAGTCAAGTCAAGTCAAGTCAAATTTATTTATATAGCCCTTTATCACAAGCATGTCTCAGAGGACTTTACAGAGAATGTGTCTAGCTAGGTCTAACTAAACACAATCAGTGGTAAACAAAATTTTGTAGGACAAGCATAATGAAAAACACAAGGTAGGTAGGAGCAGATTTAGCGAGACAAACAATCTGCCTATTCTATATAGCCTAACCTACCCGGCACCCCAGCCTTAGACCCTAAATGCACACAAGGAAAAACTCCCAGGAAAAACCTTAGTGGGAAAACTTGGAAGAAACCTTGGGCGGGCTGAGGCAGATAGGGATCCCCCCCCCGGGACGGCTTAGCGTCCAATAGGTGCCGGGCAAACATTGACAGAGTCATGGGCAACAATGATGACAGGAGAAAACAGAGAGAGACAAAAGAAGGAGAGGCAGCATGCGGCGGTGAGAGGGGGCTGAGGCCAGCACTGAAGGAGCGAGGGCAGCAGTCGTAAATCAGCGTCCAGGTGGGAACAGCGGAAAGGAAGAGCAAGGCAGCACTGACGACGAAGAGCCAGGGCAGCACCCGTCCCTGCCAGGTAGAACACTGACCTGGAGTCAGAGAAGAGGAGAGAGAGGAAGCCGCGTACACACACACAACACACCCAGACACACACACACACACACACCCAGACACACACACACGTACAGATGAAGGGGGGAAACAGCTGCACACAGAACACACAGGATCAGAGACACGATAGGGGGAGTAGCATCAGGGATGGGACCGAGGCCGGCGCTGACGACCACTGGACTGCACCGGAGTCTGAAAGGGGGAGAGAGGAAGGGGAGAAGCAGCAGCAGCAGAACACAAGACAGACACGTTGGGTGGGAGCAGGACCAAGGCCGGCGCCGACGACCAGCCGGAGCAACACCTGTCCACTGGCAGGTGGAGCACTGGACCGGAGTCTGGGGAAGGGGAGAGAAGACAGCTGCACACAGAACACACAGAGTCAGGGCACATCGGGTGGGAGCGGCAGCAGGGATGGGACTAAGGCATGCACTGGCGACCACTGCACTGCACCGGAGTCTGAAAAAGGGGGGAGAGACAGGTACACACAAAGACAACGAACACACGGAGAGAGAGAGATCCAGGTGGGAGCAGCGTCAGGGATGGGACTAAGGCCAGCACCGAAGACCATCAGGGTCAGAGGAATCTGAGAAAGGGTGGGGAAAACCAGCCGCACACACACACACACACACACACAGAGCTGTACAGAAGCAGCACAAGACCCAGACGTATTTGGGCACAGACACGCTCATACAGACAGCAGATAGAAAGTGATTAGACACAGTGTAGCCAGAGGGCAGCCCTATGCTTATGTTCCCAACGGCAAATTTCTATATAAATACTGTCTAGGCTAGGGTAAGAGAAAAGACTGTGACGAGCCCAGGCCAACGGTGCTAAGGTAGGTCGTATTATTGCGAGAAAAGATAGGTTTTGAGTCTAGATTTGAAGATTTCGACAGAATTAGCTTCCCTGACTGTAAGAGGTAGCTGGTTCCAGAGATAGGGAGCTCGGTAGGAGAACGCTCTACTGCCTGCTGATTTTTTCTTGATTCTAGGGACAATAAGGTAGCCAGCGTCCTGCGATCGGAGGGCACGAGGTGGAATATAAGGGATGATGAGGTCGGATAGATATGATGGTGCAAGCCCATGTAACGATTTATAAGCTAACAGAAGCACCTTAAAGTCAGATCTGGCTTGAATTGGGAGCCAGTGAAGGGAGGTTAGGATTGGAGTAATGTGGTCAAATTTTCTAGTTCTGGTTAGTATTCTGGCAGCAGCATTTTGCACAAGTTGTAGTTTTTTAATACTGCAGTTAGGTAGGCCAGAGAGTAAGACATTACAATAATCGAGTCTTGATGAAACAAAAGCGTGTATTAAGGTTTCAGCATCCGCCGTGTTTAGCAGGGAGCAAATTTTCGAGATATTGCGAAGATGGAAAAATGCTATCTTAATGTTTTCCTTAATGTGAGCATCGAATGAGAGAGCTGAGTTGAACGTAACGCCAAGGTTTTTAACTGTGGGACTCTGGGTAATTAAGCAATCCCCAAAATTTAGAGTAAGGTCTGCAACAAGAGGTAGTTGGGTTTTTGGGCCAACAACTAGCATCTCAGTTTTGCTGGTCCGAGCACGGAGCCCTGCGGTACGCCAAAGTTAACTTTAGAGTAATCAGATATAGTATTTTTATGTGAGACACAATGCGTTCTATCAGATAGGTAGGAATTTAGCCAGGAAAGCGCAGAGTCGCGGATGCCAACGTAGCTCGCTAGGCGGTTTAAGAGAATATTATGATCGACTGTATCAAATGCCGCACTCAAATCAAGTACGATAAGAACAGAAGAAGAGTCGGAAACTGAGGCGAGGAATAGGTCGTTTACCACTTTTGTGAGAGCAGTCTCAGTGCTATGGAGAGACCTAAAACCAGATTGAAAGGGTTCGAAGAGACTATTACACGAGAGGTAGTCAGTTAGTTGGGTAGAAACTATTCTTTCCAAGACTTTAGAGAGGAAGGGGAGATTGGAGATTGGTCTAAAGTTATTAAGATCATCAGGATCAAGGTTGGATTTTTTGAGCAGAGGTTTAATTACGGCTGATTTGAAGGACGAGGGCACAATGCCAGAGGAGAGTGCACGAGTTTCATCAGTAAACCAGGGCGACGGTTTCTTTAGACGGCGAGTCTTTATGAGTAGGGGCGCAACAGAGTCAAGCGAGTCAGTTAGAATAGAGTTAAAGTTATCCGTGAACTCGTCGAGGGAACCAATTCGTTCAGGGAGAGAGGCAAGAGTTTTAGGTAGGAGATCAGCGAGTTTTGTAGTTGTCGAAGTATCAATACGGCGGATGCTGTAGGTATCAACTAGATTAGAATGCCGACAGGGCAGAGCAATTTGAAATTTAATGAGATAATGATCTGATAATGCCGGTGGATACGGCAAAACTACTAAGTCTGACACGTTAATACCACGAGCGAGGACCAGATCAAGAGTGTTGCCGTTAGAGTGGGTCTGTTCGTGAAGCAACTGAGTAAAGCCAAAAGTGTCAATTAGGGACGAAAAAGCTTTGCTAAGTGGATTAGTTTTACAATTTAGATGAATATTGAAATCACCGATAATTAGGATGTTATCCGTACGAATTACAAGGTCAGAGAGGAAATTGGAAAATTCTTCTAAAAAAGATGAATAGGGCCCAGGAGGGCGATAAAGGATAATTAGGTAGAAAGGCAGGATACCAGAGTGGTTAAGGCCCATGCTAACTGGAGTGGACGGGCGCATAGTGAGCATCTCACAAGATGAGAGTTTATTACTTAGATCTGGTGAAAGGTTCAGACTCGAATTGAAGATTAGGCCAACGCCCCCACCTTTCTTAGATGTCCGAGCGACATGCGAGTTGGTGAAGTTAGAGGGGGAAGCTTCAATTAATGGAAGAACATCATTTGGCTTTAGCCAGGTTTCACATAATCCCATTATGTCAATACTATGTTCTTTAATTAAGTCATTGACCAACAGGGATCTGATATTGATGAATCCGAGTCGTATGCGTTTTGTGTTGCTAGTAGGTTTGGGACACTCAGCATTGCGAATAGGTTTAATCTCAATTACGTTACTACTTTTTGTTCCGGGCGGCGGCCGAGGACGACGGGAGGAGAGACGGGGAAGGGATACGGTGCTGATTTGCAAGTATGCAATAGAGTTCGTTGTAGAGTCAATGCTGCTGCCAGAAGGGTCGATATGAATAAGGTTATGCTGAGAACGTTTGGCTCGGCGATGGCAAAAGGTGGCACGGCGAGGGCGGGACACAGTCAAGATTGGATACACTAAGCTACCTGAGCTATCAGACTCCAAACCCGCACTAGGTGAAATCCTGGCAGGCTGTCTAACAACCTGCGACCCAGCATGCTTTAGGGGAGTGTGTCATTTTGTTCCTAGACAAAATGTGGGCACCCAACCCAGTAGGGTGTATGCCATCAGTCTTAAGCATGCCAGGTTTACCCCAGAAGGAGGGCCAGTTATCTAAAAACATAAAACCCTGTTGCTCACAATACTTGGGTTTGGATTAAGGGCGACTAATCTGCTGTAGATATCATCATTCAGCGTGACAGGGAGGGGACCAGAGACAATTAAGCGATGCCGACTCATCTTGCTGGCGAGGTCACATGTCCTAATTATGCTGTGTTTAGTGACCTCCGACTGTTGCATCCTAGCGTTGTTGGTGCCGACATGTACTACGATGTTATCATGAGTAGCCTGGTTAGCCTGGTTGTTGTGTGCCTTATCCACATGTCTATGCCTGTTTGTCAGCACCCTAAGAGTAGCCTCTATGTCGGGAACTCTGGCCCCTGGTAGACAGACTATTTCGGCTGGCGCTTCTAGCCTAATGTTGCGGGTTATGGAGTCACCTATAACTAGGATGCGTGGTTTAGAGCGGGGCCGAGGAGCCGGGGCGGCAGGCCGGCCACAGGGACTACCAAGCGGAGCAAAACGATTTGTGTGAGCGAGTAAACTTAGCTTAGCTATTAGCCTTTATACACAGCACTTGCTAGGTTTGTCTTTAGTAGCCCTCCATAGTGCAGTAACTTTGCAGTGCTTTATTTACAAATGTGTTGCAGTTTTGCCCTCTAGTGGTCAGAAAAATCGCTTATTGCAGCTGTAAATGTTTATTGGATAGCAGGCTAATTCTGCCCTGCATGCACTGATTGGTGTTTTTCTGTGAATGTTTAATATGGTTCTACAGAACTCTGCATGCAGGGCCTCTGATGTAGTCATGCTGGCTGAGTGGACCCCAACCTCACTTCCATAAAGGGCAATGGGTTGGATTACACTGTCAAAGATGTAGAGACCAAATTCTAATTGGTATGTGTATTTTGTGGATTTTTTCCCCCTAATTGCATTAAATGCTTTACAGGATTTTCTTTCAGTGCATTCACCGCCAGATCAAAGTTACCTGAGGTGCAGATTTTGAGTCCCAAGTATCCATGGTATAGGGTGTGTTCTAGTGCAGCGTTTCTTAGATTCAGTGTGTACGAATCCTAGGAGAATGCCTCTCCTAGGATTGATGATGAACTAGTTAAAATATTTAAGAGAGAAACAAGGCAAAGGCTATTGCAGCATTATCTAAATTGGAGTCTGACATAAAATTATGTTAATTATGCACGTTGAATGATTTACAGTAGTTTAGTTTATTTTATTTTATTTGGCATGGACATCACAGTAGCATTAGAATTGTAACATACATTTATGCACAAGGACCAGATGCACTGTGTTTAGTGTTTGTAGCGAAACGCTAATTTACAACACCTGTCCACAGGAGGCTTTTTAAAAAAAAAAGTTAAAATAGAAAAAAGAAAAGAAAAAGGACATAAAATACACCCACAAATACATACACAAAAATACATACACAATACATACACAAGAATACATACACAAAATACAAAATACAGGTGTGTCTACAGGAGTATTAAGTGTGAGAACAATGTTGTTTCTCTTTTAGCCATGATTTAATACCTTCATATTTAGTAAAAAAGCTTCTTTTGATCAAAATGCTTTTAATGAACGTAATAATGACCCAAAAGCAACATGGAATATGGTGAAAGGTTTTCTTGGGAAGTCAGTCTCAATATCTCCAGCGAACATAGAAGTGAATGAAATCTAAACCAGCTCAAATCTCAAATCACTTCTTTAAAAAAAAAATCATAATCTACCATCAAATGTCAATTTCTCAGCTGCTAAGTCCAGCCTGGTACAATTTATAAATGATAATATGCCTGATAAAAACTGCTCTTTCTCTTTTCTCTCAGTGTCGAATAATGAAGTTGTAAAACTGGTTCTGGTCCAGGTACTTATTACCGGATGGGAAATCCTGTGGTTATGGCTTCACAGTTAATACCTTGCTCAGAAATGTCGCTTCTTAGATTACTTCCCTACCCCCTCACACTCTTGTTCAACTGTCTCTGGAATGAGGACACTTTCCAAGAATATGAAAGCAAGCCAAATTATGTCCAGTCCCTAAAGACAGTAAGAAGCTGTTTACCACTGATAACAGTACTATCAGTAGCTGCTCGTAAAGTATTAGAAGGAACAGCAAGTAAACACTTTTTGGATTATATGGAAAGGAAAACCTTGATCTCTGAGAATCAGCATGCCTACTGCAAATACCACTCCATTGCAACTGCTCTATGACTGATCACTGATCAGTGGTTGGATCATATGGATAACAACAAAGTAGTGGGTGTATTGTTTGTAGATTTAATTTGTGCTTTTGATTTAGTGAGTGATACAACACAAGCCATTTACATCAATGGTTAATTCTCCAAACCTTTTGAGCTGCAGTGTGGCGTGCCTCAAGGCAGTTGTTTGGGTCCCTTGCTCTATATCATTATATCAATGATGTTTCTTATGCATTGGCTGGGTCCAAAGCCACTGTTTCTGCAGATAATAGAACCCTATCACAACTCTGGAAAACAAAAACAGATACCGAGATGAAGACAGCAACAATTAAAAGCTTTTAAATGTTAAATGTTTCAATAAATTCTTATTTTTTATTTATTATTGGAGCTAGAGGTATGTCACATTCCTGTTCGTTCTCCTAATATGATTTCAGATGAAGCAGCACAACTTACTGCCATGAAAACCAACTACAGTCCATAAATCTGTCATGTTTAGATTCAGAGCCAAAAATACATCAGGAAGTTCTCGGAAAATGTGCAACTTCTTCTAATACTGTTGTTGTCTGACTGAATTCCTGGAGAACCAGTTTGAAGCAGGAACATCTTAGTTACTGTAAGCTCCCTTTATCTCACTCATTGTATTTCCCCATACTTGGGTGTAGTACTGCAAATGTTAGAAAGACTTGTTGTTTTGTTGGTGTTCCATTGATTACTTTTTTGTGATACTCTATTGAGGTGGAAACTGTCTTTTTCCTAGCCTGGTAAGACCATCCTGATCACGTGACCTCACATTCTGTTTCGCTCCACGGATCAGTCTGGACTTCCAGCCGCTCACATCGATTTCAGTGGGCAGGAGTACTTGCCTTGACAGACAAACTCCTTCAGCCAATCAGCGAATCCAAATTCAAATCCAGTCGGAAGAACGGCGAAAACGTTTTTTCCGCCAAGAAACTCCGCTAGTGCATACTCTTGTTCTTGTTTAATTGTTGTTATTGAGTCTATTTCTGCAATAACTACACTTATGGCTGTGTTTACTCTACAAACGTTAACGTTACCGCTCGTTGCTTCGGGAGACGCCATTACTGTTTTGCCAGCGGCGGCCTGTATTTCACGTCATCAACTACGACGCAGTCCCTGATTGGCCCGGTTACATTGTAATTTCAGGTCACATGATGAGGATGGTCTTACCAGGCTATCTTTTTCCCTGCCTCCAAGCACTCATTGAGGTCAGAGGTCACGGGGCGGCTGCAGAAGAGCCCCTACAGCTGGCAGGGATCCTGTCTTGCACAAGGACACCTCAGCAGGGAAGACATGGAGGATTACAACTGGGACCTTCTGGTTACAAGACACTCTCTCTAACCATTAGGCCGCGCTGCTGCAATATACTTTAATTACCTCCGCCAAGGAGGTTATGTTTTCGGTGCCGTTTGTTTGTTTGTCTGTTAGCAGGATTACGGAAAAACTACTGGCCCGATTTTCATGAAACTTCGTGGAAGGGTGTAGCATGGGCCAAGGAAGAACCCATTAAATTTTGGAGCGGATCCGGATCCGACTCACGAACAAGTAATAATAGCACGAACCTTGGCGGAGGTCTGCACTCTCCGAGTGCCCTTCTAGTTCCATTATAGTTTTTATATTCCTACATCATTAAGCTCAAAAACACTTCAAATGGACTAAAGTAATTCACCTTGCCTCAATCTGATTTAATTGAGTTAATCCATGTTTTTGATTGGGTAGTCTGGCTGGGTAGACAGACCAATTGCCTGCAGGTTAACTCTTTTTGAAGATTGAAAATGAAATAAATGGGCTTTACAGTGTCAGCATGTGAAGGTAGTGAAGGCTTCTGTCTGGGACTACTGGTCTATTACCTATTTTATAACGATTAAACTATTTATTTACCTGTATTTATCTGTATTTAGGGTTTAGGGTATTTAGCGTTAATGCGATCAATTTGAAATGTTTAATGTGTTAAAAAAAAAATCCCAGCCCTAGAATTTATATATACTTAAATTTTGATACCTGTCATTAAGAGGATGCAGACATTGTCTTCGAATGCAATCATGAAATCTTGGTATTTTTTGAACAATATTAGGGGAAATATATCTTTCATATTTCTCTTGTGTGAGTCGTGTGGATTAGATTTGTGTGGACAGCGGTCTACTAGAGTTGACAACACCTCTGGTGACACGACACCACCTAAATCATACTTTCTACCGTTTTGGTAAATAGATGATACAGTGTGCTTTGTTCTTCTAGATTATGTTTCTAAAATCACAAACAATATCTACAGCACCCAGTCCTGTCCTGCAAGTCAGTTAAGGTGTCATGAAAATATGTAGTCCTTAATTGGATCAGGTATGCAAGAGCAGGACTGGAGAAAAAACTTGCAGGACAGGTAGGACTTGAGGACTGGGACTGGGTTGCTTTTGCAACTGCGCATGTTTCTGATAAAAAAAATGTCTGTGACTGAACAAGGCGAGACACTATATAAGGCCGAGATGAACAGCCTACAGAAACAACACAGTTGAAGAGCATAGATTGCCAGTCTGAGAATGGAGATCACTGTGGTTTTTCAGCTGTTGCTGCTGGTCTGCTGTCTGTGTGGAGCTCAGGTTCACACAGAGACTGGGAATGAAATCATCCCACATGGAAAGCAGACAGAAACCCAGGGAGGTGAACCTGCAAATGCCTCTTACCTCCAACAGACCTGTCCGCCTGACATCCACGCTGTGCTGAGAGAAATGAGCGCCTTGCTGGCTGAACAGAGGGTGGAGATGAGGCACGTAAAGAATGAGAATGAAGGTACAGTAGTATGTCAGGTAATGAGAAAAGTAATTGCATTAATTTCCCAGAAATCACTGTTTTGTTGCACGTTGCATGATGTTTTTATATCATGTCACAGCAGTTCATACCTGTAGAGAGGGTAGAAATAAAAAAATAAGATAAGGTTACTAAGATTTTGTATTTCTGGTTGTTGTGTTGTTTGCTGAATCAAAGAATATTTCTTATGACGCACAACATGTATTGGAGAAATTTCCATGGAGACACGGTTGGCAGTCGGTTAAGATCCATCTGTTTTCCTGTGAATCCTTTTCTACCCTCTGCTCAGTTTAGGAAAGTTGTGATGTTTCTGTTGCAGCACAGGCAGCTAAACTGAGAGAACTGGAGGGGCAGAAGACTCAGATAAACCAGCTGAAGAGACAGCTTAAAGGTATTGTGTGGAGATCATAATGGCTCTGATAATGTTAGTGAACAATTACTGATAATATATCATAAGAAGAATTATAGCCAGTATTCCTAAACATATTTCTAATGGATATCCATGACTTTTTTTTACAGTTCTGTGGAATATAGTGCAATTTCCCTGACCAATATTTTTCAGTATTTGTTCAAATGTTACCTTTTTTGTTCAATAGTTCACTTGAATGTCCTAGGTCTTGTTTTGGCTGTCACTTAGGACTTGTGTAATGGGAAAACTGCCATTAGGTTATTATTCCATTAACAGTAGCTAGATGTACCTGCAGCTAAGTTTACGTTCAGTAAACACAAAAGTAACATTTAAGTTTTCAATGACAGAATTTATTATTTTTTTTTACATTGGAGCTAGAGGTATGCCACTTTTATGTTTTCTTTTCCCTTAACTTGGTTTCAGCACAAGCAGCAGAACTCACCACCGTGAAAGCCAGATCAAACATCACAGAAAACCAGGTGGAGGCTCTGAAGAGAGACAGGGAAGGTAAGACTGACAATAAATCTATCAACATAATACTTGAAGTTTCATTCCAAAATGGCATGCGCAAAAATTATACAAAATGATGGTATGTTTTAAAATATGCTTAAGTCCAAGGTAGACTAAATGTCACCAATTTGACTGAATCCTCTAAATTTTAGATAGCAATTTTGACACAAACTCAAACATTTTATTGTGACAGTCTCATTGCTTCAACCTTGGCCAGATTAAAAAGATGGCATTGCTCTCTCAGTCAAACAGGTGGCTTTCTCAGCCTCTCTGTTGGCTTCAGGCTCTGGGACTCTTGGACCCTTTAACACACACACCAATCTAGTCTACAGACACGTCATCACCAACATTGGAAATGCCTACAACCCAAACACAGGTATTCTACAAACTCATGAGTTTCAGCAATCAATTTGATGTGAAGTTGTGTGACAGATATTGTATCAGTTGATTCTAAAAGGACAAGAAATGTTCTTCAGGTTTCTTCATTGCCCCAGTGAGAGGAGCCTACCACTTCCAGTTCTACGTGGGTGCACATGGACATGCTTCACATGCTTCGGGTGCTGTCTTGGTCAAGAATGGACAGCATATATTTATTGCATATGAATATCAGCCATCTCATTATGGGAGTTCCTCTAATGGCGCCTCACTGCTTCTAGAGGTCGGAGATGTCGTGTTTTTGCGTCTCTGGCAGAACACAAGAATGTTTGACAATGAAAATCACCACAGCACCTTCAGCGGTCATCTGCTGTTCACCATGTGAGAGGGACACAATGTATAAATCCCTCTATTTCTTAATCTATATGATAGAGTTGTGCATCTTTGTTTCATAGGCATATAGATTAAGAGATTTTAACTGGATTTCTGTTTCTGACATTTATGATAATATTAGATATAAATGAATAGCAATATGAGTGTCTTAAACAGTTCTTTTAATGGCATATTATTTTTTAACTTAATGGATCTGAGTATCTTGACATGGCAGGATTCTTGAGGCTTGATAAACATCTCTTATTTCTACAAAACTGCTTCACATCATTTCTGGAAATAGAGAAGAGCCATGCGCATTGCTTGAACAACTTGTCACTTGAACTTTTAAATATGGTGTATACTACAATTTAAAGTGAAATGTGCAATGAGAAACTGGACTTGGCTCCTGCTGTTGGTATGAGATTATTAAAAAAACATTCAAAGGCTTTTGTGCAAAAAGTTGAATTTTGTACTTTTGGCATCACATCTTCATTCGTGTCCTCCTGCTACTGTCCTCTTCAAACATCTGAGCCCCTCTTTCAAAATGGCCACCAAAAAACCTGAGCCATTAAGAGATGGTGACCGTGACAACTACTACATCTGTATTCCGTAAATGGATGTGTTATCAAAAACAGCAAAGTAGACTACAATACTCTTGCTATGAATAAGTAAAATTGATGATTTGAGAAAGTTCTCAAAAAAGTACACATGAAAGCTACTCAATTACAGTATCAAGATAGCAGAAGTATTAGTAGTAGTAGAAGCATTAGTAGTAAACTTAGCAGTAGCAGTAATGGTATTAGTAGAAGTAGGCTAGCAGTAGTGGTAGTGGTAATAGCAATAGTAGTAGTAGTAGTAGCAGGTGTACAGGCTAATAGTAGCAGTTGCGGTAGTAGTAGGCTAGCATCAGTTATAATTTTGGATAGTGCAGTAGTGTTTGAGAACATATCTAATTTTTGATTCATTGAAATCTGATAAATTTGAAATCATCAGATCAAAATCTATCAATCCTATCCTGTGTGACTCACGGCACCATATTTGACATTTGAACTTGAGATTTAAAACTGAAAATGAGGGATATTAATTCACCCTACCTCATCTGACATCCACTTTGATACGGCTGGCCATGAATAGCCTACGTAATTTATAAATAATGATTTGGGAGGGAAAAACAGTTGATGCCTGAAGGTCTTTTTGATTTAAGTAGGTTTACTAGAAGCAGGTATAGTAACTTGCTCTTAGCTCACAAATACACAGTGGACATTTCATTTAAAAAGCACACAGGTTTTATTGCATATCAATTTCATGTATAAATTCTTCATAGCATTGGAAAGATTACATTTGGTATACATTGCTATTCTACAGAATTAACATCAGAGTCATATCTTTTCAATGAAATTTCTCTAAAGTACATCTTCAATAATCACAAGCATCAAAAGAACTGCAATTTCAGAATTGTTCAATATTATTCTACAATCCTTTAATTTTTTTTCATTATGTCTTCTCCCACAAGTCTCTTCTATGTCTTTCAGAACCACCTGCCCAATACATTTGTAAGGCAGTCAAGAACTTGAAGTCAAACCTACTAACCTAACCACATGTACAATAAGTGCATCTACGGATTTATTTTTTTATTTTCATTTTTTTTTTTCAATTTGATACACATTTCACAAATGGACATCATTATGACTGCTAAACACGTCATGCACAATATCTTTTTTTGTTTGTTTTCAATAAACATAACAGAGGCGATATACAACTCAGATTCAAACAAAACAAGCACCATCCATTTAAACCCATATTTTTCAATGATTTTTTTCTTCAGACAAATGCACCATTGTTTTTTATTCTTTAAAATACTATACAGTTAAAAAGAAACAATATGTATATTTTTTTTACTTTATCCTGTAACAGTGGGGGGAAAAACAGCAACCATGTTCTATTATGCTGAACCATATTTCAGTGACCATTTGCCAGAATACTTTCCAAAGTTGGCAAAATGGAATACTTCATTGCGAATCCTTTGCTTTACACAGCGCGTACTTATTACAGTAGTACATGACATGAATTACTACATATAGTCAACCTAAAAACTTATCAACCCAAGTCTTTGCATTTTATAACCAGGTGTTGGAAAACAATGTGTTTACCATGAATGAAATCTCATTCAGTAGAATTTAAAAAAAAGACCTCTGTCTTTAGAAAAGTGAGATGATGCAGCAGTCCCAGCATCGCACTACCACCTGCTGTCATGAAAGAAAAATTACAGTGCTTCAGTTTCAGATTTTGTTTTCCTTTCCATTTCGAGCGTGGGTTGCTCATCTATTGAAAGTGAAACTAGTTTGAAAATGTATCTGCGTGCTAAGTTCTAGAGACCTAAGCCTGATCAATTTATGGCTTGGACCCATATTGTTTAAGTGCTAGTTTGAAAGGACAGCATCAGGCCTAGTTCTGAAAGTCCCAGTATGCCAGGAGGACCAAGGCAACAATGATCAACAACGCTCACCCCCACCCCTCCTGCTGCCTACAGCTATCTACAGTTATCTACAGTAAATGCCTCATGCCCTAACTGGCATAGCTACCTTGTAGACCATATGGAATGAGTTCTCTTATATGATCTCAGAAGAAGAACAGGGAATATGAAATTAAAAATCACAATCAAGTGTTTTCGTTGTCCCAGTCCAGAGTCTTATTACTAGAAATCAAATACAAACAGTATGCATGGATCACCATTACTACCAGCAAAAATATTATGTCCATCTTAGTGCTTTTTGTGGTTTAGTTTACTATTTCTTTTTTGATTTCATGGGTCCTTGCCTCCCTTCATACATGACCAGTGATTCTGTCTCTCCATTGTAGCGAAGACCTTTTGTTCATGCAGATGTGACGGTTTATCAATTTTGGACCAGGACACGGCATTTCAGCTAATTTTAAAAAAGAATATTCATGGGTTACATTAAATGTATTGTAAAGGAAAAACAGTGGGAAAAGGGAGCTTGATGTGGTAGAAACTGGTCAGATTCAATAGCGTGACAGTGTAATGCCCTTCTCTGACATTCATAGTGAAGGATGCCCAAAATTGCCACCATAATACTTGAACCAATTTGAACGAGACACATTCAGCATACTGGGTAAAATGGTTGAACTTAAACAAGACAAACCAAACATTGCAGGACGTGACAATGCCAAATAGGATTTAAAACTAGCTACAGCTATCGTTCACTATAAATAAAAACAGATGATTTCATGGGTTCTTTCCATTTTGGCACACTAACGCATCAAAACCAGAGATTCAGAATCTCCCTCACGTTCTGATAGGCGCTCATTCCTTCAGCAACAAGAAAAGAGGGATAAAATGACTTTTCATTTTCACTCCTCCAATCGTGACAAAACAACCAAAAATAAATAGATACACACACTTTCGAAATCAAATATATAAGAGTGTAATAAGAACAAAAAAACAACTATGACAGCAAATGCAAGCCCCTTGGAAATGAAATGATTGTCAGAGAACAAAACATTTTCTATGGGTTATTTGGCACATACCACTCTTGCTATGAACATCTAGGTTATTTTGTACATCATACGACAATATCATACAATTTTGGTCCTTCTCTAAAATAATTATATTAACATTTTAGCACTGTGGTGCCTACAAAGAAACAATACTGTTGTATCTAAGAGGAAAAAAAGTAAATAAAATTAACAAATGATGAGAAGTGAACAAGGAGAGAAACACTCTCCTCATTTTTGAGTATGATTTAACGTCATTTTCAGCATGATCAAATTGGGTAACCAATTAAAATGGCAAGTGTCCCGGGTAACTAATAAAAAATCACCAGTTGCTATGCACATTTGAACATTGATGTCATTCTCCATGTAATCATTCAAAAATCAGCTCAAAGCATCTACTGGAACGTGTTTTCTAAACCAAACACAGAGTGTGATTTCCTCAAGTAACATTTAGTATGGTGCTATCGTTGATTCTGTAGTTACAGTTGAAACAAGAACAGAGTAAATGAGTCAGCCATGATTGATGGGGAAACCTGGATACAATAGTGCACGCGCCCACTATGTTCCTATTGTTGCTCCTGGTGAAACAGCACCACCCTATGGACATGCAGTGCTAATGCAGTGCTGATGCTGCAGTGCTGTGGTGGGCGGTGTACATAGACTTTAGTGACATACTAGTCGTTAAGCGTCTTTATGAGAGCCTTACATAGGGTCTCTGTGGGGCTTGAGTGAGCCTTATGGACTGGGGGAGGATCAGAGTAATGCAGAGTTTCAATGCTGCTGAGAAGCATTCATCATGTCCTTCACATCAACAGGGGCTGAGCAGTGCTTTCTCTTTGCCAGAGTCTTGCGAGACCCCTCATCCAGGGACAATCTCTCCCTCCCTATCTCCCTCTCTCTCTCTTTCATACACACACACATGCACACACACACACACACACACACACACACACACACACACACACACACACACGCTCACACGTTCTTTCAATCTTTCAATCTTGAATGTATGTGACACTGAATTCTCCTCTGGTCTCCACTTGTCTTCTCACTACTCTTGTCCTCTCAGTCTCTTGTTTCTATCCATTGTGATACTATTGTTCCTCCTCCTCTTCCTCCCTCTTCCTCTCTCGTCTAGATGTGGTTGAGTGGGTGAAAGCTGCTCGTCTCAGACGGTCCACCTCCCATGCTCAGCCAAGCGTCCAGAGAGTTCTGGGAGGGCGCGTGCAAAGGGTTGTTCTCTGAGAGAGACAGCATCATTGCATAAGCCTGCAGGAGAAGACAGATGACTATTAACAAGAGAGAATAACACGGGTCATTATTTTCAACCAAACTCATTTGAGTAACATTTCTCTATTTCTCCAAGGACCTGCCAAGAAATTAGCAATATACAACGCAAGACAAACCCGATGATAACTTTTTCACAAAGTTGAAGTTTAGAGAAAGGATAAGAGAAGTTTAGAGTTAATATGTTAGTAGGTTAAGTGGGAGGAGAGCATGTGAGTGGGCAGGACAAGAGATGCTATCTAGCTACAGTTATACTTAATGTGAGCTGGAATGCCAACTTTCTTTTTGATCAAGCGTTTGAAAATGCCCTGCTGTGATAAAGGAACCATCTCATCCCTTATCCCTCGCTTTACAGGAGGCATTTTGGCTCTCCTGTCTTTGTTCAGACCAACTTTCTGTCTTTCCTGTACATCCCTCTTTTATTGGACGTCCAAAGGGCAGTCACGTACCTGGGTTTTAGCCTGCCTGTACAATGTCTCTTTCAATGCCTCCGACTCTAGCGAAGTGTTAAATATGTCTTTAACGTCAAAGGGTTGCTCGTCACTGGCTGCTTTACGTAGCCCATCCAGGCTCTTGGGAAAGCTGGGCAGACCCTCCAGGTCCAGGAGAGAGCCCTCCTCCTCTATACACCTGCACACCAAGGGATGGAGTGGGGCAGAAATAGGGAGGGATGGATGGAACGATGGGAGGACGGATGTATAGGTGGATGGGTAGATGGAGAAGAGATGGATGTAGGGAAGGAATGGATGGATAGGAGAGTTAATGTCAGGGAGGGGTGCATGAAAAAAGAAGGAAGTAGGTTTAGTTTGGAAGGAAAACACGGTTAGGGAATGGAATAGAGAGAAGGGGCAGAGGAGAAAAGAGGGAGAGATAATGTGGAGAAAAGAAGTAGTCAACGGGGTAGATGAGTGGAGGGAATGAAT
The DNA here is from genome assembly GCF_048128805.1 of Centroberyx gerrardi. Classification (NCBI taxonomy): domain Eukaryota; kingdom Metazoa; phylum Chordata; class Actinopteri; order Beryciformes; family Berycidae; genus Centroberyx; species Centroberyx gerrardi. The sequence goes on from NC_136010.1 coordinate 7,791,681, forward strand.
TGGGAGAAGAAAAAGGAGGGAAAGGTAGGAGCAGGAGTTGACCTCACGTTAGCTCAACTGAAACACTCATCTCCTGTCTTCATGGTGGCCAGACGAACAGGCAGACTATGGGTGTAAATTTGTGGCAAACATATTGACGGATGAGGTAACAGATGAACAGATAAGATAAAGACTCAAAAAGGACAAAACGGGATACAAAAATAAACAAGTGATTTTGGTATTCTCATACAAGCTGCTGTTACATAGCTATTTGTTCACAGCATGACGGTCTCATGGAATAGTGGGACACTTGCAAATGAAAACACAATGGCACAGGTTTTTCTCTTTTGTTGGACAAGAGACACTTCACCATTCAAACCTCAGCCCTTGAGACCATGCACATGAATTTTGTTCATAAATGACGAAAGTTCATGACTAGCCTTAAAGACTATGGAAAAGCTTCACTGATGAAGCCATAGACCTTATTCCCACAATGGCCGTTTTGAACTTACATCACACTTGAAGTTGGAAACTACTTGGAAGAGCAAGTACAGCCCAGCTGTGTACCAACATGCACATCATACAAACGTTGGAATCGGACAAACATTTATCAATTCACAGATTCCCACTGAAAAACAGATTTGGACCTCATGAATCTGGAGGGACACAGGTTCACATGTTAAGGTAAATTTGGCCCACTATCACTAGCTACCGTAATTTAGCCTGTGTAGATAGCTAGTAGCTAAGAAGCTAGTAAGTTAGCTAACTTTCCTGCTAAATTCAAAAAGGCGTTGTTGTTGTTCCTGCGATTGCTAGCTAATTCGATAACTGTTGAGCCTATCTGAAGAAATGCTTTTTTAAAAGCAGTTTTAAAGGATAACGCTGGTGTTTTTTAATGCATTTCTTATCATCAACAAATCCTATGAAAATAACAAAATCAACAATGCGTTTGTTCTACTCCCATTACTTTCTGACTTCCCACGTTCCCTTTTTAGCCGTCAACCCGGAAGTCATTGGCTCCAATTGTAAGCTAAAAACCTTTAAATACAGCTCATAAAGACATAGTTTCAATTTTAAAAATCGCTAACTGTTACCACGAAAAGTTAGGCTGTTGTAGTTATTACCGAATCAAATTCAAATGGGAACAAATTCTTCATTACGCCGGGGACTATTTTCGGTGCTACGGAACTACTTTCCTGAGATCGCAAACGTGTTTACAGCCGGCTTATTAAGTTGTTTGGGGAAAAAGTCAGCTGGCCCGGTGCATCGTGATGATGAAATATGTTGCCCAGAGCAACGGCATGGCTCTTTGACGTGTTTTTAATCGTTTTTTTAATACAATGTAGTTCTATGGCTACTGGGACATGGCTTTATTGGGCATCGGCTACATGGACGAGACTTGTTGGCAAAACAAAATCAGTGCTGATTTTGTTATTTTCATAGAATTTGTTGACGGTAAGAAATGCATTAAAAAACACCAGCGTTATCCTTTAAATATATATATCTACCAATCTTTTGTGTGGAGTTTCCCACCCCAACACTTCAAAACGGTTGCTGTGAGAATAAGGTCACTTAGATGATGACAAAACAGAAATTTGAAATGACAGACAAAAAGCTATACAAAGTCAACGATACATCAATAGACTGAAGAAGATGGAATAGCCTAATAATATCTGGGTGTTGATGTGGAGGGCAACCACATGTTCAATCCATTCTTTAGCTCTATCTCTTTTTCTCAAAACCAAAAGGTGATATTGTTAAGAGTTTAGTAGTGGCATTAGTTGGAATGGGGAAGAAGATATAAGTGGCGGTTGCTGTGAGTTGGTTTGTACAGAGATATATGGTGTATTTTGGTTGTGGTTGTTAACTGTAGATATTGCAATTCTTTGTCCATTAACCCTGAGTTGTTACACGTACTTACTATGATTGTAGGTGTAGTTTTCTCTGTAGTTAAGTAACAGAGCCTTTGGTTATACCTGTAACAGAATGCATACCTGCGAGTGTGTTCATAGCTCATTGCTAATGGAGCTGCCTCTGCCTCTTCCTCCTCCTCATCCTCTTCATACACCCCTGTTGTCATTGTGACAGGAGAAGGGGACTCAGGCGCCTCATCGTGAGACTTCTCTGTCAGGCTGCCTTCTTCCTCCTCCTCATCGTCGCCCTCCACTTCCTCTTCCTCCTCTTCCAGCCCTTGGAGCCCTAGCTTGGAGTTGGACAGACTGTGGCTGGGTGGGCGCTCCTCCTCAGCTTGGTCTGATCTGGGTGGGGAGCAAAGGGCAGAGTAGGGAGGAAGAGTTAGTACTGTTGGCTAAAGAGCGGTCAACACTGGGAACTGTATCACATACTGCTGCCTATCTTTTCTCCCTAATTAGTGACACTTGAGTAAAGGAAAGAGGCATTGAGTGTTAATTACGCATTAATGTGTACCTACACTGATGGAAAAGTAAGAAGCCCTTTTTAGTTCAGCTCCAGGCGCTTTGCCCAATGTGGAGCTGGATAGCTATCACCATTGCTTAAAATCTAAAGACATGACTCATCATGAGCAGGGAGAGAGACATAAATAATCTGTTGACAACATGCATGGTCCAACTCCACTGTCCACGCAAACAACATGGGTGCTGACAGTCAGCCCGGGGAGCTTTTCAAACGGCCCAGGAATGATTAATTGGCCAATTCCTCAGAAACAGAGCAAGAGACGGCCTGCTTCAGAAAGGGTCCTCCAGACCCCGTAATGGTGGAACAGACTGTGTGTGAGTGAAGGAAGAAGATGGCTGATCTGCAAACAGGCTATCAGCACACAACCATTATGACCTGCCATCTGTACATTTTCCAGCCAGCCCCCCTACCCACACACCCCCTCCCCACCCCATCACTCCCAGACCACGATGTCATGGCTCATGATATCATTTCCTCTGGGAAGGCAAATTTACCCCTTCCATTTTTTTGCCACACAGTGGACATTTATCAAATCAGACAGGATTACCTCTGGGAAGGGGTGCACAGGGACAGGATTGGGTCACACACGGTGGGTGGGTAGATGTGGGTAGGGGGACTTGGAAAAAAATAAAAAATCTCTGTTCTCCTCTTTCAATCGAGATTAAATATCCCCATAATCAAATTGCCAAACTGGTTGGCGGGGAAAAAGTCCATGCCTGCGTATGGAGAAAGAAGCGTAGCTCTGACATGGGGGGCCCTGGGTTTTGTCATTTAGTCTAAACACGTCAGTGGGGTGTTTGTGTTAGCGGTTTGGGGGTATGGGTATAGGGGGTGGATGGGGGAAGAGCTCCATCATCAGTGGATCTCCTAGATAAATGCCTCAACCTGAGTCCCCCTCAGGGTCCAAACTGCCAGCCAATGCAACCCAGTCCCAGACAAGGAGCCAGCTCCAACTCTACTTTTATCCAAACCATAGAACTTAAGCCATGGCCCAGCTCCTAGTTCTAGCCCTAATTATAACCTGAATTATGGTCCTGAGGAGACCGATACATCCCAATCCCCCAACTCGTCAGTGCTGGAAACCTCCAGTGTACATCTAAATCCCGTAACTCTTTTGTTTGGACCTTCCCACCCTTCAAGAGCACCATCACTACCTCAGCATCTACCATGTCCCTGCCTGGAAACTGGTCAAACAAAGTTCTCATATGTGAAAACAAAGGTTTCCAGTGACTTTTATTTTGACTGGCTATGATGCAGAAAAAGGAGGGAAACTTTGTTGCGAGGGCGGTTAGGAATGATTGCAGATAGACGTCCATGAATGTGTGTCTGCGTTCAACGTTCGACTTCAGTCACTCAGAGGGAGAATAAACATGGGGTTGTCTGGTGGGAGGACAGAAAGCATAACACTTAGTCTGAATTACAGATATTAAAATGTCAGGCCGGCTTGTTGTGGATGAGACTCAGTATTGATCCCAGATGGCAGAGGGGCTAAATTGCCACTGGGCCTGCTGGCTTTAATGTGTGTTGACAAGAGGGAGGAGGGAATGATGGAGGAAGAGACAGACAAAAAGTGAGACTACCAGAAAGGAATTCACATTGGAAGTGTGTGTGTGTGTGTGTGTGTGTGTGTGTGTGTGAGAGAGAGAGACAGAAACAGAGAGAGAGAGAGAGAGAAAGAGAGAGAGAGCACGAGAGAGAAAAATAATTTCATCCTCCTTTGCTTTTCTGATGCTTCCTTTCTTGCCTTCTATCTCTCTGAAACCTTCCACATATGAGTTATATCATAACAGACTGCATTTGTGGCATTGACTTAGGGCAGGTAACTGACCTTTTCATCCACTGGCCAGAGACAAAATATGAATTTTAGACTAGAAAAAAAATAAACGCAGGATGGTGGCTAGTGCTACAATTACTGGTGGAACAGAGTATTCGGCTGGTGTAAATTTCAATAGTCCACTAAGTCACCTCTGGTAAAATTCTGGTCATGGTTGAAATGGATCAAATGGAAATGGAGATGAAGCTGATGGTTTAGAATGGACTCACACTGGTGTTGACTATAAGCTTGTCAAGTACCATCAAGCCACTAGAGAGCACTGCGCACCAAGTGTTTCCATTAGTGCTGTTGTGTACAGGGAGAAGGACGAGGCTAAAGAACTGAGAACATTGCTTCCTATTGAACAAACTGTGTGTGTGTGTGTGTGTGTGTGTGTGTGTGTGAGTGTGTGTGTGTGTGCTTGTATTTCTGTACTTTTGAGAACCAAATGTCTTCACAAGGATAGAAAGATGAGGAAAATTCTCCAAAGTGAGGCCATTTTGCCAGTGGTCACTTCCTTAAGGGACTTGTTTAGGGTTTGGACTTGGTCTGGGATTAGGTTTAGGATCAAGTCAAGGTTTGGCATGTAGTGGAGAGGGTTATGGTTATGGTTATGGTCCTTACAAGTATCTTAATACAAAAATGAGTGTGTGTGTGTATGCGTGCGAGTGTATTTCTTCATCAGTACTGCCTACCTCTTATCCGTGGAGCTGGAGGCCTGGTTCATCTCACTGTTGGAAATGAAGTTGCGGATTTCTGAGAAGTATGAGTCCTCCTTCTCATCTAAAAGTGCATGATTGTCTGGCTCGGAGTTTGGCGAGGAGATGGTGGTTCCTAGGTTGGAAAGCATCCCGGACTGTTGGCTCACTGTTGGGAAAAGCGTGCAGACACACACACACACACACACACACACACACATACATACACATGAACAGACACACCCGCCCACACAAGTGAACACGCACACATGATTAGTTTGATGATCATCAGACATACATAATTGATGAGCATAAAAGGGAAATGCAAAATAGGGCATGAGGGTTATTATACATAATATTCAGATTTCAATATTTCATCTATGCGATATTTTAGATTATGGACGTTCTTTGCTTAAATATGAAGTAATGTTAAATATATTTTGACAACCTGGTCAATGTTTATGGAATACTTTTTTAGGTTTTGTGCAGAGTGCAGTAAGAGTACAGTGGCCCTCCTCACCATTCAAAAGTCTAGGCTAAAAAACAGCCTTGTCGGCTTATATATAATTTGTGTTATTCTTGTTGTACCTGCCTGTTTATACTGAGGTAACTCTCTTTTGAAAAAGATAAAGGGGAATACCACTGTTTTAAATCACACTTCAGGTTTGATGTGTTAAATAACTGAAAAATAGAAGCATTTAGTTATTTTGTCTGAGATCTACATAAACTCTTGCAATGAATTTGTTGGAGGCAACACATATTCTGTAGGAGACGGAAACAGGACTTTGAGACTTGAAATTTAAGTGAAGGTGTAACGAAAGAAATATCTAGCATGTAGCATGACACAACTCTTGTCTCATTTGGTCTTTTTCAAAAATCTTTACCCTGGGAAGGTTTGCTGAGCACACATGCTCTTTTTCGGCAGCGCCCAGCTACACACACATACAGTTACACACACTCACACATGGGAGCTGCCCAGTACAACCACAGTCTTCTATTGTTGGTCAATGTGCAGCTCCACTAGAACATTTAGGGGTTAAGTACCTTACTTCAGACTTCATATTTAGGTGGTATTTATAGGTTTAGAAAAATATTTTCCACTCAAAATTGTTCTAATTCTGTCGCTTTTCCTACAGAGTTTATATTATGGCTCTTGGATACATCTCAGTGGTATTTTAGGTTGTAGGATGGGATAATTCAGAGAATATAAGAATAGCTTGACATGCGTGGTTCACTAAGGGCGGTTCACATTGGAGTTCAGCACCTTATGTTTCAAAGAAAATAATAAATGATCACCCTCCTACTACTGTATACGTGGAAATGCACAGGATGCATTTTCTGTGGAGGTTCTCCTGTGAAATTGACTTCCATAGTAAAATAATACAAGTTATGCAAATATATTATAAGAGGGAGCCAATCAATGCATTCTCAGTTTCTAAACACGGTGTGTCCAGACAACTTCTTTGTCATTTACATCTTATTCTTTTAGCTGATGCTCTTACTTAGCGTGATTTAGCATACATTGTCATGTACAAGAGGTGCTTCTTGTCAACATACTTGCATCAAACAATGCTATCCTTGGCTTTTGGTGAATTCAGTTTATTTATGGCTTACATGAGCTGAGCTTTCAGTGCTGTCTTTCCCAGTCAGATATGAGAGCAGAGAGTCGATGATGTCACACCAATGTACAGCTCCATTGAGAATCAGTTGGATACGGTGCAAATGGTTACCAGGGATAATTTTTGGTTTATTAGGGTCAAATTTGTAATTCAGAAATGTTAACACTACTGTGAAATAAAGGCCACTTGGATGTAAAAGCTCAAACACACAATATTTTAGTTCAAAATGTCTGTCTTCCATCCATATTCAATGGCGTACTTCCATGCTGGACATAAATAGTTCTCAGATTGTTCTTGGCTATACAGTAGGAATAGTAAGTGTGAATTCGTAAGTGAAGTGGTTTTCCGCTTTTAAATCATTTGCCTCACCAAGCTAAACATTTACAGAGGTGAAGTTTTAAAAGGGTCTGTAAAATTTTCCAAATGGGTAATGTGAACCATTCATTATTCAGTCTATTGACAAAACACTAAATACCAAATCCCTGTTTTAATAACTAAAGTTGTAATTCTTACATCCTGACTTTTCTCAGACAAAACTGAGCCAAACTCTTAACCAGTGCAAGGCACAGTAGGTGTTGCAGACTGACCAGGAATGTTCTCGTGCTCGTGCTTCTTGAGATGGCGGTCCAGGTTGGTCTGCTGACCAAAGCAGCGGTTGCACAGGTGACACTTGAAGGGTTTCTCCTTGTTGTGGATGTTGCGAACGTGACGTTGAAGGTTGGACGAGATGCTGAATGAGCGGTCACAGTATTTACACCTGCCAAGAGCGGGAAGAAAGATGAGAGTGAGGGTTAGGAGAGCAGCAGGGTGACGTAAAGAGAAGGGACTGTCCTTCAACCAGAGAACCAGGCAGGGTTCAAGCCCCAGTGAAGCCTGAGTGTCCTTAAAGTCGAGATGAAACGGCATTTCGAGAGTATCTAACTTCCGTATCGTGACGTATTTCCAAGTGAAACAGGAAAGACAGGCGGGACATAACGTTGGGAGGAATTTGATTTGAACGTTGAAAAGTGGTTGTGTCATAACACCCGAAGACACACCGAAGTACCATGCTGTTGCTAGCTAGCTAACTAATGAATCTTAGCCTCTTAGCTCTGTGCGCTAAAAGTTGAAGATTGATTGATGGGTGGATGTCATGATATTATTGGTTGAAATTAGTTACGGGCATGCTTACGTAAGCACACGGCATATTTTGTTTTACAGGAAGAAAACATGATTGAATTTTGATATAAGAATACAATGAAATTGATTTTTGGTATTTTTTTTGGCATATATTGTTAAATAGGTGCACAGTATGACCGGGGATGTGATCTAAAAGGGTTAAAAAGGCATTTTTCATTTCATCTCGTCTTTAAGCAAGACACTGAATATTTGTTCTGCAGCTAACCCTGACCTCTGACGTCCCTGCAGATGGGGCAAGTGAAAAGAGAATTTCCCCTTCAGGGATCAAGTGTATCACAAACAAAAATGGATATCAGACAGAAAAAGAGAAAATGTGGAGAATGAGAGCAAGACAAGCAGTCAGAAGGACAGAGAGGTTGAGAATGAGCACGGGGAAAAAAAAGAAAGTGTGAGAGTGGTAGGAAGTGTGGTGAAGGCCCGCTAAATGAGCTCCGTGTTCCATATTGTGTAAACAGTAATCACCAGACCTACAATGCTTGGGTCTAGTGGGCCAAACTAAATCTTTTCATCTAGCAGAGCTTAAGTGGTTTTACAACTACATTTGTTGGTACTGTCTCAACACACACAACACACATATAAGCAACGGGGCATGTCTGCAGGCAATGCGTACAACCGCAGGCACACAAAAACACACACACACACACACACACACACACACACAGCCCATCTTGCAAGCTCAGTGTTCACAGCTATTTACTTTTTGTTGTTTATTGTGTTGCTTGGCTCCTTTTAGTAATACCATTACAATTAGTAGGAGATGCTTTTAAATTATTTCATTGGTTAGAATCTGTTATAAATTGCTGTATGTACACATCAATACTTACATATATCTTTAGACACACATCTAACCATGTGCACAAGCAGCATGCATTTGGTTCATCTTGAATGACAAAAGAAGTGAGGAAAGAGACTCACTTCCTACATTGTTGTACTGATATAGCAACTGATGTCAGTGAGGGGTGTTTGTTTACATAAATTGCAGCAATGAGTCTGTTACAAAAATGTCACAAAGAATGGAAGAATAGAATAGAATAGAATAGAATAGAATAGAATAGAATGTACCTGTAGGGTTGTTCCCCTGTGTGTGTCCGCAAGTGTCTGGTGAGGTTTGCCGAACGAGGGAAGATTTTCCCACAGTACCTGGAGGGGAGAATGGACAGAAAGGCAGGGATGAAGAAAAAGGAAGGAAGGGAGGGAAAGTAGGGACGGGTGAGGGAGATGAATGAAAGATAACATTCATTTTAGAGTCACTGTAAACATTTATGGTATTGCAAATATTCATTTAGGCTATGATTCGTGCCCCTCACATTGTGCTCCTGTACTTCCAATGCTCTGATCAACATTGGAAATAACGTGACGTTGCACCATAGGGAACATACCTGCAGGTATAGCGCTCCTTGCCCTTGCGGAGGATGGCGTCTGAGAGGGAGGGTGGCGGCGAGCGGAAGTTGAACAGTGGGTGGGCTGAGTGTTGCAGCGAATTGGGCGGCGCGTCCAGTTTCAGAGTGCCAAAGCTCTCCAGCTTCTCTGTCATGTTCTCCATGGCTGACATCTGAGGAGCAGGGACATGGGGAGAGGGTGGAAGTGAGTGGGATAAAGAATGATGTAGAGGATAGGGGAAAGAGAGGGCACAGCGCTAAAACCATGTTGAAGGTATTTAGAGCAGAGCCAAGAGACACATTTTTTTTAAAAGTGGAAGGAATTTATTGATCCAGATTAAGATTTTCTCAGTGGGTTCAGGGATTTGAACCAGCAACCTTGCAGCCAAAAGCTCAGTGTAGCTGTTCTGTTTTTAAATCTGCTGGGAATCTGGTTTATCTTTGGTAATGCCTTGAGAGAGGCCACGGTGTGTGTATGTGTTAACAGAGAAAAGAAAGAGAGCTGCAAACAAAGACACAATGTCAGAAAAAAAACAGAGACAGAGAGAGGGAGAGAGAAAAAGAGAGAGAGAGAGAGAGAGAGCGGAAGCCTTGAGGAAGCAGTATATCAGAGGTTAGCCTTGTTGATTGTGCTGTAGGGGAGTCACCTCCCTGACCTATTGCACATTCACAAACACTCAAGTACCATTCCTCCAGCACCCCCCCACCCCCCCTCCCACCCCCTGTTCCACGGACCCTCATCCCCAGCCTAGGCCACCACTTTGTTCTCTACCCTTTCCCCTTTTCTGCCGAAGCCGCAGGCCAGCTAACTGGCTCAATGAGGCATTCAAGAGCCCCGATGGGAGCTGTACAATATAGTTTAAGATACCCCTGACTGATAGCCACTTCCCCTCCCCTAGAAGCTTGTGAACAAAGGGGACCAGCTATGTAGGAGTTTATTTGCCAAAAACAGCTTACATCCTTCCTTGTTTAGTGAATACGGGACGGGAGAGACACAGGGACAGACACTCCGTCTCGATGTGTTTATTCGCGGTCTGAGAACGGGCGGAGGGGTGGTGGGGTGATTCCGTCATGAGACTGAATTAGAGGTGGCATTGTGTTTGGATCACTGGGAGGATCACAGCTGAGACGCTCTGATATGAGAAGTATTTTACAGGGCAGCCTGCGAATACTTTTCATCCTCAGGACCTGGATCAATTATGCATTTGATTACTCAACATTGGAAGGTGATATGAGTAAAATAATTGAGTACACATATCCCATGCCCTATATTTGAATGATTAAAGGAGCTACATCATACAACACTCTAATCTGCCCCACAGGACATGCAGTGGGTCTGTCAAATATTTAAGGTATTTCAACTTTATTAGATGGTATGCAGGTGAAAGTGTCAGGAAAAGATGGGAGAAAGACAAAATGCTGCAGAAGTCATGAGTCAGATTCAAACCTACAGAGCTGCAAGGACTTGGCATGCATTCTGAACCAGCATCAACTTCCAAGCCACACACATGACCTCTTCAAAAAGATAGTGAAGAACATGAGGTTAGCTTCATATGAATATTATTCATTGATATTAATAGACAGTTCCCGGAGATATTTGTGTTTGATGAACATAGTTGAGAAACGACAGGTGTCCCCATGTAATTATTTTGCTTTCTCATTACAGCAAAAAAACTCCCCATGCTTGCTGTTCTTGTTCCACCCACATCCAGGCATGATACATACATACATGTGCAACATAAGTATGCAAATGTATGTGCGTATATAAGTGTATCTGTCTGCATATGCACCAGTAAATGTGTGTATTGCAAACTCACAATTGATAGAGGACCCAGATTTCCAGGTCAGATTAAACCGTTTCCCCAACGAGAGCCCCCCATTCTCCTGGACACAAACACAGGATGTCCTTGATGGACACGGTGCTATTATCTAGCCAGCCAGCCAGCCAGAGAGAAAAAAAACTTGAGGGGGAAGTTATTAGCTGGCCTGTGTGCTCCCAGTACATGAAACAATGCCACAACTAAGATTAGCGTGGCCAAGTGAGGCAGCTCGCTACAATTCAAACGCTTATTATTCTTTTTTATTAATACTATCATTCCCTGTAATCAAGATTTGTAGAGGTGGGGAAGGTCTGGGGACAGTTGAACAATGTGACTGATTATCAAAGGGGCTGCGATAACGGACTGTGTCTTCTGAAAAAGGTAGAAGTGACGAGGTACAGAGGCGCCATTCAGTAAACAAAGGAAGAAATCATACAGAACCCTTGAGAAAATAACATCAACACTGTGGAATGATGGTGCGCAGGGCCCTATCAATTCAGGTTTCAGCAGCGTGGGAGGCAGGAGTGAGGTATTTTCACATAATACATGTTATGAAAATAATAGCTGATACTATCTGGGAATAATCAGCCAGTATGCAGTACCTGGAGGCCAATTCCCCTGCTTGGGATTCCCTTGCTGTAGCTTTTTGTTCAAACTGCATGTAGCATTTACGGTGCATTCTACCTAAGATCATACCATGTGCCTTCCCTACAGTAGATCTGAAGTGTGTGTGTATGTGTGTGTGTGCAGTAGGCTGACCTGTGGGTGGAAGAGCAGCGGTGAGGGCCTGAGGAACTTCTCTTTCAGAGCTCCTACAGGGTCGAGTAGCTTCCTCTTCTCCACCCTGCTGGACCAACAGCAAGGCAAAGGGTTACGTACCAAGGTCAGAGTTCAACTCCAACCTCACACTAAACGCCAACCTCTACCTCCTCTGATAACGAGAAATTGTGCATTCATACATAGATATTAAAAGCTTTGACCTTGGTCATATAGGAATTATCTTTTAATGGTCTAATTGGGGCTGAAATACCTGTATATGGGGTCCATGAAGAAGGCTGAGGGCTTGGCGTAGTGCAGGGGTGGCTGCTGGGGTGGCTGTGCCAGGGTTTGCTGGTGCTGGGTCAAGGAGGACTGGTGCAAGGACTGGGAATGTGGGTGCGGGTGCCCAGTTTGGGGTTCCTCCTTGGTTAGAACCCCCTTGCCAACTCCATAGATGTGGTTCTTGCGATTTTGGGGCTCAGAGGCCACACCATTATGACCACCCCGGCTTCGGCTGCCAATGCTGAGATCCAGGGGCTGCTCCTCGCCACTAGATATCACTAAGGGTCCACTACTGCTCCCACCACTACTGTTGGGGTTTGAGGGCTTTGTTGGGGTGGGAGGAGCAAGCTTGGTCTCCTTGGTCTTGGTAGTGAGATCAAATGGTGACTCGGTGGTGGCAGCAGGAGCTCCTGGGGCACCAGGAACCATTTTGTGCAGTTGCTCGCGAGGTGACTTGGGCTCAGCCTTAAAGAACATGCTAGGGTTGAGGGTGCCTCGGTCAGTGCTGAAGGGATAGAGGGAGTGGGGGAAGTTGGGCAGGAACTGGAAGGGGAACATGGAATGGTAGGGCAATGGACCCATCTTCTTCTCCTGATGAAGACCCATCAAACCTGGACCAAAATATTTCTCAGCAATAGAAGCAATGGCTTTGATGGAATCAGTGGTGGCTGCATTGGCATTTGTGGTGGTGGGTGGGAGTGCTTGCTCATCAGGCGGAGGGAAGAAGGAGTGTTGGGATGATGCAGAGGAGAAGAAGGGACGATCGATGGCGAGGCTCCCCGAGCTAGACACAGCAGATACCAACGCACTGTTCATGTCTTCTGACCGGTTGCCTTCTTGACCTGATACTGCCCCAGAGGGTTTCCTCCTTTTACCACTTCGCTCCCGTTCACTCTCTCCATCACTCTCCAGGTCAGAACCATCACCTGAAGCGGTACCAGTAGTGGTGTCCAAATCTGTCCCACTTGTTGTATTAACGTCTTCAAGGTCACTACCATCAGACATGTCTGCCATCTTGGATTTTGGCTTAGCTTCTCCACTGGAAGACAGATCCAGTTTGTTCTCTCTCTCTTTGTCATCCAGCTGACTCAAACTGTTACCTCCATTGTTGTTCATGGAGCTAACCAAGGAGAGTGGAGGGCCATCTAGGGGGCTCCGAGTCAGCTTCCCTTCCTGACTGCTGCCGCCCAGGGGGCTCTTCAGCAGATGACTAGGAGGCAGTAAGGGTGGTCGGGGGTACAGTGATGGGGGAAAGATGCCTGGGAAACCATGTGAGAGGGATGAGAAGCCATGGGGTCCTGGGGAGAATGGTAAGCCAGCGTGAGGGTGAGGACGGGAGGGAAAGTAGTCAGTGAACCCTAAACCTGAGTGGTTTAGGCCTGGATGGTGGGGATGGTGGGACTTGACCTTTGCCATGATGGGGCTTGAGCTCATGGGGATGCCAGGAGTGAACATCCCTGCTGGAGAGCCATAATGGTTCTTGCCCTCACAGAAGCGTCGGTGCTTGTTGAGGGAGGAGGTAGTGCTGAACATCTGCCCACAGTCCTTGCACTTGATCTGGGTACGGCAATCAGCATGCATACGCTTGTGGCGGCAGAGGTTGGAGAACTGGGTGTAGGATTTGTGGCACACCTCGCCTGGGGGAGCAAGAGGACACAGCCCATCAGGGCCTGGTTAAACCCATTTAAACACTGTCTCTAATTCCGTGTACAAAATCAACAAGATATACATCAGGATGTCAACTGCATGATGAAAGATCAGGAATTGATAGTTTTAATCACAGGAAACCTACCACTCATTCTGCACATGAAGTTCAAAACAACAAACTACCAAATGCTTATTTATGTATCTACAACTTGTACTGCTCACTAAATACAGAGCATATGCAAGGCAGATCATTAAATACAGAATCCACATATGCATTTTGTTACTCTGAAGACCACAAGAGAAACAATCTGTTTTTGAGCCATCTTTGAAAATTACATATGCACATTATCCTTGCATTGTTTCATTATTAGAAACTAATTTAAACAACATATAATATAGTTTTGCCTATAGCTGCAAACACATTAGCAAATATGAGGAGGAGGAGCGCAGGTGAACACATCACATCTACAATTTATGTGGTGAATTTTATAGCAATGGTAACATTAAAGGTACTGTTACATGCATTGTTATATACTGTACATTATGACTCACTGGATCAGTGAGGCTGGTTCAGAAGATGTAAAGAAGTACATGGGGAAGAAGAGAGGAAAGAGGGATAGAAGAAAAGGACTATTGAGGACAAGGGGGCTCTTAATTTCCAAAGCTCTCACTTACAGATAAAGGGTTTGACACTGCTGTGGATGTGCTTATGCTGCTTGAGGCCTGAGGAGGTGGCAAAAGTCTTGCCACACTCAGGACATGTGTGAGCGCGTGCCCCCACATGCTGTGAGCGGATGTGGCGCTGAAGGTTGCTGGGATCTGTGAACACCTGCAGAGGGAAAGCAACGATTGCAGACATTTGAAATTAACATACACAAAAATACAATGTATATTTGATAATGCCAGAAATCAATATTTTCCCCCTCGTATTTTGTGTTGGCTTCTTTAGCACTGGCAATGAAAGTGCATTTTCATTGCTGTAATATCTATATAAGGTATGCTGTTTCTTCATAATTATTCCATCTAGGTCCAAGCCTAAAAATACAAGACCAGCAGAATTTCGAAAGCAGGTAAAGCCTGTGTGTCCTGTGTGCACAACTTACGTGCTGGGTGTGCTGTACCTTATCACAATTTTCACACTCAAAGCGCTTGCCACTGTCGTGTGACATCTGGTGGCGGATGAGGTTGGACTTCCAGTTGAAGGCTTTGGGGCACTGGTCACACTTGTACTCTCTCTCCTCTGTGTGGACTATCATGTGTTGGCCCAGACTTGATGTGGAGAGGGTAAGTTCATCAGTGAATACATTACATCATAACACTTATATATAACAAACAGGGAATAAGGGTGAAATGCTGAACGTTTGCATCCGTGTAGGTTACTTGAAAGTGTTTTAATGTGTCTGTGTACCTGTACTCATTCGGGAAGATCTTCTCACAGTCTTTACACTCGTGGACAGGCTCGTCGCTGTCCTCACGCTCCTGTTTGAAGTCCTCGCTCAGTGTGTCAAAGATAGAGCCGGCACTGGAACATGAGTACTTCTGGTGCCGCCGCAGCTCAAGCGCTGAGGGGAACAGTTCGTCACAGTCTTCGCAGCGGTACATCTGCTCGTCTGTGTATATACACACACATGCACACACAGATTTGTTACATACAGAACACAGAAAGTCATCAAGTAATTCAGTTTACTGAAATATGAAATATCCCTACCCATCTAAATCCTTAATCGCCTGAAGCTAAATTTGTATACACTGGAGCATGTTATGATGTGTATAATGCAACATCCAATGCATACATGTTTTGTTTGATATGATATGGTGTTTCTAAGAACAATTCTCCAAATCTTGGGTGTGTGTGAGGAGGCAGGGAAGTGTTGGTTGGCTGAAATAGCAGCATCCAGGTGTTCACTAACTCTTGTAGTGTCCATCTGCCCCAAGAAGCAGATCCAAGTATCCCATTGCAAATAAAAGCTGTTAAGCTCCAACACTAAACAAGAACAAAAATCTATCTGTGTATTTACCTCTCTCTTTGTTAGTTACAGATAATCAGACTCCCGTTTAAACAGTAAAAGCAGCAATCCTCCAATTGGCATTTACATAAAATGGAAATCAATTAGCAGTGAAATGTAGCCTTCATTAACACGGTTAATTGCTTGTTAAGGCCAGCGGTTGCTGGGACTGCAGGTATAATAGCACACAAGGGAAACAATAGGGGCTGGTCTTCCCTTTCCATGTTGATAACCTTTACAATACTTCTCACCACCAAGGTCAAACGCATAAAACTCAGGCCAGCTTTTTCAATGGCAAGTTCCTGAGTCCGGCGCCAAGTTCAACAGCTCAGGGAAAAGCCCACTGGAGTGTGTTTGTGTGCGCGTGTGTTTGTGCATGTGTTTATGTGAACTTTTTCCAAAAAGAATGAGCCATGAGGAACAGAAATAAGCAGGGGCAAAGTGGCGCCAACCCCATGGTGATTTCAGCGCCAACCCGCCATACCCGCTCTGCCATGACCCAGGCTGGCATGGCACGAGTCGGACCCCCAGGTATCCCAACACACACTGCACACCCATCCATCATTTCAAGCTAAGCTAAATGAGTTTATCCAAAATGACTTACAGTGCACGGCTCACCTGTTTTCTACCGCACGTGACCGTTTATCCAGCTGGAACTTCTTGGACGCATTAAAAGGGCATTAGTGTAGCAACATCAATGTGTCTAACCTTGGGGATATGGATAAATGCCCTTCTGGTCAATGGGCCATTCCACTGAACTCGAATGCTAAGCTAACTAGCCTGCTTTGACACTGCAGTGTGCACATATTTTATGGAAAGTGAGTGTTTTACTGTGGGAGAGTTGGTTATGATTCACTCCGGTGCTAAAACATCTCAACACCCAGAAGCTTTTGTCACCTTTAAGGAGGGAAACAATATTCCAAGAAAAGGGGTCAAGAAGTGCTAACTGAGGCGTCATTACATGTGTAACTAGACTAAACTTTGTTCAATAAAAGATTTGAACGCATGTCCGTATGACAAAAGGACTGATGTCTTTCAAAACAGGTTAATACAGGTGCAGTCCTCTGAAAGCTGCTCATCCTGCAGTTTGCAACAAGATGTCAGCTATGGCCTAGCACACTCAAGCGTATATGTATTTCAGTGAAGATGCACGTAAATGAAGGTGTGTGTGTATGTGCATACGTGTGCGTGAACGTGCCTGTGTTTTTTCAGTTAGTCTGGTTGGGGGGGGTGCTTATAAAGGGGAGACTAATAGCTCTCTGGGAGACGAAGGGAAGCACAATTATGTGCAGTTTAGCGGCTAATCTGGGAGCATGGGTGAGGTCTCCGGGGACTCCTCAAGTCCTCTACTTCAAATTCCTTCTCCGATAAGCCAGACAGAGAGAGAAGGGCTGCACTGCCAAGCTCCCACTCAGCCCGTCTACCTTTCACACACACACACACACACACACACAAATACTCTCAGGGAGAGGCTCACAAAACATTCACACACATCCTCAAAGGTGGACTGTGAGTCTTCTCTCTCTCTTTGTCTCCCTCTCTCTCTCTCTCTCTCTCTCTCTCTCTCCCTCACACACACACACACTGAGACATTCAAGAAAACATTAACACACATCCTTACAGTTGGACTGACTCCTCTCACTCTGCCTCATCTCTCTCTCTCTCTCTCTCACACACACACACACCTGCAGAATATACTGACACAGCACAAATCATTTACAAGCCCTCTCTATCTTTGACACACTCTTCCAACATGCCAGTCTGTTTCTTTTCAATAATCTAGTTTGCTTTCCACTCCCTTTTTTCACTCTCTTCATTCTGTCCTGTTCCTTTGGCAGAAAGATCTGAGCTCAACTATCATACAGGGGAAAAAAAACATTTGGTGTATTACAGAACATCTCACGAACATCTTGTTCTCTCTCCACCGTTTTACAATCCATGACAAGTAAAAGTAATCAGGTTTTTTTTTTCTTCCGTGGTTCCAGAAAGACTGGAAACACAACAAAACAATGTTACCTGACAACCCCACTTCACCGCAATAAGTCCAAGATGTTTAGAGAAATGCAGCGGAACTACGGCCCCTTTTCCGCTTAAGTGAACTTTGAAAGAAAAGCCCAGATCGAAACTGAATAGCTTTCAAAGTTAGATTATGAGATAAAAATATTGGACATATTCATTTTGACGCAGAGGCATGGTTGAAAGGTAGTGTGCGGTGAGAGTCAGGTTACCCGCTCAAAGGGAGAAGGGGTGGATGGGAGCACCTGGAAATGTGACGCATTTTGAAATGCGAGGCAATTTGCGGACAACTAGGGGCGTCGATTGGGTACGGCAAGGTGCCGCTTGCTCATAGGATCTT
Organism: Centroberyx gerrardi; assembly: GCF_048128805.1. Lineage (NCBI taxonomy): Eukaryota > Metazoa > Chordata > Actinopteri > Beryciformes > Berycidae > Centroberyx > Centroberyx gerrardi. The sequence continues at coordinate 7,809,654 of NC_136010.1, forward strand.
GCAGTTTTTTTTATCATTATAATAGGGAGCAAATATCAGACAAAAAAAATCCCACAAATTTATCTGGAAGCCATATCCAAAAAGATCACATCAAGGGAACATTCAGGGCCAGCTGATTATAGCTGTTTATTTATCACATTGACCAAAATAGGCTAATAATGATTATAACAGTCTTGTCAATCATCAGTATTCGCTCCAATTACCCCCCGAAATTAATAGATAAAAGCATGTTTGGATGCTTTGGCGCAAATGCAATGAATTTTTAGTGAATTGACGCCTCTGATAACAACCGAGGATATCGAATAGGATTTCTCTCAACATCAAATATAAAATGTAGTAACACGAGTGGGCTAAAAGGCGAATGGGTAAGTGATTTCGGACAGCTACAAAGGGTTAACTTGTTTTTTCTTTTTTCATAACGGTGTTTCACTGGTTATAGGACTTTCCCTCGTTTGATCCGTTACGATAGATTATAATAAAAAAAACAAAAACATAAACGAGGCATAGGCTATTAGAAGAACCCATGGGTTAAATGCTACCGAGAAAATATATAAGCAAGGTCTACATCTCAATTTGAACTTGAAACATGGGGGCGTCACTTCACTAAACCCCAAAGTCTGCCAAATTCCCTAAATCTAATTTTAGCATAATGGCCTCCAAAATTTCAAGCTTATATCGACTAAATGTCTGGGGAGCAACTGACAAGATATTATTATTATTATTTAGTCAATGTGATAATCACCAAACTTTTAGGGAACACTGGTCTTGAATGCAATTTTTTTTAATTTTTTTTTTAGATAGGCTATGGCTTCCTAATAATTTCTGGCAATTTCTGCTTGATCTTGATCTTTGATTATAACGATAAAAAGTCCAACATCAAATTTCGACTCACTTAAGCTAAGGTAGGCTATGGCAAGTGCCAATTGACGCCCTTGTATTTCCCAGAAATAGGCCTATTACATTGCACGATATTGTATGTGCCTAAGAAAATTCAGAGCAGTCTGGTACGGGCACGCTTCATCATTGCGAGCCTATTTTAAACGACAGGGCCAAAACAGCCTTGAACCAGACAATTTAATGCGAGATTTAATTCCATCCTGGATCTTTATGATTCGAATAATTCACATTTATTGAGAATATTTCTTGGAGAGAGAGATGGCATCTTTTCCCCATCACATTAGCGGGGTTATGGAGTGTATTGGCCGAGAAAGCAACACAGGATGCTGGTTGGAGTTTGTTTAAAATGTGCGCTAATGACGCGCATTAATCTTACCTTCTAGGTTGGGTGCCATGGATCCCTCGGGGAAAATACCGTCCTTCATATACACTAAAAGCTCCTCCCCTGCTTCAATATCCCGGACAGCTTTATAATAAATCTACGAGAGAGAGAGAGAGAGAGAGAGAGAGAGAGAGAGAGAGAGAGAGAGAGAGAGAGAGAGAGAGAGAGAGAGAGAGAGAGAGAATTCAAGTTAAGGTCAATATGGAATTAATAAGCCTTCACACTGACACGTACAAGTTTAGGCCTTATCTAATATTGAAAGTAATAATATTAACACATAAATATGTTTTTTTTTTTTTCATAGGCTATAAGAAAAGACAAACAAATTGTAGCCCTTAAATACATGATTCAGGCTACTTTGCGATTGATTTTACAGTAGTTTATAGAGACTAATTTGGGCATAATTTGATCATAAATGTTCACAAGATTTCACTGTATCAAATATATTCGTACTAATTAAATGCCTGAAAATCACATGTCAATATAAGATATGTAAAAGTAAAAAAAAACAACGAAATCATTTGTTTTATCCAATATTAATTTGAGCTGTATGAAAGGAAGGAAATGCATGCTATTAAAAAAAATCCAATCAGCATTTTTTCTTTCTTATAAATCATTCTTTGAAATTCCAAAATAGGTTTACATTTTTCCACACAAAGAAACACGTTGATTTTAGATGCCTGCCAGGAGCAAACTGGCTCAAACCTTCACAAAGACAATATGCAGAACAAATGCAGGCGGTGTGACTGAATGCTGCTCTAAGTCTACAGTCTGAAAGAAAACCAGTCAGTGAAACGAAATACATCAGCAAACAGCTCCTCTGTTCTGTTTTCTTATTTACAACAAAAAGCAAACAGGGATATTTTGGATCTCTACATAGGAAAATTCGTTTCATTCAGGTAATTTAACTTGTGTGAATCAGGCAAAAAATATTATTGGACTATATGTGTTTTCTGCTCAAGTCAAGACAAGGAAAACAGAGGAATATAATTATGGCAATAGGCTATGTGAGGCCATACACAGCCTAATCCAGCCATTGGCCCAACATACAGGCTACTTCTAGACTACTAAGCTTAGCTGAACACATACAGCCGAGAGAAAATTAATTAAATTGGGCTACAATTACGTGTGTTATTTCCCCACCAAAAGTTACAGCTTAATACGTCCCAATAAACAACAGCGAAAACATTTAACCGGCTCGGCTTCAAGGTGCACAGACGGTGTGGTCTGTGGACGCATGGGGGCGCTCTGCACCAATTCAAACCAATGCATTCTCTCACCACAGTAAGCAAGGTAAAGCACACTCATTCATAGACACATTCAAAGTTACACACACACTCACAAACACACACACACATAGCCTACAGAAAGGCTTGTGAAACTAACTCCAAGACTTACTGGCCTTATGATGAGACGAGCTGTGACAAGGAGCTAAGGCCTAAATCAATGAGAACACCATGGATTATTAGGCTATTATTATTATTATTATTATTGTTGTTGTTGTTGTTGTTGTTGTTGTTAGTATTATTATTATACTACCAATTTACCACAATTAGTCTATCCATAATGCCTGCAGCAGAGTCGCTACATTTTTCCGACCTGACCTTTCTTTTCTCCGTGAGGCGGAAGAGTTGAGAAAGTTGCGCGGCGCTGCGGAGAGCCTCCAGCTGCAGTAGCACTTCAGTCCCGGTGGAGTTGGCGACACAACCCATAGTAGGCTACCGGAGAGGGAGCGGGGCGCTGGAGCGGGCAGGGCCGGGGAGAAGAGGTCGCAGAGCGGCCAGGCAGGCTGCGGACTGACGGTGATCGTCTTCTTCTATAGCTGGATGGAGCCCGACGCTCCTCGACTACTCTCTAGTCTAGTCAGTGAGCGCGTCTTTGATGATGATGAGTCTCTCTCTCTCTCACTCTCTCTCTCTCTCTCTCTCTCTCTCTCTCTCTCTCTCTCTCTCTCTCTCTCTCTCTCTCTCTCTCTCTCTCTCTCTCTCTCTCTCTCTCTCTCTCTCTCTCTCTCTCTCTTTCTCTCTCTCTCTCTCTCATTAGTGATTCCCTATTGCCCCCTTGGAGCTCTCTCGGTTACCCGTCGGCCACTCCTCCTCTTCTTATCTCCAGCCAAAAGGATTGAGGGATCTACCGAGCAGACCCCTCCCCGCATCTCCGCCGCCGCTTTGGCCGCTAGATAAATCTATTATTGATGGAAATAATGGATAAAGCGACCTGACGGACTTGCACGCACTCAGTACACGCACACATACACACATACATACATACACGCACGCACGCAGGAACCACACACTCATACATGAGTGATCAAACGCTGCGATGTGGGCTCGCATGTCCAGCGCAGTTCAAATTATAATTTTTTTAACAATTGCTGATCAGTTCGGCCTACTTAAGTCTTCCTCAAAACCCGGATTAAACCCTTATGTATTGTAGGCCATACTACTACTCACAGTTTGTGCGAGTGTCGCCTATGTGCCAAGGATGTAAACAATTAGCCTACATCAAACACTGGGATCAAGTTTAGAATAATATGGTGTCAAACTTGCTGTTGTAAACCGAGGTGTTATAAAGCTAATAATGTAATGTAATACTATTTGTGTAACATCAATATCTATTGTGCTTTAATTTTTCAAGCAGATAGGCTACACATTTTGATTTTTTTGTTTTCAATATTTTTAATTTCATCTGCAGGTGGAAATTAAGGCATAAATCGTTCAATAAATGTAACAAAAATGACACATAAAAACACTGGGCTTTGAGAAAAATTAAAATTAAGAGGTAGTTTATAAAAGATGAACAACTGTGCAATGTCCTGTTTAGATAATTTCACAGGCTATTTTATTTTGTAATATTTATTATCAATTAAATATACCTAATTTATTAAACATTTTGAAATTGCTTAAATTATTATCTTGTTACAATTAGCCTCATTTTAGAAGGTTAGATTGATACAATCAGTATCAATCATCAATTTTTTACAATTATCAAATAGGGCCAATCCAGAAATTCTTTTTTTTTTAAATTTTTTAATTTTTTATTAAAAGCCTAATTTATATTGTCATGCCTCTACAGCATTTATAAATACACATATAGGCTACTTTAACAGTGTAGTGAGTAGCCTGAATTTGAACAA